>NW_026912054.1:309846-619692 GCF_963662255.1 Cinclus cinclus | reverse complement strand
TACATTCACGGGGCAGCCGTCTTTCTTCGGCCACCTGCCAAATGGCCCCAGATCGCCGCGCTCGTTGCACTCCGCTTGTCAGATTGGCTTACCGTGGCGCTGATTTCAGCCTGGCCAAACACTAGCGCTGCGGAGAGCTGTCTCGCAGACAATAATGTTCCAGCACAAAAATTGATCCTGCAATGTTCCCTCCTCTTATCCCACATTGTGTTGCTCTGATAAATGCCTTGAACGTGGAACGACTAAGCCAGCAAGTATTCCTCGCTGGCCACCTCTCTCTGTTCAAGAGGTATGCCGTGGACCCTTTGAGCGCTGCCGAGCAAAAAGCAGAGCAGTGACCATAAAAGCGAGGAGAGAGCATGCACGAAGCACACTAGTTCTGTCTAGTGCTTTCCGTGCAGAGAGGCGGCAAAGCTGAATGCCGTGCCAGAGCTTCACTTCTCGCTGGAGCACAGGAAGGCAAGAATGAAGAGGCAGAACACAGCCTTGGTTTCCGCAGCCTCCGGGACTGCAAAAGTTCAGCAATAGCTCTGTCAAAGCAGAACTCGGCCGAGAATGCTCTCGCAGCTTGGGAAATTTAGGCGCAGCTGTTGACCAGCTCTGCCCGTGGCCACAGGCTGCTTCTTCCACCTTCACTGTGGCAGAGCTTTTGCGGAACAGAGGCGGCATTCTTCAAGTGCGTGTTCTCCAAGGAGCTGTGAAACAGAGCCTAGCACGCTGTCTCGCTGACACTGGCTTTCGGCAAGCAGGCGTGCCGCACCGCCTACATCCTGCACTCCGCCAGCCTAGTTGCCAGCTTTCGGCAGCTGCTGTCCTAGCAAGGAAGCTCAGGAAGTCAAAGCCAGTGCCGGGCGGCACCTTTCTGCTTTGCCCGCCTAAGCGGCGTCATGCTCCCTCGGATACTGTGTCCTTTCCCTCTGCACTGCGTCTGCCGAGGTGCTCTCTGCCTCTCGGAGCATAAGGGCAAAGGACAATGTTTTCCACAGCAGGGTAGAAATGGCATTGCTAGCAGGAAAGCTAGATGCCTTGGAACTGTCCCCTTAGCCCTTGCCACTCACTTCAGGCTCGTACGCTGAGCAGAACAGCCTGCTGTTCTGAAGCTTCGCTGGCTGTCGTTCGTGCCCAGACGAGATTTCCTTCTCACGGAGGCGAAGCGCCGTCTACTTCTCGCACCGAGCACGCTGCTCCTGGCTTTCGCTTCTGCCGCAACGAGCTCGCTACGAGCACTTTTCTTCTCAACCTTGTTCGCCCTTGCGTTCTGCCTTTCTTGTCTCGTGAATGGAGATGGAAAGCTTCTCGGCTTCAACTCGCCTAGAACAACTGCGGCTACACATTAAGCTCGCCCGGAACGCCCTGCTGAAACATGCGTTCTGGCACCAACTTGCCTCCATTGGGTCATAATGGTTCCTTGATTTGCTTAACTCCTGTGGTGCCACAATGCATCCCATGCCCTTTTAGACCGCTTGATGTCACAGTGTATCATTTGATTCTTCGTTTCCTTGGGGTCATAATATTCCCTTTTTTATATTGGGCCCATGCTGTCACAATGCATCCCATGCCCCTTCACGACCCTTGGTGTCACAATGGAAGATTAGATTGTTAGTCTCCATTGGGTCACAGTGGTTCCCAGCTTCGCTTAACACCTGTGTTGCCCCAATGCAAACCATGCCCATTTAGACAACTTGGTGTCACAATGAATCATTTGATTCTTGGCCTCCATGAGGTCCTAATATTTCCATGTGTTCATAGGGCACCATGCTTTCACACTTCATCCCTGGTCCTATTAGGCCCCCTGGTGTCACAAAGGATCAGTAGAATATTAGCCTCCATTGGGTCAAAATGGTTCCTTGCTTCTCTTAACCCCTGTGGTTTCACAATATATCTCATGTCCTTTTAGGCCCATTGGTGTTACAAGGGATCATTAGACTGTTAGCCTCCACTGGGTCACAATGGTTCCTTGCTTTTCCAAAACCCTATGGTGTGACATGGCATCCCATTCACTTTTAGGCCACTTCATGATACAATGAACCATTTGATTCTTGGCCTCCATGGTGTCATTATACTTTCTTGTTTCCATTGGCCCCCATGCTGTCACAATTCATCCCTGGCCCTTTTAGGACCAGTGGTGTCACAATGGATCATTAGATTGTTAGCCTCCACAGGGTCACAATGGTTCCTGGATTCTCCTAACCCCTATGGTGTCAAAATGCATCCCATGCCCATTTAGGCCACTTGATGTCACAATGAATCATTTGATTCTTGGCCTCTATGGTTTCATAAGATTTCCATGTGTTTATTGGGCACCATGCTTTCACAATTCATCCCTGGTCCTTTTACTCCCCCTGGTGTCACAAGGGATCATTAGATTGTTAGCCTCCATTGGGTCACAATGGTTCCTTGCTTCTCTAAACGCCTGTGGTTTCACAATTCATCCCATGTCCTTTTAGGCCAATTGGTGTCACAAGGGATCATTAGAATGTTATCTTCCATGGGGTCACAATGGTTCCTAGCTTCGCTTAACCCCTGTGGTACCACAATGCAACCCATGCCCATTTAGACAACTTGGTGTCTCAATGAATCATTTGATTCTTGGCCTCCATGGGGTCATAATATTTCCATGTGTTTATTGGGCCCCATTTTGTCACAATTCATCCCATGTCCTTTTAGGCCCATTGGTGTCACAAGGGATCATTAGACGGTTAGCCTTCACTGGGTCACAATGGTTCCTTGCTTCTCCTAAACCCTATGTTGCGACAATGCATCCCATTCACTTTTAGGCCACTTCATGTCACAATGAATCATTTGATTCTTGGCCTCCATGGTGTCATAATTGTTCCTTGGTTGTATTGGGCCCCATGCTGTCACAATTCATCCCTGGCCCTTTTAGGCCCGTTGGTGTCACAATGGATCATTAGATTGTTAGCCTCCAATGGGTCACAATGGTTCCTAGATTCTCCTAATCCCTATGGTGTGACAATGCATCCCCTGCCCTTTTAGACCACTTGATGTCACAATGAATCATTTTATTCTTGGCCTCCAAGGTGTCATAATATTTCCATGTGTTTATTGGGCCCCATGGTGTCACAATTCATCCCTGGCCCTTTTACATCCCCTGGTGTCACAAGGGATCAGTAGAATATTAGCCTCCATTGGGTCACAGTGGTTCCTAGCTTCGCTTAACCACTGTGGTGCCGCAATGCAACCCAAGCACTTTTAGACCATTTGGTGTCACAATAAGTCATTTGATTCTTGGCTTCCATGGGGTCATAATAGTCCCTTGTTTATATTAGGCCCATGGTGTCACAATGCATCTTATGCCCTTCTTCGTCAGCGGGTGTCACAATGGATAATTAGATTGTTTGCATCCATTGGGTCACAATGGTTCCTGGTTTCTCTTAACCCCTGTGGTGTCACAATGCATCCCATGCCCTTTTAGGCCACTTGATGTCACAATGAATCATTTGATTCTTGGCCTCCATGGTGTCATAATAGTTCCTCGGTTCTATTTGGCCCCATGCTGTCACAATTCATCCCTGGCCCTTTTAGGCCCATTGGTGTCACTGGATCATTAGATTCTTAGCCTCCAATGGGTCACAATGGTTCCTTGCTTGACTTAACTCCTGTGGTGCCACAATGCATCCCATGCCCTTTTACACCACTTGGTGTCACAATAAATTGTTTGACTCTTGGCCTCCATGGTGTCATAATAGTTCCTAGATTCTATTGGGCCCCATGCTTTCACAATTCATCCATGGCCCTTTTAGGCCCATTGGTGTCACAATGGACCATTAGATTGTTAGCCTCCACTGGGTCACAATGGTTCCTTGCTTCTCCTAACCGCTATGGTTTGGCAATACATCCCATGCCCTTTTAGGCCACTTGATGTCACAATGAATCATTTGATTCTTGGCCTCTATGTGTCATAATATTTCCATGTGTTTATTGGGCACCATGCTTTCACAATTCATCCCTGGTCCTTTTTGGCACCCTGGTGTCACAAGGGATCAGTAGAATATTAGCCTCCTATCGGTTACAATGGTTCCTTGCTTCTCTTAACTCCTCTGCTTTCACAATTCATCCCATGTCCTTTTAGGCCCATTGGTGTCACAAGGGATCATTAGAATGTTATCTTCCATTGGGTCACAATGGTTCCTTGCTTCTCTTGACCCCTAGGGTGTCACAATGCATCCCATGCCCTTTTAGGCCACTTCATGTCACAATGAATCTTTTGATTCTTGGCCTCCATGGTGTCATAATTGTTCCTAGGTTATATTGGGCCCCATTTTGTCACAATTCATCCCTGGCCCTTTTAGGACCATTGGTGTCACAATGGACCACTAGATTGTTAGCTTCCATTGGGTCACAATGGTTCCTTGCTTCTCTTAACGCCTGTCGTGTCACAATGCATCCCATGCCCTTTTAGGCCACTTGATGTAACAATGAATCATTTGATTCTTGGCCTCCATGGTGTCATAATAGTTCCTAGATTCTATTGGGCCCCATGCTTTCACAATTCATCCCTGGCCCTTTTAGGCCCATTGGTGTCACAATGGACCATTAGATTGTTAGCCTCCACTGGGTCACAATGGTTCCTTGCTTCTCGTAACCGCTATGGTTTGGCAATGCATCCCATGCCCATTTAGGCCACTTGATGTCACAATGAATCATTTGATTCTTGGCCTCTATGCTGTCATAATATTTCCATGTGTTTATTGGGCACCATGCATTCACAATTCATCCCTGGTCCTTTTTGGCACCCTGGTGTCACAAGGGATCACTAGAATATTAGCCTCCATTCGGTTACAATGGTTCTTTGCTTCTCTTAACTCCTGTGCTTTCACAATTCATCCCATGACCTTTTAGGTCAATTGGTGTAACAAAGGATCATTAGAATGTTATCTTCCATTGGGTCACAATGGTTCCTTGCTTCTCTTGACCCCTAGGGTGTCACAATGCATCCCATGCCCTTTTAGGCCACTTCATGTCACAATGAATCATTTGATTCTTGGCCTCCATGGTGTCATAATAGTTCCTAGGTTATATTGGGCCCCATGCTTTCACAATTCATCCCTGGCCCTTTTAGGCCCATTGGTGTCACAATGGATCATTAGATTGTTAGCCTCCATTGGGTCACAATGGTTCCTTGCTTCTCCTAACCCCAATGGAGTGACAATGCATCCCATGCCCATTTAGGCCACTTGATGTCACAATGAATCATTTGATTCTTGGCCTCTATGGTGACATAATATTTCCATGTGTTTATTGGGAAGCATGCTTTTACAATTCATCCCTGGCCCTTTTTGGCCCACTGGTGTCACAAGGGATCAGTAGAATATAAACCTCCATTGGCTCACAATGGTTCCTTGCTTCTCTTGACCCCTAGGGTGTCACAATGCATCCCATGCCCTTTTAGGCCACTTCATGTCACAATGAATCATTTGATTCTTTGCCTCCATGGTGTCATAATTGTTCCTAGGTTATATTGGTCCCCATTTTTTCACAATTCATCCCTGGCCCTTTTAGGACCATTGGTGTCACAATGGACCATTAGATTGTTAGCCTCCGTTGGGTCACAATGGTTCCTTGCTTCTCTTAACGCCTGTCGTTTCACAATGCATCCCATGCCCTTTTAGGCCACTTCATGTCACAATGAATCATTTGATTCTTGGCCTCCATGGTGTCATAATTGTTCCTAGGTTATATTGGGCCCCATTTTTTCACAATTCATCCCTGGCCCTTTTAGGACCATTGGTGTCACAATGGACCATTAGATTGTTAGCCTCCACTGGGTCACAATGGTTCCTTGCTTCTCCTAACCGCTATGGTTTGGCAATACATCCCATGCCCTTTTAGGCCACTTGATGTCACAATGAATCATTTGATTCTTGGCCTCTATGTGTCATAATATTTCCATGTGTTTATTGGGCACCATGCTTTCACAATTCATCCCTGGTCCTTTTTGGCACCCTGGTGTCACAAGGGATCAGTAGAATATTAGCCTCCTTTCGGTTACAATGGTTCCTTGCTTCTCTTAACTCCTGTGCTTTCACAATTCATCCCATGTCCTTTTAGGCCCATTGGTGTCACAAGGGATCATTAGAATGTTATCTTCCATTGGGTCACAATGGTTCCTTGCTTCTCTTGACCCCTATGGTGTCACTATGCATCCCATGCCCTTTTAGGCCACTTGATGTCACAATGAATCATTTGATTCTTGGCCTCCATGGTGTCATAATTCTTCCTAGGTTATATTGAGCCCGATTCTGTCACAATTCATCCCTGGCCCTTTTAGGACCATTGGTGTCACAATGGACCATTAGATTGTTAGCCTCCATTGGGTCACAATGGTTCCTGGCTTCTCTTAACCCCTGTGGTGTCACAATGCATCCCATGCCCTTTTAGGCCACTTCATGTCACAATGAATCATTTGATTCTAGGCCTCCATGGTGTCATAATAGTTCCTCGGTTCTATTTGGCCCCATGCTGTCACAATTCATCCCTGCCCCTTTTAGGGCCATTGGTGTCACTGGATCATTAGATTCTTAGCCTCCAATGGGTCACAATTGTTCCTTGCTTCACTTAACCCCTGTGGTGCCACAATGCATCCCATGCCATTTTCGACCACTTGGTGTCACAATAAATCGTTTGATTCTTGGCCTCCATGGTGTCATAATAGTTCCTAGATTCTATTGGGCCCCATGCTTTCACAATTCATCCCTGGCCCTTTCAGGACCATTGGTGTCACAATGGACCATTAGATTGTTAGCCTCCACTGGGTCACAATGGTTCCTTGCTTCTCTTAACCGCTATGGTTTGGCAATGCATCCCATGCCCTTTTAGGCCACTTGATGTCACAATGAATCATTTGATTCTTGGCCTCTATGTGTCATAATATTTCCATGTGTTTATTGGGCACCATGCATTCACAATTCATCCCTGGTCCTTTTTGGCACCCTGGTGTCACAAGGGATCAGTAGAATATTAGCCTCCATTCGGTTACAATGGTTCCTTGATTCTCTTAACTCCTGTGCTTTCACAATTCATCCCATGTCCTTTTAGGCCCATTGGTGTCACAAGGGATCATTAGAATGTTATCTTCCATTGGGTCACAATGGTTCCTTGCTTCTCTTGACCCCTATGGTGTCACAATGCATCCCATGCCCTTTTAGGCCACTTCATGTCACAATGAATCATTTGATTCTTGGCCTCCATGGTGTCATAATTGTTCCTAGGTTATATTGGGCCCCATACTGTCACAATTCATCCCTGGCCCTTTTAGGTCCATTGGTGTCACAATGGACCATTAGATTGTTAGCCTCCATTGGGTCACAATGGTTCCTTGCTTCTCTTAACCCCTGTGGTGTCACAATGCATCCCATGCCCTTTTAGGCCACTTGATGTCACAATGTGTCATTGGATTCTTGGCCTCCATGGTGTCATAATAGTTCCTCGGTTCTATATGGCCCCATGATGTCACAATACATCCCTGGTCCTTTTAGGCCCATTGGTGTCACAATGGACCATTAGATTGATAACCTCCATTGGGTCACAATGGTTCCTTGCTTCTCTTAACCCCTGTGGTGTCACAATTCATCCCATGCCCTTTTAGGCCCATTGGTGTCACAATGGATCATTCGATTGTTAGCCTCCATTGGGTCACAATCGTTCCTTGCTTCTCCTAACCCCA
Source organism: Cinclus cinclus (assembly GCF_963662255.1). NCBI lineage: Eukaryota > Metazoa > Chordata > Aves > Passeriformes > Cinclidae > Cinclus > Cinclus cinclus. The sequence continues at coordinate 612,005 of NW_026912054.1, read as the reverse complement.
ATGGAGTGACAATGCATCCCATGCCCATTTAGGCCACTTGATGTCACAATGAATCATTTGATTCTTGGCCTCTATGCTGTCATAATATTTCCATGTGTTTATTGGGAACCATGCTCGCACAATTCATCCCTGTCCCTTTTATGCCCCGTGGCGTCACAAGGGATAAGTAGAATATTAGCCTCCATTGGTCACAAAGGTTCCTTGCTTCACTTAAAGCCTGTTCTTTCACAATTCATCCCATGTCCTTTTAGGCCCATTGGTGTCACAAGGGATCATTAGAATGTTATCTTCCATTGGGTCACAATGGTTCCTTGTTTCTCTTGACCCCTAGAGTGTCACAATGCATCCCATGCCCTTTTAGACCGCTTGATGTCACAATGAATCATTTGATTCTAGGCCTCCATGGCGTCATAATAGTTCCTAGATTCTATTGGGCCCCATGCTTTCACAATTCATCCCTGGCCCTTTTAGGCCCATTGGTGTCACAATGGATCATTAGATTGTTAGCCTCCATTGGGTCACAATGGTTCCTTGCTTCTCCTAACCCCAATGGAGTGACAATGCATCCCATGCCCATTTAGGCCACTTGATGTCACAATGAATCATTTGATTCTTGGCCTCTATGGTGTCATAATATTTCCATGTGTTTATTGGGAAGCATGCTTTCACAATTCATCCCTGGCCCTTTTAGGCCCACTGGTGTCACAAGGGATCAGTAGAATATAAACCTCCATTGGCTCACAATGGTTCCTTGCTTCTCTTAACTGCTGTGCTTTCACAATTCATCCCATGTCCTTTTAGGCCCATTGGTGTCACAAGGGATCATTAGAATGTTATCTTCCATTGGGTCACAATGGTTCCTTGCTTCTCTTGACCCCTAGGGTGTCACTATGCATCCCATGCCCTTTTAGGCCACTTGATGTCACAATGAATCTTTTGATTCTTGGCCTCCATGGTGTCATAATTGTTCCTAGGTTATATTGAGCCCCATTCTGTCACAATTCATCCCTGGCCCTTTTAGGACCATTGGTGTCACAATGGACCATTAGATTGTTAGCCTCCATTGGGTCACAATGGTTCCTGGCTTCTCTTAACCCCTGTGGTGTCACAATGCATCCCATGCCCTTTTAGGCCACTTGATGTCACAATGAATCATTTGAGTCTTGGCCTCCATGGTGTCATAATAGTTCCTCGGTTCTATTTGGCCCCATGCTGTCACAATTCATCCCATGTCCTTTTAGGCCCATTGGTGTCACAAGGGATCATTAGAATGTTATCTTCCATTGGGTCACAATGGTTCCTTGCTTCTCTTGACCCCTATGGTGTCACAATGTATCCCATGCCCTTTTAGGACACTTCATGTCACAATGAATCATTTGATTCTTGGCCTCCATGGTGTCATAATTGTTCCTAGGTTATATTGGGCCCCATTTTGTCACAATTCATCCCTGGCCCTTTTAGGACCATTGGTGTCACAATGGACCATTAGATTGTTAGCCTCCGTTGGGTCACAATGGTTCCTTGCTTCTCTTAACGCCTGTCGTGTCACAATGCATCCCATGCCCTTTTAGGCCACTTGATGTCACAATGTGTCATTGGATTCTTGGCCTCCATGGTGTCATAATAGTTCCTCAATTCTATTTGGCCCCATGCTTTCACAATTCATCCCTGGTCCTTTTTGGCACCCTGGTGTCACAAGGGATCAGTACAATATTAACCTCCATTCGGTTACAATGGTTCCTTGATTTCTTAACTCCTGTGGTTTCACAATTCATCCCATGTCCTTTTAGGCCCATTGGTGCCACAAGAGATCATTAGATTGTTACCCTCCACTGGATCACAATGGTTTCTTGCTTCACTTAACCCCTATGGTGTCACAATGCATCCCATGCCCTTTTAGGCCACTTCATATCACAATGAATCTTTTGATTCTTGGCCTCCATGGTGTCATAATTGTTCCTAGGTTATATTGGGCCCCATTTTGTCACAATTCATCCCTGGCCCTTTTAGGACCATTGGTGTCACAATGGACCATTAGATTGTTAGCTTCCATTGGGTCACAATGGTTCCTGGCTTCGCTTAACCCCTGTGGCGTCACAATGCATCCCATGCCCTTTTAGACCGCTTGATGTCACAATGAATCATTTGATTCTTGTCCTCTATGTGTCATAATATTTCCATGTGTTTATTGGGCACCATGCTTTCACAATTCATCCCTGGTCCTTTTTGGCACCCTGGTGTCACAAGGGATCAGTAGAATATTAGCCTCCATTCGGTTACAATGGTTCCTTGATTCTCTTAACGCCTGTGCTTTCACAATTCATCCCATGTCCTTTTAGGCCCATTGGTGTCACAAGGGATCATTAGAATGTTATCTTCCATTGGGTCACAATGGTTCCTTGCTTCTCTTGACCCCTAGGGTGTCACAATGCATCCCATGCCCTTTTAGGCCACTTCATGTCACAATGAATCATTTGATTCTTGGCCTCCATGGTGTCATAATTCTTCCTAGGTTATATTGGGCCGCATTTTGTCACAATTCATCCCTGGCCCTTTTAGGACCATTGGTGTCACAATGGACCATTAGATTGTTAGCCTCCATTGGGTCACAATGGTTCCTTGCTTCTCTTAATGCCTGTCGTGTCACAATGCATCCCATGCCCTTTTAGGCCACTTGATGTCACAATGAATCATTTGATTCTAGGCCTCCATGGTGTCATAATAGTTCCTCAGTTCTATTTGGCCCCATGCTGTCACAATTCATCCCTGGCCCTTTTAGGCCCATTGGTGTCACTGGATCATTAGATTCTTAGCCTCCAATGGGTCACAATGGTTCCTTGCTTCACTTAACCCCTGTGGTGCCACAATGCATCCCATGCCCTTTTAGACGACTTGGTGTCACAATAAATCGTTTGATTCTTGGCCTCCATGGTGTCATAATAGTTCCTAGATTCTATTGGGCCCCATGCTTTCACAATTCATCCCTGGCCCTTTTAGGCCCATTGGTGTCACAATGGACCATTAGATTGTTAGCTTCCATTGGGTCACAATGGTTCCTTGCTTCTCCTAACCGCTATGGTTTGGCAATGCATCCCATGCCCATTTAGGCCACTTGATGTCACAATGAATCATTTGATTCTTGGCCTCTATGTGTCATAACATTTCCATGAGTTTATTGGGCACCATGCTTTCACAATTCATCCCTGGTCCTTTTTGGCACCCTGGTGTCACAAGGGATCAGTAGAATATTAGCCTCCATTCGGTTACAATGGTTCCTTGCTTCTCTTAACTCCTGTGGTTTCACAATTCATCCCATGTCCTTTTAGGCCCATTGGTGTCACAAGGGATCATTAGAATGTTATCTTCCATTGGGTCACAATGGTTCCTTGCTTCTCTTGACCCCTAGGGTGTCACAATGCATCCCATGCCCTTTTAGGCCTCTTCATGTCACAATGAATCATTTGATTCTTGGCCTCCATGGTGTCATAATTGTTCCTAGGTTATATTGGGCCCCATTTTTTCACAATTCATCCCTGGCCCTTTTAGGACCATTGGTGTCACAATGGACCATTAGATTGTTAGCCTCCGTTGGGTCACAATGGTTCCTTGCTTCTCTTAACGCCTGTGGTGTCACAATGCATCCCATGCCCTTTTAGGCCACTTGATGTCACAATGTGTCATTGGATTCTTGGCCTCCATGGTGTCATAATAGTTCCTCAGTTCTATTTGGCCCCATGCTTTCACAATTCATCCCTGGTCCTTTTTGGCACCCTGGTGTCACAAGGGATCAGTACAATATTAGCCTCCATTCGGTTACAATGGTTCCTTGCTTTTCTTAACTCCTGTGGTTTCACAATTCATCCCATGTCCTTTTAGGCCCATTGGTGTCACAAGAGATCATTAGATTGTTACCCTCCACTGGGTCACAATGGTTTCTTTCTTCACTTAACCCCTATGGTGTCACAATGCATCCCATGCCCATTTAGGCCACTTCATGTCACAATGAATCTTTTGATTCTTGGCCTCCATGGTGTCATAATTGTTCCTAGGTTATATTGGGCCCCATGCTTTCACAATTCATCCCTGGCCCTTTTAGGCCCATTGCTGACACAATGGACCATTAGACTGTTAGCTTCCATTGGGTCACAATGGTTCCTTGCTTCTCCTAACCGCTATGGTTTGGCAATGCATCCCATGCCCTTTTAGGCCACTTGATGTCACAATGAATCATTTGATTCTTGGCCTCTATGTGTCATAACATTTCCATGAGTTTATTGGGCACCATGCTTTCACAATTCATCCCTGGTCCTTTTTGGCACCCTGGTGTCACAAGGGATCAGTAGAATATTAGCCTCCATTCGGTTACAATGGTTCCTTGCTTCTCTTAACTCCTCTGCTTTCACAATTCATCCCATGTCCTTTTAGGCCCATTGGTGTCACAAGGGATCATTAGAATGTTATCTTCCATTGGGTCACAATGGTTCCTTGCTTCTCTTGACCCCTAGGGTGTCACAATGCATCCCATGCCCTTTTAGGCCACTTCATGTCACAATGAATCATTTGATTCTTGGCCTCCATGGTGTCATAATTGTTCCTAGGTTATATTGGGCTCCATTTTGTCACAATTCATCCCTGGCCCTTTTAGGTCCATTGGTGTCACAATGGACCATTAGATTGTTAGCCTCCATTGGGTCACAATGGTTTCTTGCTTCTCTTAACCCCTGTGGTGTCACAATGCATCCCATGCCCTTTTAGGCCACTTGATGTCACAATGTGTCATTGGATTCTTGGCCTCCATGGTGTCATAATAGTTCCTCGGTTCTGTTTGGCCCCATGCTGTCACAATTCATCCCTGGTCCTTTTAGGCCCATTGGTGTCACAATGGACCATTAGATTGATAACCTCCATTGGGTCACAATGGTTCCTTGCTTCTCTTAACCCCTGTGGTGTCACAATGCATCCCATGCCCTTTTAGGCCACTTCATGTCACAATGAATCATTTGATTCTTGGCCTCCATGGTGTCATAATAGTTCCTAGATTCTATTGGGCCCCATTCTTTCACAATTCATCCCTGGCCCTTTTAGGCCCATTGGTGTCACAATGGATCATTAGATTGTTAGCCTCCACTGGGTCACAATGGTTCCTTGCTTCTCCTAACCGCTATGGTTTGGCAATGCATCCCATGCCCTTTTAGGCCACTTGATGTCACAATGAATCATTTGATTCTTGGCCTCTATGTGTCATAACATTTCTAAGTGTTTATTGGGCACCATGCATTCACAATTCATCCCTGGTCCTTTTTGGCACCCTGGTGTCACAAGGGATCAGTAGAATATTAGCCTCCATTCGGTTACAATGGTTCCTTGATTCTCTTAACGCCTGTGCTTTCACAATTCATCCCATGTCCTTTTAGGCCCATTGGTGTCACAAGGGATCATTAGAATGTTATCTTCCATTGGGTCACAATGGTTCCTTGCTTCTCTTGACCCCTATGGTGTCACAATGCATCCCATGCCCTTTTAGGCCACTTCATGTCACAATGAATCATTTGATTCTTGGCCTCCATGGTGTCATAATTGTTCCTAGGTTATATTGGGCCCCATACTGTCACAATTCATCCCTGGCCCTTTTAGGTCCATTGGTGTCACAATGGACCATTAGATTGTTAGCCTCCATTGGGTCACAATGGTTCCTTGCTTCTCTTAACCCCTGTGGTGTCACAATGCATCCCATGCCCTTTTAGGCCACTTGATGTCACAATGTGTCATTGGATTCTTGGCCTCCATGGTGTCATAATAGTTCCTCGGTTCTATTTGGCCCCATGCTGTCACAATTCATCCCTGGTCCTTTTAGGCCCATTGGTGTCACAATGGACCATGAGATTGATAACCTCCATTGGGTCACAATGGTTCCTTGCTTCTCTTAACCCCTGTGGTGTCACAATTCATCCCATGCCCTTTTAGGCCCATTGGTGTCACAATGGATCATTAGATTGTTAGCCTCCATTGGGTCACAATCGTTCCCTGCTTCTCCTAACCCCAATGGAGTGACAATGCATCCCATGCCCATTTAGGCCACTTGATGTCACAATGAATCATTTGATTCTTGGCCTCTATGCTGTCATAAAATTTCCATGTGTTTATTGGGAACCATGCTCTCACAATTCATCCCTGTCCCTTTTAGGCCCCGTGGCGTCACAAGGGATAAGTGGAATATTAGCCTCCATTGGTCACAAAGGTTCCTTGCTTCACTTAACGCCTGTTCTTTCACAATTCATCCCATGTCCTTTTAGGCCCATTGGTGTCACAAGGGATCATTAGAATGTTATCTTCCATTGGGTCACAATGGTTCCTTGCTTCTCTTGACCCCTAGGGTGTCACAATGCATCCCATGCCCTTTTAGACCGCTTGATGTCACAATGAATCATTTGATTCTAGGCCTCCATGGTGTCATAATAGTTCCTAGATTCTATTGGGCCCCATGCTTTCACAATTCATCCCTGGCCCTTTTAGGCCCATTGGTGTCACAATGGATCATTAGATTGTTAGCCTCCATTGGGTCACAATGGTTCCTTGCTTCTCCTAACCCCAATGGAGTGACAATGCATCCCATGCCCATTTAGGCCACTTGATGTCACAATGAATCATTTGATTCTTGGCCTCTATGGTGTCATAATATTTCCATGTGTTTATTGGGAAGCATGCTTTCACAATTCATCCCTGGTCCTTTTTGGCCCACTGGTGTCACAAGGGATCAGTAGAATATAAACCTCCATTGGCTCAAAATGGTTCCTTGCTCCTCTTAACTCCTGTGCTTTCACAATTCATCCCATGTCCTTTTAGGCCCATTGGTGTCACAAGGGATCATTAGAATATTATCTTCCATTGGGTCACAATGGTTCCTTGCTTCTCTTGATCCCTAGGGTGTCACAATGCATCCCATGCCCTTTTAGGCCACTTCATGTCACAATGAATCTTTTGATTCTTGGCCTCCATGGTGTCATAATTGTTCCTAGGTTATATTGAGCCCCATTCTGTCACAATTCATCCCTGGCCCTTTTAGGTCCATTGGTGTCACAATGGACCATTAGATTGTTAGCCTCCATTGGGTCACAATGGTTCCTGGCTTCTCTTAACCCCTGTGGTGTCACAATGCATCCCATGCCCTTTTAGGCCACTTGATGTCACCATGAATCATTTGATTCTTGGCCTCCATGGTGTCATAATAGTTCCTCGGTTCTATTTGGCCCCATGCTGTCACAATTCATCCCTGGCCCTTTTAGGCCCATTGGTGTCACTGGATCATTAGATTCTTAGCCTCCAATGGGTCACAATGGTCCCTTGCTTCACTTAACCCCTGTGGTGCCACAATGCATCCCATGCCCCTTTAGACCACTTGGTGTCACAATAAATTGTTTGATTCTTGGCCTCCATGGTGTCATAATAGTTCCTAGATTCTATTGGGCCCCATGCTTTCACAATTCATCCCTGGCCCTTTTAGGCCCATTGGTGTCACAATGGATCATTAGATTGTTAGCCTCCACTGGGTCACAATGGTTCCTTGCTTCTCCTAACCGCTATGGTCTTTCACAATTCATCCCATGCCCTTTTAGGCCACTTGATGTCACAATGAATCATTTGATTCTTGGCCTCTATGTGTCATAACATTTCCATGAGTTTATTGGGCACCATGCTTTCACAATTCATCCCTGGTCCTTTTTGGCACCCTGGTGTCACAAGGGATCAGTACAATATTAGCCTCCATTCGGTTACAATGGTTCCTTGCTTCTCTTAACTCCTGTGGTTTCACAATTCATCCCATGTCCTTTTAGGCCCATTGGTGTCACAAGGGATCATTAGAATGTTATCTTCCATTGGGTCACAATGGTTCCTTGCTTCTCTTGACCCCTATGGTGTCACAATGCATCCCATGCCCTTTTAGTCCACTTCATGTCACAATGAATCATTTGATTCTTGGCCTCCATGGTGTCATAATTGTTCCTAGGTTATATTGGGCCCCATTTTTTCACAATTCATCCCTGGCCCTTTTAGGACCATTGGTGTCACAATGGACCATTAGATTGTTAGCCTCCACTGGGTCACAATGGTTCCTTGCTTCTCTTAACGCCTGTGGTGTCACAATGCATCCCATGCCCTTTTAGGCCACTTGATGTCACAATGTGTCATTGGATTCTTGGCCTCCATGGTGTCATAATAATTCCTCAGTTCTATTTGGCCCCATGCTTTCACAATTCATCCCTGGTCCTTTTTGGCACCCTGGTGTCACAAGGGATCAGTACAATATTAGCCTCCATTCGGTTACAATGGTTCCTTGCTTTTCTTAACTCCTCTGCTTTCACAATTCATCCCATGTCCTTTTAGGCCCATTGGTGTCACAAGGGATCATTAGAATGTTATCTTCCATTGGGTCACAATGGTTCCTTGCTTCTCTTGACCCCTAGGGTGTCACAATGCATCCCATGCCCTTTTAGGCCACTTCATGTCACAATGAATCATTTGATTCTTGGCCTCCATGGTGTCATAATTGTTCCTAGGTTATATTGGGCTCCATTTTGTCACAATTCATCCCTGGCCCTTTTAGGTCCATTGGTGTCACAATGGACCATTAGATTGTTAGCCTCCATTGGGTCACAATGGTTTCTTGCTTCTCTTAACCCCTGTGGTGTCACAATGCATCCCATGCCCTTTTAGGCCACTTGATGTCACAATGTGTCATTGGATTCTTGGCCTCCATGGTGTCATAATAGTTCCTCGGTTCTGTTTGGCCCCATGCTGTCACAATTCATCCCTGGTCCTTTTAGGCCCATTGGTGTCACAATGGACCATTAGATTGATAACCTCCATTGGGTCACAATGGTTCCTTGCTTCTCTTAACCCCTGTGGTGTCACAATGCATCCCATGCCCTTTTAGGCCACTTCATGTCACAATGAATCATTTGATTCTTGGCCTCCATGGTGTCATAATAGTTCCTAGATTCTATTGGGCCCCATTCTTTCACAATTCATCCCTGGCCCTTTTAGGCCCATTGGTGTCACAATGGATCATTAGATTGTTAGCCTCCATTGGGTCACAATGGTTCCTTGCTTCTCCTAACCCCAATGGAATGACAATGCATCCCATGCCCTTTTAGGCCACTTGATGTCACAATGAATCATTTGATTCTTGGCCTCTATGTGTCATAACATTTCTAAGTGTTTATTGGGCACCATGCTTTCACAATTCATCCCTGGTCCTTTTTGGCACCCTGGTGTCACAAGGGATCAGTAGAATATTAGCCTCCATTCGGTTACAATGGTTCCTTGATTCTCTTAACGCCTGTGCTTTCACAATTCATCCCATGTCCTATTAGGCCCATTGGTGTCACAAGGGATCATTAGAATGTTATCTTCCATTGGGTCACAATGGTTCCTTGCTTCTCTTGACCCCTAGGGTGTCACAATGCATCCCATGCCCTTTTAGGCCACTTGATGTCACAATGAATCATTTGATTCTTGGCCTCCATGGTGTCATAATTGTTCCTAGGTTATATTGGGCTCCATTTTGTCACAATTCATCCCTGGCCCTTTTAGGTCCATTGGTGTCACAATGGACCATTAGATTGTTAGCCTCCATTGGGTCACAATGGTTTCTTGCTTCTCTTAACCCCTGTGGTGTCACAATGCATCCCATGCCCTTTTAGGCCACTTGATGTCACAATGTGTCATTGGATTCTTGGCCTCCATGGTGTCATAATAGTTCCTCGGTTCTGTTTGGCCCCATGCTGTCACAATTCATCCCTGGTCCTTTTAGGCCCATTGGTGTCACAATGGACCATTAGATTGATAACCTCCATTGGGTCACAATGGTTCCTTGCTTCTCTTAACCCCTGTGGTGTCACAATGCATCCCATGCCCTTTTAGGCCACTTCATGTCACAATGAATCATTTGATTCTTGGCCTCCATGGTGTCATAATAGTTCCTAGATTCTATTGGGCCCCATTCTTTCACAATTCATCCCTGGCCCTTTTAGGCCCATTGGTGTCACAATGGATCATTAGATTGTTAGCCTCCACTGGGTCACAATGGTTCCTTGCTTCTCCTAACCGCTATGGTTTGGCAATGCATCCCATGCCCTTTTAGGCCACTTGATGTCACAATGAATCATTTGATTCTTGGCCTCTATGCTGTCATAATATTTCCATGTGTTTATTGGGAACCATGCTCTCACAATTCATCCCTGTCCCTTTTATGCCCCGTGGCGTCACAAGGGATAAGTGGAATATTAGCCTCCATTGGTCACAAAGGTTCCTTGCTTCACTTAAAGCCTGTTCTTTCACAATTCATCCCATGTCCTTTTAGGCCCATTGGTGTCACAAGGGATCATTAGAATGTTATCTTCCATTGGGTCACAATGGTTCCTTGCTTCTCTTGACCCCTAGGGTGTCACAATGCATCCCATGCCCTTTTAGACCGCTTGATGTCACAATGAATCATTTGATTCTAGGCCTCCATGGTGTCATAATAGTTCCTAGATTCTATTGGGCCCCATGCTTTCACAATTCATCCCTGGCCCTTTTAGGCCCATTGGTGTCACAATGGATCATTAGATTGTTAGCCTCCACTGGGTCACAATGGTTCCTTGCTTCTCCTAACCCCAATGGAATGACAATGCATCCCATGCCCATTTAGGCCACTTGATGTCACAATGAATCATTTGATTCTTGGCCTCTATGGTGTCATAATATTTCCATGTGTTTATTGGGAAGCATGCTTTCACAATTCATCCCTGGCCCTTTTAGGCCCACTGGTGTCACAAGGGATCAGTAGAATATAAACCTCCATTGTCTCACAATGGTTCCTTGCTTCTCTTAACTCCTGTGCTTTCACAATTCATCCCATGTCCTTTTAGGCCCATTGGTGTCACAAGGGATCATTCGAATGTTATCTTCCATTGGGTCACAATGGTTCCTTGCTTCTCTTGACCCCTATGGTGTCACTATGCATCCCATGCCCTTTTAGGCCACTTGATGTCACAATGAATCTTTTGATTCTTGGCCTCCATGGTGTCATAATTGTTCCTAGGTTATATTGAGCCCCATTCTGTCACAATTCATCCCTGGCCCTTTTAGGACCATTGGTGTCATAATGGACCATTAGATTGTTAGCCTCCATTGGGTCACAATGGTTCCTGGCTTCTCTTAACCCCTGTGGTGTCACAATGCATCCCATGCCCTTTTAGGCCACTTCATGTCACAATGAATCATTTGATTCTTGGCCTCCATGGTGTCATAATAGTTCCTCGGTTCTATTTGGCCCCATGCTGTCACAAGTCATCCCTGGCCCTTTTAGGCCCATTGGTGTCACTGGATTATTAGATTCTTAGCCTCCAATGGGTCACAATGGTCCCTTGCTTCACTTAACCCCTGTGGTGCCACAATGCATCCCATGCCCCTTTAGACCACTTGGTGTCACAATAAATTGTTTGATTCTTGGCCTCCATGGTGTCATAATAGTTCCTAGATTCTATTGGGCCCCATGCTTTCACAATTCATCCCTGGCCCTTTTAGGCCCATTGGTGTCACAATGGATCATTAGATTGTTAGCCTCCACTGGGTCACAATGGTTCCTTGCTTCTCCTAACCGCTATGGTTTGGCAATGCATCCCATGCCCATTTAGGCCACTTGATGTCACAATGAATCATTTGATTCTTGGCCTCTATGTGTCATAATATTTCCATGTGTTTATTGGGCACCATGCTTTCACAATTCATCCCTGGTCCTTTTTGGCACCCTGGTGTCACAAGGGATCAGTAGAATATTAGCCTCCATTCGGTTACAATGGTTCCTTGCTTCTCTTAACTCCTGTGCTTTCACAATTCATCCCATGTCCTTTTAGGCCCATTGGTGTCACAAGGGATCATTAGAATGTTATCTTCCATTGGGTCACAATGGTTCCTTCCTTCTCTTGACCCCTATGGTGTCACAATATATCCCATGCCCTTTTAGGACACTTCATGTCACAATGAATCATTTGATTCTTGGCCTCCATGGTGTCATAATTGTTCCTAGGTTATATTGGGCCCCATTTTGTCACAATTCATCCCTGGCCCTTTTAGGACCATTGGTGTCACAATGGACCATTAGATTGTTAGCCTCCGTTGGGTCACAATGGTTCCTTGCTTCTCTTAACGCCTGTCGTGTCACAATGCATCCCATGCCCTTTTAGGCCACTTGATGTCACAATGTGTCATTGGATTCTTGGCCTCCATGGTGTCATAATAGTTCCTCAATTCTATTTGGCCCCATGCTTTCACAATTCATCCCTGGTCCTTTTTGGCACCCTGGTGTCACAAGGGATCAGTACAATATTAACCTCCATTCGGTTACAATGGTTCCTTGATTTCTTAACTCCTGTGGTTTCACAATTCATCCCATGTCCTTTTAGGCCCATTGGTGCCTCAAGAGATCATTAGATTGTTACCCTCCACTGGGTCACAATGGTTTCTTGCTTCACTTAACCCCTATGGTGTCACAATGCATCCCATTCCCTTTTAGGCCACTTCATATCACAATGAATCTTTTGATTCTTGGCCTCCATGGTGTCATAATTGTTCCTAGGTTATATTGGGCCCCATTTTGTCACAATTCATCCCTGGCCCTTTTAGGACCATTGGTGTCACAATGGACCATTAGATTGTTAGCTTCCATTGGGTCACAATGGTTCCTGGCTTCGCTTAACCCCTGTGGTGTCACAATGCATCCCATGCCCTTTTAGACCGCTTGATGTCACAATGAATCATTTGATTCTTGGCCTCTATGTGTCATAATATTTCCATGTGTTTATTGGGCACCATGCTTTCACAATTCATCCCTGGTCCTTTTTGGCACCCTGGTGTCACAAGGGATCAGTAGAATATTAGCCTCCATTCGGTTACAATGGTTCCTTGCTTCTCTTAACTCCTCTGCTTTCACAATTCATCCCATGTCCATTTAGGCCCATTGGTGTCCCAAGGGATCATTAGAATGTTATCTTCCATTGGGTCACAATGGTTCCTTGCTTCTCTTGACCCCTAGGGTGTCACAATGCATCCCATGCCCTTTTAGGCCACTTGATGTAACAATGAATCATTTGATTCTTGGCCTCCATGGTGTCATAATTCTTCCTAGGTTATATTGGGCCCCATTTTGTCACAATTCATCCCTGGCCCTTTTAGGCCCATTGGTGTCACTGGATCATTAGATTCTTAGCCTCCAATGGGTCACAATGGTTCCTTGCTTCACTTAACCCCTGTGGTGCCACAATGCATCCCATGCCCTTTTAGACGACTTGGTGTCACAATAAATCGTTTGATTCTTGGCCTCCATGGTGTCATAATAGTTCCTAGATTCTATTGGGCCCCATGCTTTCACAATTCATCCCTGGCCCTTTTAGGCCCATTGGTGTCACAATGGACCATTAGATTGTTAGCCTCCACTGGGTCACAATGGTTCCTTGCTTCTCCTAACCCCAATGGAGTGACAATGCATCCCATGCCCATTTAGGCCACTTGATGTCACAATGAATCATTTGATTCTTGGCCTCTATGTGTCATAACATATCTATGTGTTTATTGGGCACCATGCATTCACAATTCATCCCTGGTCGTTTTTGGCACCCTGGTGTCACAAGGGATCAGTAGAATATTAGCCTCCATTCGGTTACAATGGTTCCTTGATTCTCTTAACTCCTGTGCTTTCACAATTCATCCCATGTCCTTTTAGGCCCATTGGTGTCACAATGGACCATTAGATTGATAACCTCCATTGGGTCACAATGGTTCCTTGCTTCTCTTAACCCCTGTGGTGTCACAATTCATCCCATGCCCTTTTAGGCCCATTGGTGTCACAATGGATCATTAGATTGTTAGCCTCCATTGGGTCACAATCGTTCCCTGCTTCTCCTAACCCCAATGGAGTGACAATGCATCCCATGCCCATTTAGGCCACTTGATGTCACAATGAATCATTTGATTCTTGGCCTCTATGCTGTCATAATATTTCCATGTGTTTATTGGGAACCATGCTCTCACAATTCATCCCTGTCCCTTTTAGGCCCCGTGGCGTCACAAGGGATAAGTAGAATATTAGCCTCCATTAGTCACAAAGGTTCCTTGCTTCACTTAACGCCTGTTCTTTCACAATTCATCCCATGTCCTTTTAGGCCCATTGGTGTCACAAGGGATCATTAGAATGTTATCTTCCATTGGGTCACAATGGTTCCTTGCTTCTCTTGACCCCTAGGGTGTCACAATGCATCCCATGCCCTTTTAGACCGCTTGATGTCACAATGAATCATTTGATTCTAGGCCTCCATGGTGTCATAATAGTTCCTAGATTCTATTGGGCCCCATGCTTTCACAATTCATCCCTGGCCCTTTTAGGCCCATTGGTGTCACAATGGATCATTAGATTGTTAGCCTCCATTGGGTCACAATGGTTCCTTGCTTCTCCTAACCCCAATGGAGTGACAATGCATCCCATGCCCATTTAGGCCACTTGATGTCACAATGAATCATTTGATTCTTGGCCTCTATGGTGTCATAATATTTCCATGTGTTTATTGGGAAGCATGCTTTCACAATTCATCCCTGGTCCTTTTTGGCCCACTGGTGTCACAAGGGATCAGTAGAATATAAACCTCCATTGGCTCACAATGGTTCCTTGCTTCTCTTGATCCCTATGGTGTCACAATGCATCCCATGCCCTTTTAGGCCACTTCATGTCACAATGAATCATTTGATTCTTGGCCTCCATGGTGTCATAATTGTTCCTAGGTTATATTGGGCCCCATTTTTTCACAATTCATCCCTGGCCCTTTTAGGACCATTGGTGTCACAATGGACCATTAGATTGTTAGCCTCCACTGGGTCACAATGGTTCCTTGCTTCTCCTAACCGCTATGGTTTGGCAATACATCCCATGCCCTTTTAGGCCACTTGATGTCACAATGAATCATTTGATTCTTGGCCTCTATGTGTCATAATATTTCCATGTGTTTATTGGGCACCATGCTTTCACAATTCATCCCTGGTCCTTTTTGGGACCCTGGTGTCACAAGGGATCAGTAGAATATTAGCCTCCTTTCGGTTACAATGGTTCCTTGCTTCTCTTAACTCCTGTGCTTTCACAATTCATCCCATGTCCTTTTAGGCCCATTGGTGTCACAAGGGATCATTAGAATGTTATCTTCCATTGGGTCACAATGGTTCCTTGCTTCTCTTGACCCCTAGGGTGTCACTATGCATCCCATGCCCTTTTAGGCCACTTGATGTCACAATGAATCATTTGATTCTTGGCCTCCATTGTGTCATAATTGTTCCTAGGTTATATTGGGCCCCATTCTGTCACAATTCATCCCTGGCCCTTTTAGGACCATTGGTGTCACAATGGACCATTAGATTGTTAGCCTCCATTGGGTCACAATGGTTCCTTGCTTCTCTTAACCCCTGTGGTGTCACAATGCATCCCATGCCCTTTTAGGCCACTTCATGTCACAATGAATCATTTGATTCTAGGCCTCCATGGTGTCATAATAGTTCCTCGGTTCTATTTGGCCCCATGCTGTCACAATTCATCCCTGCCCCTTTTAGGCCCATTGGTGTCACTGGATCATTAGATTCTTAGCCTCCAATGGGTCACAATGGTTCCTTGCTTCTCCTAACTGCTATGGTTTGGCAATGCATCCCATGCCCTTTTAGGCCACTTGATGTCACAATGAATCATTTGATTCTTGGCCTCTATGTGTCATAACATTTCTAAGTGTTTATTGGGCACCATGCATTCACAATTCATCCCTGGTCCTTTTTTGCACCCTGGTGTCACAAGGGATCAGTAGAATATTAGCCTCCATTCGGTTACAATGGTTCCTTGATTCTCTTAACTCCTGTGCTTTCACAATTCATCCCATGTCCTTTTAGGCCCATTGGTGTCACAAGGGATCATTAGAATGTTATCTTCCATTGGGTCACAATGGTTCCTTGCTTCTCTTGACCCCTAGGGTGTCACAATGCATCCCATGCCCTTTTAGGCCACTTCATGTCACAATGAATCATTTGATTCTTGGCCTCCATGGTGTCATAATTGTTCCTAGGTTATATTGGGCTCCATTTTGTCACAATCCATCCTTGGCCCTTTTAGGTCCATTGGTGTCACAATGGACCATTAGATTGTTAGCCTCCATTGGGTCACAATGGTTCCTTGCTTCTCTTAACCCCTGTGGTGTCACAATGCATCCCATGCCCTTTTAGGCCACTTGATGTCACAATGTGTCATTGGATTCTTGGCCTCCATGGTGTCATAATAGTTCCTCGGTTCTATTTGGCCCCATGATGTCACAATACATCCCTGGTCCTTTTAGGCCCATTGGTGTCACAATGGACCATTAGATTGATAACCTCCATTGGGTCACAATGGTTCCTTGCTTCTCTTAACCCCTGTGGTGTCACAATTCATCCCATGCCCTTTTAGGCCCATTGGTGTCACAATGGATCATTAGATTGTTAGCCTCCATTGGGTCACAATCGTTCCTTGCTTCTCCAAACCCCAATGGAGTGACAATGCATCCCATGCCCATTTAGGCCACTTGATGTCACAATGAATCATTTGATTCTTGGCCTCTATGCTGTCATAATATTTCCATGTGTTTATTGGGAACCATGCTCTCACAATTCATCCCTGTCCCTTTTAGGCCCCGTGGCGTCACAAGGGATAAGTAGAATATTAGCCTCCATTAGTCACAAAGGTTCCTTGCTTCACTTAACGCCTGTTCTTTCACATTTCATCCCATGCCCTTTTAGGCCCATTGGTGTCACAAGGGATCATTAGAATGTTATATTCCATTGGGTCACAATGGTTCCTTGCTTCTCTTGACCCCTAGGGTGTCACAATGCATCCCATGCCCTTTTAGACCGCTTGATGTCACAATGAATCATTTGATTCTAGGCCTCCATGGTGTCATAATTGTTCCTAGATTCTATTGGGCCCCATTCTGTCACAATTCATCCCTGGCCCTTTTAGGCCCATTGGTGTCACAATGGACCATTAGATTGTTAGCCTCCACTCGGTCACAATGGTTCCTTGCTTCTCCTAACCGCTATGGTTTGGCAATGCATCCCATGCCCTTTTAGGCCACTTGATGTCACAATGAATCATTTGATTCTTGGCCTCTATGTGTCATAACATTTCTAAGTGTTTATTGGGCACCATGCATTCACAATTCATCCCTGGTCCTTTTTTGCACCCTGGTGTCACAAGGGATCAGTAGAATATTAGCCTCCATTCGGTTACAATGGTTCCTTGATTCTCTTAACTCCTGTGCTTTCACAATTCATCCCATGTCCTTTTAGGCCCATTGGTGTCACAAGGGATCATTAGAATGTTATCTTCCATTGGGTCACAATGGTTCCTTGCTTCTCTTGACCCCTAGGGTGTCACAATGCATCCCATGCCCTTTTAGGCCACTTCATGTCACAATGAATCATTTGATTCTTGGCCTCCATGGTGTCATAATTGTTCCTAGGTTATATTGGGCTCCATTTTGACACAATCCATCCCTGGCCCTTTTAGGTCCATTGGTGTCACAATGGACCATTAGATTGTTAGCCTCCATTGGGTCACAATGGTTCCTTGCTTCTCTTAACCCCTGTGGTGTCACAATGCATCCCATGCCCTTTTAGGCCACTTGATGTCACAATGTGTCATTGGATTCTTGGCCTCCATGGTGTCATAATAGTTCCTCGGTTCTATTTGGCCCCATGATGTCACAATACATCCCTGGTCCTTTTAGGCCCATTGGTGTCACAATGGACCATTAGATTGATAACCTCCATTGGGTCACAATGGTTCCTTGCTTCTCTTAACCCCTGTGGTGTCACAATTCATCCCATGCCCTTTTAGGCCCATTGGTGTCACAATGGATCATTCGATTGTTAGCCTCCATTGGGTCACAATCGTTCCTTGCTTCTCCAAACCCCAATGGAGTGACAATGCATCCCATGCCCATTTAGGCCACTTGATGTCACAATGAATCATTTGATTCTTGGCCTCTATGCTGTCATAATATTTCCATGTGTTTATTGGGAACCATGCTCTCACAATTCATCCCTGTCCCTTTTAGGCCCCGTGGCGTCACAAGGGATAAGTAGAATATTAGCCTCCATTAGTCACAAAGGTTCCTTGCTTCACTTAACGCCTGTTCTTTCACAATTCATCCCATGTCCTTTTAGGCCCATTGGTGTCACAAGGGATCATTAGAATGTTATATTCCATTGGGTCACAATGGTTCCTTGCTTCTCTTGACCCCTAGGGTGTCACAATGCATCCCATGCCCTTTTAGACCGCTTGATGTCACAATGAATCATTTGATTCTAGGCCTCCATGGTGTCATAATAGTTCCTAGATTCTATTGGGCCCCATGCTTTCACAATTCATCCCTGGCCCTTTTAGGCCCATTGGTGTCACAATGGATCATTAGATTGTTAGCCTCCATTGGGTCACAATGGTTCCTTGCTTCTCCTAACCCCAATGGAGTGACAATGCATCCCATGCCCATTTAGGCCACTTGATGTCACAATGAATCATTTGATTCTTGGCCTCTATGGTGTCATAATATTTCCATGTGTTTATTGGGAAGCATGCTTTCACAATTCATCCCTGGTCCTTTTTGGCCCACTGGTGTCACAAGGGATCAGTAGAATATAAACCTCCATTGGCTCACAATGGTTCCTTGCTTCTCTTAACTCCTGTGCTTTCACAATTCATCCCATGTCCTTTTAGGCCCATTGGTGTCACAAGGGATCATTAGAATATTATCTTCCATTGGGTCACAATGGTTCCTTGCTTCTCTTGATCCCTAGGGTGTCACAATGCATCCCATGCCCTTTTAGGCCACTTCATGTCACAATGAATCTTTTGATTCTTGGCCTCCATGGTGTCATAATTGTTCCTAGGTTATATTGAGCCCCATTCTGTCACAATTCATCCCTGGCCCTTTTAGGACCATTGGTGTCACAATGGACCATTAGATTGTTAGCCTCCATTGGGTCACAATGGTTCCTGGCTTCTCTTAACCCCTGTGGTGTCACAATGCATCCCATGCCCTTTTAGGCCACTTGATGTCACAAGGAATCATTTGATTCTTGGGCTCCATGGTGTCATAATAGTTCCTCGGTTCTATTTGGCCCCATGCTGTCACAATTCATCCCTGGCCCTTTTAGGCCCATTGGTGTCACTGGATCATTAGATTCTTAGCCTCCAATGGGTCACAATGGTCCCTTGCTTCACTTGACCCCTAGGGTGTCACAATGCATCCCATGCCCCTTTAGACCACTTGGTATCACAATAAATTTTTTGATTCTTGGCCTCCATGGTGTCATAATAGTTCCTTGATTCTATTGGGCCCCATGCTTTCACAATTCATCCCTGGCCCTTTTAGGCCCATTGGTGTCACAATGGATCATTAGATTGTTAGCCTCCATTGGGTCACAATGGTTCCTTGCTTCTCCTAACCGCTATGGTCTTTCACAATTCATCCCATGCCCATTTAGGCCACTTGATGTCACAATGAATCATTTGATTCTTGGCCTCTATGTGTCATAACATTTCCATGAGTTTATTGGGCACCATGCTTTCACAATTCATCCCTGTCCCTTTTAGGCCCCGTGGCGTCACAAGGGATAAGTAGAATATTAGCCTCCATTGGTCACAAAGGTTCCTTCCTTCACTTAACGCCTGTTCTTTCACAATTCATCCCATGTCCTTTTAGGCCCATTGGTGTCACAAGGGATCATTAGAATGTTATCTTCCATTGGGTCACAATGGTTCCTTGCTTCTCTTGATCCCTAGGGTGTCACAATGCATCCCATGCCCTTTTAGACCGCTTGATGTCACAATGAATCATTTGATTCTAGGCCTCCATGGTGTCATAATAGTTCCTAGATTCTATTGGGCCCCATGCTTTCACAATTCATCCCTGGCCCTTTTAGGCCCATTGGTGTCACAATGGATCATTAGATTGTTAGCCTCCATTGGGTCACAATGGTTCCTTGCTTCTCCTAACCCCAATGGAGTGACAATGCATCCCATGCCCATTTAGGCCACTTGATGTCACAATGAATCATTTGATTCTTGGCCTTTATGGTGTCATAATATTTCCATGAGTTTATTGGGAAGCATGCTTTCACAATTCATCCCTGGTCCTTTTTGGCCCACTGGTGTCACAAGGGATCAGTAGAATATAAACCTCCATTGGCTCACAATGGTTCCTTGCTTCTCTTGACCTCTATGGTGTCACAATGCATCCCATGCCCTTTTAGGCCACTTCATGTCACAATGAATCATTTGATTCTTGGCCTCCATGGTGTCATAATTGTTCCTAGGTTATATTGGGCCCCATTTTTTCACAATTCATCCCTGGCCCTTTTAGGACCATTGGTGTCACAATGGACCATTAGATTGTTAGCCTCCGTTGGGTCACAATGGTTCCTTGCTTCTCTTAACGCCTGTCGTGTCACAATGCATCCCATGCCCTTTTAGGCCACTTGATGTCCCAATGTGTCATTGGATTCTTGGCCTCCATGGTGTCATAATAGTTCCTCAGTTCTATTTGGCCCCATGCTTTCACAATTCATCCCTGGTCCTTTTTGGCACCCTGGTGTCACAAGGGATCAGTACAATATTAGCCTCCATTCGGTTACAATGGTTCCTTGCTTTTCTTAACTCCTGTGGTTTCACAATTCATCCCATGTCCTTTTAGGCCCATTGGTGTCACAAGAGATCATTAGATTGTTACCCTCCACTGGGTCACAATGGTTTCTTTCTTCACTTAACCCCTATGGTGTCACAATGCATCCAATGCCCTTTTAGGCCACTTCATGTCACAATGAATCTTTTGATTCTTGGCCTCCATGGTGTCATAATTGTTCCTAGGTTATATTGGGCCCCATGCTTTCACAATTCATCCCTGGCCCTTTTAGGCCCATTGCTGACACAATGGACCATTAGACTGTTAGCTTCCATTGGGTCACAATGGTTCCTTGCTTCTCCTAACCGCTATGGTTTGGCAATGCATCCCATGCCCTTTTAGGCCACTTGATGTCACAATGAATCATTTGATTCTTGGCCTCTATGTGTCATAACATGTCCATGAGTTTATTGGGCACCATGCTTTCACAATTCATCCCTGGTCCTTTTTGGCACCCTGGTGTCACAAGGGATCAGTAGAATATTAGCCTCCATTCGGTTACAATGGTTCCTTGATTCTCTTAACTCCTCTGCTTTCACAATTCATCCCATGTCCTTTTAGGCCCATTGGTGTCACAAGGGATCATTAGAATGTTATCTTCCATTGGGTCACAATGGTTCCTTGCTTCTCTTGACCCCTAGGGTGTCACAATGCATCCCATGCCCTTTTAGGCCACTTCATGTCACAATGAATCATTTGATTCTTGGCCTCCATGGTGTCATAATTGTTCCTAGGTTATATTGGGCTCCATTTAGTCACAATTCATCCCTGGCCCTTTTAGGTCCATTGGTGTCACAATGGACCATTAGATTGTTAGCCTCCATTGGGTCACAATGGTTTCTTGCTTCTCTTAACCCCTGTGGTGTCACAATGCATCCCATGCCCTTTTAGGCCACTTGATGTCACAATGTGTCATTGGATTCTTGGCCTCCATGGTGTCATAATAGTTCCTCGGTTCTATTTGGCCCCATGATGTCACAATACATCCCTGGTCCTTTTAGGCCCATTGGTGTCACAATGGACCATTAGATTGATAACCTCCATTGGGTCACAATGGTTCCTTGCTTCTCTTAACCCCTGTGGTGTCACAATTCATCCCATGCCCTTTTAGGCCCATTGGTGTCACAATGGATCATTCGATTGTTAGCCTCCATTGGGTCACAATCGTTCCTTGCTTCTCCAAACCCCAATGGAGTGACAATGCATCCCATGCCCATTTAGGCCACTTGATGTCACAATGAATCATTTGATTCTTGGCCTCTATGCTGTCATAATATTTCCATGTGTTTATTGGGAACCATGCTCTCACAATTCATCCCTGTCCCTTTTAGGCCCCGTGGCGTCACAAGGGATAAGTAGAATATTAGCCTCCATTAGTCACAAAGGTTCCTTGCTTCACTTAACGCCTGTTCTTTCACAATTCATCCCATGTCCTTTTAGGCCCATTGGTGTCACAAGGGATCATTAGAATGTTATCTTCCATTGGGTCACAATGGTTCCTTGCTTCTCTTGACCCCTAGGGTGTCACAATGCATCCCATGCCCTTTTAGACCGCTTGATGTCACAATGAATCATTTGATTCTAGGCCTCCATGGTGTCATAATAGTTCCTAGATTCTATTGGGCCCCATGCTTTCACAATTCATCCCTGGCCCTTTTAGGCCCATTGGTGTCACAATGGATCATTAGATTGTTAGCCTCCATTGGGTCACAATGGTTCCTTGCTTCTCCTAACCCCAATGGAGTGACAATGCATCCCATGCCCATTTAGGCCACTTGATGTCACAATGAATCATTTGATTCTTGGCCTCTATGGTGTCATAATATTTCCATGTGTTTATTGGGAAGCATGCTTTCACAATTCATCCCTGGTCCTTTTTGGCCCACTGGTGTCACAAGGGATCAGTAGAATATAAACCTCCATTGGCTCACAATGGTTCCTTGCTTCTCTTAACTCCTGTGCTTTCACAATTCATCCCATGTCCTTTTAGGCCCATTGGTGTCACAAGGGATCATTAGAATATTATCTTCCATTGGGTCACAATGGTTCCTTGCTTCTCTTGATCCCTAGGGTGTCACAATGCATCCCATGCCCTTTTAGGCCACTTCATGTCACAATGAATCTTTTGATTCTTGGCCTCCATGGTGTCATAATTGTTCCTAGGTTATATTGAGCCCCATTCTGTCACAATTCATCCCTGGCCCTTTTAGGACCATTGGTGTCACAATGGACCATTAGATTGTTAGCCTCCATTGGGTCACAATGGTTCCTGGCTTCTCTTAACCCCTGTGGTGTCACAATGCATCCCATGCCCTTTTAGGCCACTTGATGTCACAAGGAATCATTTGATTCTTGGGCTCCATGGTGTCATAATAGTTCCTCGGTTCTATTTGGCCCCATGCTGTCACAATTCATCCCTGGCCCTTTTAGGCCCATTGGTGTCACTGGATCATTAGATTCTTAGCCTCCAATGGGTCACAATGGTCCCTTGCTTCACTTGACCCCTAGGGTGTCACAATGCATCCCATGCCCCTTTAGACCACTTGGTATCACAATAAATTTTTTGATTCTTGGCCTCCATGGTGTCATAATAGTTCCTTGATTCTATTGGGCCCCATGCTTTCACAATTCATCCCTGGCCCTTTTAGGCCCATTGGTGTCACAATGGATCATTAGATTGTTAGCCTCCATTGGGTCACAATGGTTCCTTGCTTCTCCTAACCGCTATGGTCTTTCACAATTCATCCCATGCCCATTTAGGCCACTTGATGTCACAATGAATCATTTGATTCTTGGCCTCTATGTGTCATAACATTTCCATGAGTTTATTGGGCACCATGCTTTCACAATTCATCCCTGTCCCTTTTAGGCCCCGTGGCGTCACAAGGGATAAGTAGAATATTAGCCTCCATTGGTCACAAAGGTTCCTTCCTTCACTTAACGCCTGTTCTTTCACAATTCATCCCATGTCCTTTTAGGCCCATTGGTGTCACAAGGGATCATTAGAATGTTATCTTCCATTGGGTCACAATGGTTCCTTGCTTCTCTTGATCCCTAGGGTGTCACAATGCATCCCATGCCCTTTTAGACCGCTTGATGTCACAATGAATCATTTGATTCTAGGCCTCCATGGTGTCATAATAGTTCCTAGATTCTATTGGGCCCCATGCTTTCACAATTCATCCCTGGCCCTTTTAGGCCCATTGGTGTCACAATGGATCATTAGATTGTTAGCCTCCATTGGGTCACAATGGTTCCTTGCTTCTCCTAACCCCAATGGAGTGACAATGCATCCCATGCCCATTTAGGCCACTTGATGTCACAATGAATCATTTGATTCTTGGCCTTTATGGTGTCATAATATTTCCATGAGTTTATTGGGAAGCATGCTTTCACAATTCATCCCTGGTCCTTTTTGGCCCACTGGTGTCACAAGGGATCAGTAGAATATAAACCTCCATTGGCTCACAATGGTTCCTTGCTTCTCTTGACCTCTATGGTGTCACAATGCATCCCATGCCCTTTTAGGCCACTTCATGTCACAATGAATCATTTGATTCTTGGCCTCCATGGTGTCATAATTGTTCCTAGGTTATATTGGGCCCCATTTTTTCACAATTCATCCCTGGCCCTTTTAGGACCATTGGTGTCACAATGGACCATTAGATTGTTAGCCTCCGTTGGGTCACAATGGTTCCTTGCTTCTCTTAACGCCTGTCGTGTCACAATGCATCCCATGCCCTTTTAGGCCACTTGATGTCCCAATGTGTCATTGGATTCTTGGCCTCCATGGTGTCATAATAGTTCCTCAGTTCTATTTGGCCCCATGCTTTCACAATTCATCCCTGGTCCTTTTTGGCACCCTGGTGTCACAAGGGATCAGTACAATATTAGCCTCCATTCGGTTACAATGGTTCCTTGCTTTTCTTAACTCCTGTGGTTTCACAATTCATCCCATGTCCTTTTAGGCCCATTGGTGTCACAAGAGATCATTAGATTGTTACCCTCCACTGGGTCACAATGGTTTCTTTCTTCACTTAACCCCTATGGTGTCACAATGCATCCAATGCCCTTTTAGGCCACTTCATGTCACAATGAATCTTTTGATTCTTGGCCTCCATGGTGTCATAATTGTTCCTAGGTTATATTGGGCCCCATGCTTTCACAATTCATCCCTGGCCCTTTTAGGCCCATTGCTGACACAATGGACCATTAGACTGTTAGCTTCCATTGGGTCACAATGGTTCCTTGCTTCTCCTAACCGCTATGGTTTGGCAATGCATCCCATGCCCTTTTAGGCCACTTGATGTCACAATGAATCATTTGATTCTTGGCCTCTATGTGTCATAACATGTCCATGAGTTTATTGGGCACCATGCTTTCACAATTCATCCCTGGTCCTTTTTGGCACCCTGGTGTCACAAGGGATCAGTAGAATATTAGCCTCCATTCGGTTACAATGGTTCCTTGATTCTCTTAACTCCTCTGCTTTCACAATTCATCCCATGTCCTTTTAGGCCCATTGGTGTCACAAGGGATCATTAGAATGTTATCTTCCATTGGGTCACAATGGTTCCTTGCTTCTCTTGACCCCTAGGGTGTCACAATGCATCCCATGCCCTTTTAGGCCACTTCATGTCACAATGAATCATTTGATTCTTGGCCTCCATGGTGTCATAATTGTTCCTAGGTTATATTGGGCTCCATTTAGTCACAATTCATCCCTGGCCCTTTTAGGTCCATTGGTGTCACAATGGACCATTAGATTGTTAGCCTCCATTGGGTCACAATGGTTTCTTGCTTCTCTTAACCCCTGTGGTGTCACAATGCATCCCATGCCCTTTTAGGCCACTTGATGTCACAATGTGTCATTGGATTCTTGGCCTCCATGGTGTCATAATAGTTCCTCGGTTCTATTTGGCCCCATGCTGTCACAATTCATCCCTGGTCCTTTTAGGCCCATTGGTGTCACAATGGACCATTAGATTGATAACCTCCATTGGGTCACAATGGTTCCTTGCTTCTCTTAACCCCTGTGGTGTCACAATTCATCCCATGCCCTTTTAGGCCCATTGGTGTCACAATGGATCATTAGATTGTTAGCCTCCACTGGGTCACAATCGTTCCCTGCTTCTCCTAACCCCAATGGAATGACAATGCATCCCATGCCCATTTAGGCCACTTGATGTCACAATGAATCATTTGATTCTTGGCCTCTATGCTGTCATAATATTTCCATGTGTTTATTGGGAACCATGCTCTCACAATTCATCCCTGTCCCTTTTAGGCCCCGTGGCGTCACAAGGGATAAGTAGAATATTAGCCTCCATTGGTCACAAAGGTTCCTTGCTTCACTTAACGCCTGTTCTTTCACAATTCATCCCATGTCCTTTTAGGCCCATTGGTGTCACAAGGGATCATTAGAATGTTATCTTCCATTGGGTCACAATGGTTCCTTGCTTCTCTTGACCCCTAGGGTGTCACAATGCATCCCATGCCCTTTTAGACCGCTTGATGTCACAATGAATCATTTGATTCTAGGCCTCCATGGTGTCATAATAGTTCCTAGATTCTATTGGGCCCCATGCTTTCACAATTCATCCCTGGCCCTTTTAGGCCCATTGGTGTCACAATGGATCATTAGATTGTTAGCCTCCATTGGGTCACAATGGTTCCTTGCTTCTCCTAACCCCAATGGAGTGACAATGCATCCCATGCCCATTTAGGCCACTTGATGTCACAATGAATCATTTGATTCTTGGCCTCTATGGTGTCATAATATTTCCATGTGTTTATTGGGAAGCATGCTTTCACAATTCATCCCTGGTCCTTTTTGGCCCACTGGTGTCACAAGGGATCAGTAGAATATAAACCTCCATTGGCTCACAATGGTTCCTTGCTTCTCTTAACTCCTGTGGTTTCACAATTCATCCCATGTCCTTTTAGGCCCATTGGTGTCACAAGGGATCATTAGAATATTATCTTCCATTGGGTCACAATGGTTCCTTGCTTCTCTTGATCCCTAGGGTGTCACAATGCATCCCATGCCCTTTTAGGCCACTTCATGTCACAATGAATCTTTTGATTCTTGGCCTCCATGGTGTCATAATTGTTCCTAGGTTATATTGAGCCCCATACTGTCACAATTCATCCCTGGCCCTTTTAGGACCATTGGTGTCACAATGGACCATTAGATTGTTAGCCTCCATTGGGTCACAATGGTTCCTGGCTTCTCTTAACCCCTGTGGTGTCACAATGCATCCCATGCCCTTTTAGGCCACTTCATGTCACAATGAATCATTTGATTCTTGGCCTCCATGGTGTCATAATAGTTCCTCGGTTCTATTTGGCCCCATGCTGTCACAATTCATCCCTGTCCCTTTTAGGCCCATTGGTGTCACTGGATCATTAGATTCTTAGCCTCCAATGGGTCACAATGGTCCCTTGCTTCACTTAACCCCTGTGGTGCCACAATGCATCCCATGCCCCTTTAGACCACTTGGTGTCACAATAAATTGTTTGATTCTTGGCCTCCATGGTGTCATAATAGTTCCTAGATTCTATTGGGCCCCATGCTTTCACAATTCATCCATGGCCCTTTTAGGCCCATTGGTGTCACAATGGATCATTAGATTGTTAGCCTCCACTGGGTCACAATGGTTCCTTGCTTCTCCTAACCGCTATGGTCTTTCACAATTCATCCCATGCCCATTTAGGCCACTTGATGTCACAATGAATCATTTGATTCTTGGCCTCTATGTGTCATAACATTTCCATGAGTTTATTGGGCACCATGCTTTCACAATTCATCCCTGGTCCTTTTTGGCACCCGGGTGTCACAAGGGAACAGTACAATATTAGCCTCCATTCGGTTACAATGGTTCCTTGCTTCTCTTAACTCCTGTGGTTTCACAATTCATCCCATGTCCTTTTAGGCCCATTGGTGTCACAAGGGATCATTAGAATGTTATCTTCCATTGGGT
The DNA here is from genome assembly GCF_963662255.1 of Cinclus cinclus. Taxonomy (NCBI): domain Eukaryota; kingdom Metazoa; phylum Chordata; class Aves; order Passeriformes; family Cinclidae; genus Cinclus; species Cinclus cinclus. The sequence continues at coordinate 584,242 of NW_026912054.1, read as the reverse complement.
CACAATGGTTCCTTGCTTCTCTTGACCCCTATGGTGTCACAATGCATCCCATGCCCTGTTAGGCCACTTCATGTCACAATGAATCATTTGATTCTTGGCCTCCATGGTGTCATAATTGTTCCTAGGTTATATTGGGCCCCATTTTTTCACAATTCATCCCTGGCCCTTTTAGGACCATTGGTGTCACAATGGACCATTAGATTGTTAGCCTCCGTTGGGTCACAATGGTTCCTTGCTTCTCTTAACGCCTGTGGTGTCACAATGCATCCCATGCCCTTTTAGGCCACTTGATGTCACAATGTGTCATTGGATTCTTGGCCTCCATGGTGTCATAATCGTTCCTCAGTTCTCTTTGGCCCCATGCTTTCACAATTCATCCCTGGTCCTTTTTGGCACCCTGGTGTCACAAGGGATCAGTACAATATTAGCCTCCATTCGGTTACAATGGTTCCTTGCTTTTCTTAACTCCTGTGCTTTCACAATTCATCCCATGTCCTTTTAGGCCCATTGGTGTCACAAGAGATCATTAGATTGTTACCCTCCACTGGGTCACAATGGTTTCTTTCTTCACTTAACCCCTATGGTGTCACAATGCATCCAATGGCTTTTTAGGCCACTTCATGTCACAATGAATCTTTTGATTCTTGGCCTCCATGGTGTCATAATTGTTCCTAGGTTATATTGGGCCCCATGCTTTCACAATTCATCCCTGGCCCTTTTAGGCCCATTGCTGACACAATGGACCATTAGACTGTTAGCTTCCATTGGGTCACAATGGTTCCTTGCTTCTCCTAACCGCTATGGTTTGGCAATACATCCCATGCCCTTTTAGGCCACTTGTTGTCACAATGAATCATTTGATTCTTGGCCTCTATGTGTCATAACATTTCCATGTGTTTATTGGGCACCATGCATTCACAATTCATCCCTGGCCCTTTTTGGCACCCTGATGTCACAAGGGATCAGTAGAATATTAGCCTCCATTCGGTTACAATGGTTCCTTGCTTCTCTTAACTCCTGTGGTTTCACAATACATCCCATGTCCTTTTAGGCCCATTGGTGTCACAAGGGATCATTAGAATGTTATCTTCCATTGGGTCACAATGGTTCCTTGCTTCTCTTGACCCCTAGGGTGTCACAATGCATCCCATGCCCTTTTAGGCCACTTCATGTCACAATGAATCATTTGATTCTTGGCCTCCATGGTGTCATAATTGTTCCTAGGTTATATTGAGCCCCATACTGTGACAATTCATCCCTGGCCCTTTTAGGCCCATTGGTGTCACAATGGACCATTAGATTGTTAGCCTCCATTGGGTCACAATGGTTCCTGGCTTCTCTTAACCCCTGTGGTGTCTCAATGCATCCCATGCCCTTTTAGGCCACTTCATGTCACAATGAATCATTTGATTCTTGGCCTCCATGGTGTCATAATAGTTCCTCGGTTCTATTTGGCCCCATGCTGTCACAATTCATCCCTGGCCTTTTTAGGCCCATTGGTGTCACTGGATCATTAGATTCTTAGCCTCCAATGGGTCACAATGGTTCCTTGCTTCACTTAACCCCTGTGGTGCCACAATGCATCCCATGCCCTTTTAGACCACTTGGTGTCACAATAAATTGTTTGATTCTTGGCCTCCATAGTGTCATAATAGTTCCTAGATTCTATTGGGCCCCATGATTTCACAATTCATCCCTGGCCCTTTTAGGACCTTTGGTGTCACAAGGGATCATTAGAATGTTATCTTCCATTGGGTCACAATGGTTCCTTGCTTCTCTTAACCCCTATGGTGTCACAATGCATCCCATGCCCTTTTAGGCCACTTCATGTCACAATGAATCTTTTGATTCTTGGCCTCCATGGTGTCATAATTGTTCCTAGGTTATATTGGGCCCCATTTTGTCACAATTCATCCCTGGCCCTTTTAGGACCATTGGTGTCACAATGGACCATTAGATTGTTAGCCTCCATTGGGTCACAATGGTTCCTGGCTTCGCTTAACCCCTGTGGTGTCACAATGCATCCCATGCCCTTTTAGACCGCTTGATGTCACAATGAATCATTTGATTCTAGGCCTCCATGGTGTCATAATAGTTCCTAGATTCTATTGGGCCCCATGCTTTCACAATTCATCCATGGCCCTTTTAGGTCCATTGGTGTCACAATGGATCATTAGATTGTTAGCCTCCATTGGGTCACAATGGTTCCTTGCTTCTCCTAACCCCAATGGAGTGACAATGCATCCCATGCCCATTTAGGCCACTTGATGTCACAATGAATCATTTGATTCTTGGCCTCCATGGTGTCATAATAGTTCCTAGATTCTCTTGGTCCCCATGCTTTCACAATTCATCCCTGGCCCTTTTAGGACCATTGCTGTCACAATGGACCATTAGATTGTTACCCTCCACTGGGTCACAATGGTTCCTTGCTTCTCTTAACCGCTATGGTTTGGCAATGCATCCCATGCCCTTTTAGGCCACTTGATGTCACAATGAATCATTTGATTCTTGGCCTCTATGTGTCATAATATTTCCATGTGTTTATTAGGCACCATGCTTTCGCAATTCATCCCTGGTCCTTTTTGGCACCCTGGTGTCACAAGGGATCAGTAGAATATTAGCCTCCATTCGGTTACAATGGTTCCTTGCTTCTCTTAACTCCTGTGCTTTCACAATTCATCCCATGTCCTTTTAGGCCCATTGGTGTCACAAGGGATCATTAGAATGTTATCTTCCATTGGGTCACAATGGTTCCTTGCTTCTCTTGACCCCTATGGTGTCACAATGCATCCCATGCCCTTTTAGGCCACTTCATGTCACAATGAATCTTATGATTCTTGGCCTCCATGGTGTCATAACAGTTCCTCGGTTATATTTGGCCCCATGCTGTCACAATTCATCCCTGGCCATTTTAGGCCCATTGGTGTCACAATGGACCATTAGATTGATAACCTCCATTGGGTCACAATGGTTCCTTGCTTCTCTTAACCCCTGTGGTGTCACAATTCATCCCATGCCCTTTTAGGCCCATTGGTGTCACAATGGATCATTAGATTGTTAGCCTCCATTGGGTCACAATCGTTCCCTGCTTCTCCTAACCCCAATGGAGTGACAATGCATCCCATGCCCATTTAGGCCACTTGATGTCACAATGAATCATTTGATTCTTGGCCTCTATGCTGTCATAATATTTCCATGTGTTTATTGGGAACCATGCTCTCACAATTCATCCCTGGCCCTTTTATGCCCCGTGGCGTCACAAGGGATAAGTAGAATATTAGCCTCCATTGGTCACAATGGTTCCTTGCTTCACTTAACGCCCGTTCTTTCACAATTCATCCCATGTCCTTTTAGGCCCATTGGTGTCACAAGGGATCATTCGAATGTTATCTTCCATTGGGTCACAATGGTTCCTGGCTTCTCTTAACCCCTGTGGTGTCACAATGCATCCCATGCCCTTTTAGGCCACTTGATGTCACAATGAATCATTTGATTCTTGGCCTCCATGGTGTCATAATAGTTCCTCGGTTCTATTTGGCCCCATGCTGTCACAATTCATCCCTGGCCCTTTTAGGCCCATTGGTGTCACTGGATCATTAGATTCTTAGCCTCCAATGGGTCACAATGGTCCCTTGCTTCACTTAACCCCTGTGGTGCCACAATGCATCCCATGCCCCTTTAGACCACTTGGTGTCACCATAAATTGTTTGATTCTTGGCCTCCATGGTGTCATAATAGTTCCTAGATTCTATTGGGCCCCATGCTTTCACAATTCATCCCTGGCCCTTTTAGGCCCATTGGTGTCACAATGGATCATTAGATTGTTAGCCTCCACTGGGTCACAATGGTTCCTTGCTTCTCCTAACCGCTATGGTCTTTCACAATTCATCCCATGCCCATTTAGGCCACTTGATGTCACAATGAATCATTTGATTCTTGGCCTCTATGCTGTCATAATATTTCCATGTGTTTATTGGGAACCATGCTCTCACAATTCATCCCTGGCCCTTTTATGCCCCGTGGCGTCACAAGGGATAAGTAGAATATTAGCCTCCATTGGTCACAATGGTTCCTTGCTTCACTTAACGCCCGTTCTTTCACAATTCATCCCATGTCCTTTTAGGCCCATTGGTGTCACAAGGGATCATTCGAATGTTATCTTCCATTGGGTCACAATGGTTCCTGGCTTCTCTTGACCCCTAGGGTGTCACAATGAATCCCATGCCCTTTTAGGCCACTTGATGTCACAATGAATCATTTGATTCTTGGCCTCCATGGTGTCATAATTGTTCCTAGGTTATATTGAGCCCCATACTGTCACAATTCATCCCTGGCCCTTTTAGGACCATTGGTGTCACAATGGACCATTAGATTGTTAGCCTCCATTGGGTCACAATGGTTCCTGGCTTCTCTTAACCCCTGTGGTGTCACAATGCATCCCATGCCCTTTTAGGCCACTTGATGTCACAATGAATCATTTGATTCTTGGCCTCCATGGTGTCATAATAGTTCCTCGGTTCTATTTGGCCCCATGCTGTCACAATTCATCCCTGGCCTTTTAAGGCCCATTAGTGTCACTGGATCATTAGATTCTTAGCCTCCAATGGGTCACAATGGTTCCTTGCTTCACTTAACCCCTGTGGTGCCACAATGCATCCCATGCCCTTTTAGACCACTTGGTGTCACAATAAATTGTTTGATTCTTGGCCTCCATAGTGTCATAATAGTTCCTAGATTCTATTTGGCCCCATGATTTCACAATTCATCCCTGGCCCTTTTAGGACCTTTGGTGTCACAAGGGATCATTAGAATGTTATCTTCCATTGGGTCACAATGGTTCCTTGCTTCTCTTAACCCCTATGGTGTCACAATGCATCCCATGCGCTTTTAGGCCACTTCATGTCACAATGAATCTTTTGATTCTTGGCCTCCATGGTGTCATAATTCTTCCTAGGTTATATTGGGCCCCATTTTGTCACAATTCATCCCTGGCCCTTTTAGGACCATTGGTGTCACAATGGACCATTAGATTGTTAGCCTCCATTGGGTCACAATGGTTCCTGGCTTCGCTTAACCCCTGTGGTGTCACAATGCATCCCATGCCCTTTTAGGCCACTTGATGTCACAATGAATCATTTGATTCTAGGCCTCCATGGTGTCAGAATAGTTCCTAGATTCTATTGGGCCCCATGCTTTCACAATTCATCCATGGCCCTTTTAGGCCCATTGGTGTCACAATGGATCATTAGATTGTTAGCCTCCATTGGGTCACAATGGTTCCTTGCTTCTCCTAACCCCAATGGAGTGACAATGCATCCCATGCCCATTTAGGCCACTTGATGTCACAATGAATCATTTGATTCTTGGCCTCCATGGTGTCATAATAGTTCCTAGATTCTATTGGTCCCCATGCTTTCACAATTCATCCCTGGCCCTTTTAGGACCATTGCTGACACAATGGACCATTAGATTGTTACCCTCCACTGGGTCACAATGGTTCCTTGCTTCTCTTAACCGCTATGGTTTGGCAATGCATCCCATGCCCTTTTAGGCCACTTGATGTCACAATGAATCATTTGATTCTTGGCCTCTATGTGTCATAATATTTCCATGTGTTTATTAGGCACCATGCTTTCGCAATTCATCCCTGGTCCTTTTTGGCACCCTGGTGTCACAAGGGATCAGTAGAATATTAGCCTCCATTCGGTTACAATGGTTCCTTGCTTCTCTTAACTCCTGTGCTTTCACAATTCATCCCATGTCCTTTTAGGCCCATTGGTGTCACAAGGGATCATTAGAATGTTATCTTCCATTGGGTCACAATGGTTCCTTGCTTCTCTTGACCCCTATGGTGTCACAATGCATCCCATGCCCTTTTAGGCCACTTCTTGTCACAATGAATCTTATGATTCTTGGCCTCCATGGTGTCATAACAGTTCCTCGGTTATATTTGGCCCCATGCTGTCACAATTCATCCCTGGCCCTTTTAGGTCCATTGGTGTCACAATGGACAATTAGATTGATAACCTCCATTGGGTCACAATGGTTCCTTGCTTCTCTTAACCCCTGTGGTGTCACAATTCATCCCATGCCCTTTTAGGCCCATTGGTGTCACAATGGATCATTAGATTGTTAGCCTCCATTGGGTCACAATCGTTCCCTGCTTCTCCTAACCCCAATGGAGTGACAATGCATCCCATGCCCATTTAGGCCACTTGATGTCACAATGAATCATTTGATTCTTGGCCTCTATGCTGTCATAATATTTCCATGAGTTTATTGGGAACCATGCTCTCACAATTCATCCCTGGCCCTTTTATGCCCCGTGGCGTCACAAGGGATAAGTAGAATATTAGCCTCCATTGGTCACAATGGTTCCTTGCTTCACTTAACGCCCGTTCTTTCACAATTCATCCCATGTCCTTTTAGGCCCATTGGTGTCACAAGGGATCATTCGAATGTTATCTTCCATTGGGTCACAATGGTTCCTGGCTTCTCTTGACCCCTAGGGTGTCACAATGAATCCCATGCCCTTTTAGGCCACTTGATGTCACAATGAATCATTTGATTCTTGGCCTCCATGGTGTCATAATTGTTCCTAGGTTATATTGAGCCCCATACTGTCACAATTCATCCCTGGCCCTTTTAGGACCATTGGTGTCACAATGGACCATTAGATTGTTAGCCTCCATTGGGTCACAATGGTTCCTGGCTTCTCTTAACCCCTGTGGTGTCACAATGCATCCCATGCCCTTTTAGGCCACTTCATGTCACAATGAATCATTTGATTCTTGGCCTCCATGGTGTCATAATAGTTCCTCGGTTCTATTTGGCCCCATGCTGTCACAATTCATCCCTGGCCTTTTTAGGCCCATTGGTGTCACTGGATCATTAGATTCTTAGCCTCCAATGGGTCACAATGGTTCCTTGCTTCACTTAACCCCTGTGGTGCCACAATGCATCCCATGCCCTTTTAGACCACTTGGTGTCACAATAAATTGTTTGATTCTTGGCCTCCATAGTGTCATAATAGTTCCTAGATTCTATTGGGCCCCATGATTTCACAATTCATCCCTGGCCCTTTTAGGACCTTTGGTGACACAAGGGATCATTAGAATGTTATCTTCCATTGGGTCACAATGGTTCCTTGCTTCTCTTGACCCCTATGGAGTGACAATGCACCCCATGCCCATTTAGGCCACTTGATGTCACAATGAATCATTTGATTCTTGGCCTCTATGGTGTCAAAATATTTCCATGTGTTTATTGGGAAGCATGCTTTCACAATTCATCCCTGGCCCTTTTAGGCCCACTGGTGTCACAAGGGATCAGTAGAATATAAACCTCCATTGGGTCACAATGGTTCCTTGCTTCTCTTAACTCCTGTGCTTTCACAATTCATCCCATGCCCTTTTAGGCCCATTGGTGTTACACGGGATCATTAGACTGTTAGCCTTCACTGGGTCACAATGTTTCCTTGCTTTTCCTAAAACCTATGTTGTCACAATGCATCCCATGCCCTTTTAGGCCACTTCTTGTCACAATGAATCATTTGATTCTTGGCCTCCATGGTGACATTATACTTTCTTTTTTCCATTGGCCCCCATGCTGTCACAATTCATCCCTGGCCCTTTTAGGCCCATTGCTGACACAATGGACCATTAGATTGTTAGCCTCCATTGGGTCACAATGGTTCCTGGCTTCTCTTAACCCCTGTGGTGCCACAATGCATCCCATGCCCTTTTAGGCCACTTCATGTCAGAATGAATCATTTGATTCTTGGCCTCCATGTTGTCATAATAGTTCCTCGGTTCTATTTGGCCCCATGCTGTCACAATTCATCCCTGGCCCTTTTAGGCCCATTGGAGTCACAATTGACCATTAGATTCTTAGCCTCCACTGGGTCACAATGGTTCCTTGCTTCTCCTAACCGCTATGGCTTGGCAATGCATCCCATGCCCTTTTAGGCCACTTGATGTCACAATGAATCATTTGATTCTTGGCCTCTATGTGTCATAATATTTCCATGTGTTTATTGGGCACCATGCATTCACAATTCATCCCTGGTCCTTTTTGGCACCCTGGTGTCACAAGGGATCAGTAGAATATTAGCCTCCATTCGGTTACAATGGTTCCTTGCTTCTCTTAACTCCTGTGCTTTCACAATTCATCCCATGTCCTTTTAGGACCATTGGTGTCACAAGGGATCATTCGAATGTTATCTTCCATTGGGTCACAATGGTTCCTTGCTTCTCTTGACCCCTATGGTGTCACAATGCATCCCATGCCCTTTTAGGCCACTTCATGTCACAATGAATCTTATGATTCTTGGCCTCCATGGTGTCATAACAGTTCCTCGGTTATATTTGGCCCCATGCTGTCACAATTCATCCCTGGCCCTTTTAGGCCCATTGGTGTCACAATGGACCATTAGATTGATAACCTCCATTGGGTCACAATGGTTCCTTGCTTCTCTTAACCCCTGTGGTGTCACAATTCATCCCATGCCCTTTTAGGCCCATTGGTGTCACAATGGATCATTAGATTGTTAGCCTCCATTGGGTCACAATCGTTCCCTGCTTCTCCTAACCCCAATGGAGTGACTACGCATCCCATGCCCATTTAGGCCACTTGATGTCACAATGAATCATTTGATTCTTGGCCTCTATGCTGTCATAATATTTCCATGTGTTTATTGGGAACCATGCTCTCACAATTCATCCCTGGCCCTTTTATGCCCCGTGGCGTCACAAGGGATAAGTAGAATATTAGCCTCCATTGGTCACAATGGTTCCTTGCTTCACTTAACGCCCGTTCTTTCACAATTCATCCCATGTCCTTTTAGGCCCATTGGTGTCACAAGGGATCATTCGAATGTTATCTTCCATTGGGTCACAATGGTTCCTGGCTTCTCTTGACCCCTAGGGTGTCACAATGAATCCCATGCCCTTTTAGGCCACTTGATGTCACAATGAATCATTTGATTCTTGGCCTCCATGGTGTCATAATTGTTCCTAGGTTATATTGAGCCCCATACTGTCACAATTCATCCCTGGCCCTTTTAGGACCATTGGTGTCACAATGGACCATTAGATTGTTAGCCTCCATTGGGTCACAATGGTTCCTGGCTTCTCTTAACCCCTGTGGTGTCACAATGCATCCCATGCCCTTTTAGGCCACTTCATGTCACAATGAATCATTTGATTCTTGGCCTCCATGGTGTCATAATAGTTCCTCGGTTCTATTTGGCCCCATGCTGTCACAATTCATCCCTGGCCTTTTAAGGCCCATTATTGTCACTGGATCATTAGATTCTTAGCCTCCAATGGGTCACAATGGTTCCTTGCTTCACTTAACCCCTGTGGTGCCACAATGCATCCCATGCCCTTTTAGACCACTTGGTGTCACAATAAATTGTTTGATTCTTGGCCTCCATAGTGTCATAATAGTTCCTAGATTCTATTGGGCCCCATGATTTCACAATTCATCCCTGGCCCTTTTAGGACCTTTGGTGTCACAAGGGATCATTAGAATGTTATCTTCCATTGGGTCACAATGGTTCCTTGCTTCTCTTAACCCCTATGGTGTCACAATGCATCCCATGCCCTTTTAGGCCACTTCATGTCACAATGAATCTTTTGATTCTTGGCCTCCATGGTGTCATAATTCTTCCTAGGTTATATTGGGCCCCATTTTGTCACAATTCATCCCTGGCCCTTTTAGGACCATTGGTGTCACAATGGACCATTAGATTGTTAGCCTCCATTGGGTCACAATGGTTCCTGGCTTCGCTTAACCCCTGTGGTGTCACAATGCATCCCATGCCCTTTTAGGCCACTTGATGTCACAATGAATCATTTGATTCTTGGCCTCCATGGTGTCATAATAGTTCCTAGATTCTATTGGTCCCCATGCTTTCACAATTCATCCCTGGCCCTTTTAGGACCATTGCTGACACAATGGACCATTAGATTGTTACCCTCCACTGGGTCACAATGGTTCCTTGCTTCTCTTAACCGCTATGGTTTGGCAATGCATCCCATGCCCTTTTAGGCCACTTGATGTCACAATGAATCATTTGATTCTTGGCCTCTATGTGTCATAAGATTTCCATGTGTTTATTAGGCACCATGCTTTCGCAATTCATCCCTGGTCCTTTTTGGCACCCTGGTGTCACAAGGGATCAGTAGAATATTAGCCTCCATTCGGTTACAATGGTTCCTTGCTTCTCTTAACTCCTGTGCTTTCACAATTCATCCCATGTCCTTTTAGGCCCATTGGTGTCACAAGGGATCATTAGAATGTTATCTTCCATTGGGTCACAATGGTTCCTTGCTTCTCTTGACCCCTATGGTGTCACAATGCATCCCATGCCCTTTTAGGCCACTTCTTGTCACAATGAATCTTATGATTCTTGGCCTCCATGGTGTCATAACAGTTCCTCGGTTATATTTGGCCCCATGCTGTCACAATTCATCCCTGGCCCTTTTAGGCCCATTGGTGTCACAATGGACCATTAGATTGATAACCTCCATTGGGTCACAATGGTTCCTTGCTTCTCTTAACCCCTGTGGTGTCACAATTCATCCCATGCCCTTTTAGGCCCATTGGTGTCACAATGGATCATTAGATTGTTAGCCTCCATTGGGTCACAATCGTTCCCTGCTTCTCCTAACCCCAATGGAGTGACAATGCATCCCATGCCCATTTAGGCCACTTGATGTCACAATGAATCATTTGATTCTTGGCCTCTATGCTGTCATAATATTTCCATGTGTTTATTGGGAACCATGCTCTCACAATTCATCCCTGGCCCTTTTATGCCCCGTGGCGTCACAAGGGATAAGTAGAATATTAGCCTCCATTGGTCACAATGGTTCCTTGCTTCACTTAACGCCCGTTCTTTCACAATTCATCCCATGTCCTTTTAGGCCCATTGGTGTCACAAGGGATCATTCGAATGTTATCTTCCATTGGGTCACAATGGTTCCTGGCTTCTCTTGACCCCTAGGGTGTCACAATGAATCCCATGCCCTTTTAGGCCACTTGATGTCACAATGAATCATTTGATTCTTGGCCTCCATGGTGTCATAATTGTTCCTAGGTTATATTGAGCCCCATACTGTCACAATTCATCCCTGGCCCTTTTAGGACCATTGGTGTCACAATGGACCATTAGATTGTTAGCCTCCATTGGGTCACAATGGTTCCTGGCTTCTCTTAACCCCTGTGGTGTCACAATGCATCCCATGCCCTTTTAGGCCACTTCATGTCACAATGAATCATTTGATTCTTGGCCTCCATGGTGTCATAATAGTTCCTCGGTTCTATTTGGCCCCATGCTGTCACAATTCATCCCTGGCCTTTTTAGGCCCATTGGTGTCACTGGATCATTAGATTCTTAGCCTCCAATGGGTCACAATGGTTCCTTGCTTCACTTAACCCCTGTGGTGTCACAATGCATCCCATGCCCTTTTAGACCACTTGGTGTCACAATAAATTGTTTGATTCTTGGCCTCCATAGTGTCATAATAGTTCCTAGATTCTATTGGGCCCCATGATTTCACAATTCATCCCTGGCCCTTTTAGGCCCATTGCTGACACAATGGACCATTAGATTGTTAGCCTCCATTGGGTCACAATGGTTCCTGGCTTCTCTTAACCCCTGTGGTGTCACAATGCATCCCATGCCCTTTTAGGCCACTTCATGTCAGAATGAATCATTTGATTCTTGGCCTCCATGGTGTCATAATTCTTCCTCGGTTCTATTTGGCCCCATGCTGTCACAATTCATCCCTGGCCCTTTTAGGCCCATTGGAGTCACAATTGACCATTAGATTCTTAGCCTCCACTGGGTCACAATGGTTCCTTGCTTCTCTTAACCGCTATGGTTTGGCAATGCATCCCATGCCCTTTTAGGCCACTTGATGTCACAATGAATCATTTGATTCTTGGCCTCTATGTGTCATAATATTTCCATGTGTTTATTGGGCACCATGCATTCACAATTCATCCCTGGTCCTTTTTGGCACCCTGGTGTCACAAGGGATCAGTAGAATATTAGCCTCCATTCGGTTACAATGGTTCCTTGCTTCTCTTAACTCCTGTGCTTTCACAATTCATCCCATGTCCTTTTAGGACCATTGGTGTCACAAGGGATCATTCGAATGTTATCTTCCATTGGGTCACAATGGTTCCTTGCTTCTCTTGACCCCTAGGGTGTCACAATGCATCCCATGCATTTTTAGGCCACTTCATGTCACAATGAATCTTATGATTCTTGGCCTCCATGGTGTCATAACAGTTCCTCGGTTATATTTGGCCCCATGCTGTCACAATTCATCCCTGCCCCTTTTAGGCCCATTGGTGTCACTGGATCTTTAGATTCTTAGCCTCCAATGGGTCACAATGGTTCCTCGATTCACTTAACCCCTGTGGTGCCACAATGCATCCAATGCCCTTTTAGACCACTTGGTGTCACAATAAATCGTTTGATTCTTGGCCTCCATGGTGTCATAATAGTTCCTAGATTCTATTGGGCCCCATGATTTCACAATTCATCCCTGGCCCTTTTAGGCCCATTGGTGTCACAATGGACCATTAGATTGATAACCTCCATTGGGTCACAATGGTTCCTTCCTTCTCTTAACCCCTGTGGTGTCACAATTCATCCCATGCCCTTTTAGACCCATTGGTGTCACAATGGATCATTAGATTGTTAGCCTCCATTGCGTCACAATCGTTCCCTGCTTCTCCTAACCCCAATGGAGTGACAATGCATCCCATGCCCATTTAGGCCACTTGATGTCACAATGAATCATTTGATTCTTGGCCTCCATGGTGTCATAATAGTTCCTAGATTCTATTGGTCCCCATGCTTTCACAATTCATCCCTGGCCCTTTTAGGACCATTGCTGACACAATGGACCATTAGATTGTTACCCTCCACTGGGTCACAATGGTTCCTTGCTTCTCTTAACCGCTATGGTTTGGCAATGCATCCCATGCCCTTTTAGGCCACTTGATGTCACAATGAATCATTTGATTCTTGGCCTCTATGTGTCATAATATTTCCATGTGTTTATTGGGCACCATGCTTTCGCAATTCATCCCTGGTCCTTTTTGGCACCCTGGTGTCACAAGGGATCAGTAGAATATTAGCCTCCATTCGGTTACAATGGTTCCTTGCTTCTCTTAACTCCTGTGCTTTCACAATTCATCCCATGTCCTTTTAGGCCCATTGGTGTCACAAGGGATCATTAGAATGTTATCTTCCATTGGGTCACAATGGTTCCTTGCTTCTCTTGACCCCTATGGTGTCACAATGCATCCCATGCCCTTTTAGGCCACTTCTTGTCACAATGAATCTTATGATTCTTGGCCTCCATGGTGTCATAACAGTTCCTCGGTTATATTTGGCCCCATGCTGTCACAATTCATCCCTGGCCCTTTTAGGTCCATTGGTGTCACAATGGACCATTAGATTGATAACCTCCATTGGGTCACAATGGTTCCTTGCTTCTCTTAACCCCTGTGGTGTCACAATTCATCCCATGCCCTTTTAGGCCCATTGGTGTCACAATGGATCATTAGATTGTTAGCCTCCATTGGGTCACAATCGTTCCCTGCTTCTCCTAACCCCAATGGAGTGACAATGCATCCCATGCCCATTTAGGCCACTTGATGTCACAATGAATCATTTGATTCTTGGCCTCTATGCTGTCATAATATTTCCATGAGTTTATTGGGAACCATGCTCTCACAATTCATCCCTGGCCCTTTTATGCCCCGTGGCGTCACAAGGGATAAGTAGAATATTAGCCTCCATTGGTCACAATGGTTCCTTGCTTCACTTAACGCCCGTTCTTTCACAATTCATCCCATGTCCTTTTAGGCCCATTGGTGTCACAAGGGATCATTCGAATGTTATCTTCCATTGGGTCACAATGGTTCCTGGCTTCTCTTGACCCCTAGGGTGTCACAATGAATCCCATGCCCTTTTAGGCCACTTGATGTCACAATGAATCATTTGATTCTTGGCCTCCATGGTGTCATAATTGTTCCTAGGTTATATTGAGCCCCATACTGTCACAATTCATCCCTGGCCCTTTTAGGACCATTGGTGTCACAATGGACCATTAGATTGTTAGCCTCCATTGGGTCACAATGGTTCCTGGCTTCTCTTAACCCCTGTGGTGTCACAATGCATCCCATGCCCTTTTAGGCCACTTCATGTCACAATGAATCATTTGATTCTTGGCCTCCATGGTGTCATAATAGTTCCTCGGTTCTATTTGGCCCCATGCTGTCACAATTCATCCCTGGCCTTTTTAGGCCCATTGGTGTCACTGGATCATTAGATTCTTAGCCTCCAATGGGTCACAATGGTTCCTTGCTTCACTTAACCCCTGTGGTGCCACAATGCATCCCATGCCCTTTTAGACCACTTGGTGTCACAATAAATTGTTTGATTCTTGGCCTCCATAGTGTCATAATAGTTCCTAGATTCTATTGGGCCCCATGATTTCACAATTCATCCCTGGCCCTTTTAGGACCTTTGGTGACACAAGGGATCATTAGAATGTTATCTTCCATTGGGTCACAATGGTTCCTTGCTTCTCTTGACCCCTATGGAGTGACAATGCACCCCATGCCCATTTAGGCCACTTGATGTCACAATGAATCATTTGATTCTTGGCCTCTATGGTGTCAAAATATTTCCATGTGTTTATTGGGAAGCATGCTTTCACAATTCATCCCTGGCCCTTTTAGGCCCACTGGTGTCACAAGGGATCAGTAGAATATAAACCTCCATTGGGTCACAATGGTTCCTTGCTTCTCTTAACTCCTGTGCTTTCACAATTCATCCCATGCCCTTTTAGGCCCATTGGTGTTACACGGGATCATTAGACTGTTAGCCTTCACTGGGTCACAATGTTTCCTTGCTTTTCCTAAAACCTATGTTGTCACAATGCATCCCATGCCCTTTTAGGCCACTTCTTGTCACAATGAATCATTTGATTCTTGGCCTCCATGGTGACATTATACTTTCTTTTTTCCATTGGCCCCCATGCTGTCACAATTCATCCCTGGCCCTTTTAGGCCCATTGCTGACACAATGGACCATTAGATTGTTAGCCTCCATTGGGTCACAATGGTTCCTGGCTTCTCTTAACCCCTGTGGTGTCACAATGCATCCCATGCCCTTTTAGGCCACTTCATGTCAGAATGAATCATTTGATTCTTGGCCTCCATGGTGTCATAATAGTTCCTCGGTTCTATTTGGCCCCATGCTGTCACAATTCATCCCTGGCCCTTTTAGGCCCATTGGAGTCACAATTGACCATTAGATTCTTAGCCTCCACTGGGTCACAATGGTTCCTTGCTTCTCCTAACCGCTATGGCTTGGCAATGCATCCCATGCCCTTTTAGGCCACTTGATGTCACAATGAATCATTTGATTCTTGGCCTCTATGTGTCATAATATTTCCATGTGTTTATTGGGCACCATGCATTCACAATTCATCCCTGGTCCTTTTTGGCACCCTGGTGTCACAAGGGATCAGTAGAATATTAGCCTCCATTCGGTTACAATGGTTCCTTGCTTCTCTTAACTCCT
Organism: Cinclus cinclus; assembly: GCF_963662255.1. Classification (NCBI taxonomy): domain Eukaryota; kingdom Metazoa; phylum Chordata; class Aves; order Passeriformes; family Cinclidae; genus Cinclus; species Cinclus cinclus. The sequence continues at coordinate 568,620 of NW_026912054.1, read as the reverse complement.
GTGCTTTCACAATTCATCCCATGTCCTTTTAGGACCATTGGTGTCACAAGGGATCATTCGAATGTTATCTTCCATTGGGTCACAATGGTTCCTTGCTTCTCTTGACCCCTATGGTGTCACAATGCATCCCATGCCCTTTTAGGCCACTTCATGTCACAATGAATCTTATGATTCTTGGCCTCCATGGTGTCATAACAGTTCCTCGGTTATATTTGGCCCCATGCTGTCACAATTCATCCCTGGCCCTTTTAGGCCCATTGGTGTCACAATGGACCATTAGATTGATAACCTCCATTGGGTCACAATGGTTCCTTGCTTCTCTTAACCCCTGTGGTGTCACAATTCATCCCATGCCCTTTTAGGCCCATTGGTGTCACAATGGATCATTAGATTGTTAGCCTCCATTGGGTCACAATCGTTCCCTGCTTCTCCTAACCCCAATGGAGTGACTATGCATCCCATGCCCATTTAGGCCACTTGATGTCACAATGAATCATTTGATTCTTGGCCTCTATGCTGTCATAATATTTCCATGTGTTTATTGGGAACCATGCTCTCACAATTCATCCCTGGCCCTTTTATGCCCCGTGGCGTCACAAGGGATAAGTAGAATATTAGCCTCCATTGGTCACAATGGTTCCTTGCTTCACTTAACGCCCGTTCTTTCACAATTCATCCCATGTCCTTTTAGGCCCATTGGTGTCACAAGGGATCATTCGAATGTTATCTTCCATTGGGTCACAATGGTTCCTGGCTTCTCTTGACCCCTAGGGTGTCACAATGAATCCCATGCCCTTTTAGGCCACTTGATGTCACAATGAATCATTTGATTCTTGGCCTCCATGGTGTCATAATTGTTCCTAGGTTATATTGAGCCCCATACTGTCACAATTCATCCCTGGCCCTTTTAGGACCATTGGTGTCACAATGGACCATTAGATTGTTAGCCTCCATTGGGTCACAATGGTTCCTGGCTTCTCTTAACCCCTGTGGTGTCACAATGCATCCCATGCCCTTTTAGGCCACTTCATGTCACAATGAATCATTTGATTCTTGGCCTCCATGGTGTCATAATAGTTCCTCGGTTCTATTTGGCCCCATGCTGTCACAATTCATCCCTGGCCTTTTAAGGCCCATTAGTGTCACTGGATCATTAGATTCTTAGCCTCCAATGGGTCACAATGGTTCCTTGCTTCACTTAACCCCTGTGGTGCCACAATGCATCCCATGCCCTTTTAGACCACTTGGTGTCACAATAAATTGTTTGATTCTTGGCCTCCATAGTGTCATAATAGTTCCTAGATTCTATTGGGCCCCATGATTTCACAATTCATCCCTGGCCCTTTTAGGACCTTTGGTGTCACAAGGGATCATTAGATTGTTACCCTCCACTGGGTCACAATGGTTCCTTGCTTCTCTTAACCGCTATGGTTTGGCAATGCATCCCATGCCCTTTTAGGCCACTTGATGTCACAATGAATCATTTGATTCTTGGCCTCTATGTGTCATAAGATTTCCATGTGTTTATTAGGCACCATGCTTTCGCAATTCATCCCTGGTCCTTTTTGGCACCCTGGTGTCACAAGGGATCAGTAGAATATTAGCCTCCATTCGGTTACAATGGTTCCTTGCTTCTCTTAACTCCTGTGCTTTCACAATTCATCCCATGTCCTTTTAGGCCCATTGGTGTCACAAGGGATCATTAGAATGTTATCTTCCATTGGGTCACAATGGTTCCTTGCTTCTCTTGACCCCTATGGTGTCACAATACATCCCATGCCCTTTTAGGCCACTTCTTGTCACAATGAATCTTATGATTCTTGGCCTCCATGGTGTCATAACAGTTCCTCGGTTATATTTGGCCCCATGCTGTCACAATTCATCCCTGGCCCTTTTAGGCCCATTGGTGTCACAATGGACCATTAGATTGATAACCTCCATTGGGTCACAATGGTTCCTTGCTTCTCTTAACCCCTGTGGTGTCACAATTCATCCCATGCCCTTTTAGGCCCATTGGTGTCACAATGGATCATTAGATTGTTAGCCTCCATTGGGTCACAATCGTTCCCTGCTTCTCCTAACCCCAATGGAGTGACAATGCATCCCATGCCCATTTAGGCCACTTGATGTCACAATGAATCATTTGATTCTTGGCCTCTATGCTGTCATAATATTTCCATGTGTTTATTGGGAACCATGCTCTCACAATTCATCCCTGGCCCTTTTATGCCCCGTGGCGTCACAAGGGATAAGTAGAATATTAGCCTCCATTGGTCACAATGGTTCCTTGCTTCACTTAACGCCCGTTCTTTCACAATTCATCCCATGTCCTTTTAGGCCCATTGGTGTCACAAGGGATCATTCGAATGTTATCTTCCATTGGGTCACAATAGTTCCTGGCTTCTCTTGACCCCTAGGGTGTCACAATGAATCCCATGCCCTTTTAGGCCACTTGATGTCACAATGAATCATTTGATTCTTGGCCTCCATGGTGTCATAATTGTTCCTAGGTTATATTGAGCCCCATACTGTCACAATTCATCCCTGGCCCTTTTAGGACCATTGGTGTCACAATGGACCATTAGATTGTTAGCCTCCATTGGGTCACAATGGTTCCTGGCTTCTCTTAACCCCTGTGGTGTCACAATGCATCCCATGCCCTTTTAGGCCACTTCATGTCACAATGAATCATTTGATTCTTGGCCTCCATGGTGTCATAATAGTTCCTCGGTTCTATTTGGCCCCATGCTGTCACAATTCATCCCTGGCCTTTTTAGGCCCATTGGTGTCACTGGATCATTAGATTCTTAGCCTCCAATGGGTCACAATGGTTCCTTGCTTCACTTAACCCCTGTGGTGTCACAATGCATCCCATGCCCTTTTAGACCACTTGGTGTCACAATAAATTGTTTGATTCTTGGCCTCCATAGTGTCATAATAGTTCCTAGATTCTATTGGGCCCCATGATTTCACAATTCATCCCTGGCCCTTTTAGGCCCATTGCTGACACAATGGACCATTAGATTGTTAGCCTCCATTGGGTCACAATGGTTCCTGGCTTCTCTTAACCCCTGTGGTGTCACAATGCATCCCATGCCCTTTTAGGCCACTTCATGTCAGAATGAATCATTTGATTCTTGGCCTCCATGGTGTCATAATAGTTCCTCGGTTCTATTTGGCCCCATGCTGTCACAATTCATCCCTGGCCCTTTTAGGCCCATTGGAGTCACAATTGACCATTAGATTCTTAGCCTCCACTGGGTCACAATGGTTCCTTGCTTCTCCTAACCGCTATGGTTTGGCAATGCATCCCATGCCCTTTTAGGCCACTTGATGTCACAATGAATCATTTGATTCTTGGCCTCTATGTGTCATAATATTTCCATGTGTTTATTGGGCACCATGCATTCACAATTCATCCCTGGTCCTTTTTGGCACCCTGGTGTCACAAGGGATCAGTAGAATATTAGCCTCCATTCGGTTACAATGGTTCCTTGCTTCTCTTAACTCCTGTGCTTTCACAATTCATCCCATGTCCTTTTAGGCCCATTGGTGTCACAAGGGATCATTCGAATGTTATCTTCCATTGGGTCACAATGGTTCCTTGCTTCTCTTGACCCCTAGGGTGTCACAATGCATCCCATGCATTTTTAGGCCACTTCATGTCACAATGAATCTTATGATTCTTGGCCTCCATGGTGTCATAACAGTTCCTCGGTTATATTTGGCCCCATGCTGTCACAATTCATCCCTGCCCCTTTTAGGCCCATTGGTGTCACTGGATCTTTAGATTCTTAGCCTCCAATGGGTCACAATGGTTCCTCGATTCACTTAACCCCTGTGGTGCCACAATGCATCCAATGCCCTTTTAGACCACTTGGTGTCACAATAAATCGTTTGATTCTTGGCCTCCATGGTGTCATAATAGTTCCTAGATTCTATTGGGCCCCATGATTTCACAATTCATCCCTGGCCCTTTTAGGCCCATTGGTGTCACAATGGACCATTAGATTGATAACCTCCATTGGGTCACAATGGTTCCTTCCTTCTCTTAACCCCTGTGGTGTCACAATTCATCCCATGCCCTTTTAGACCCATTGGTGTCACAATGGATCATTAGATTGTTAGCCTCCATTGCGTCACAATCGTTCCCTGCTTCTCCTAACCCCAATGGAGTGACAATGCATCCCATGCCCATTTAGGCCACTTGATGTCACAATGAATCATTTGATTCTTGGCCTCTATGCTGTCATAATATTTCCATGTGTTTATTGGGAACCAGGCTCTCACAATTCATCCCTGGCCCTTTTATGCCCCGTGGCGTCACATGGGTTAAGAAGAATATTAGCCTCCATTGGTCACAATGGTTCCTTGCTTCACTTAACGCCCGTTCTTTCACAATTCATCCCATGTCCTTTTAGGCCCATTGGTGTCACAAGGGATCATTAGAATGTTATCTTCCATTGGGTCACAATGGTTCCTTGCTTCTCTTGACCCCTAGGGTGTCACAATGCATCCCATGCCCTTTTAGGCCACTTCATGTCACAATGAATCATTTGATTCTTGGCCTCCATGGTGTCATAATTGTTCCTAGGTTATATTGAGCCCCATTCTGTCACAATTCATCCCTGGCCCTTTTAGGCCCATTGGTGTCACAATGGACCATTAGATTGTTAGCCTCCATTGGGTCACAATGGTTCCTGGCTTCGCTTAACCCCTGTGGTGCCACAATGCATCCCATGCCCTTTTAGACCACTTGGTGTCACAATAAATTGTTTGATTCTTGGCCTCCATGGTGTCATAATAGTTCCTAGATTCTATTGGGCCCCATGCTTTCACAATTCATCCCTGGCCCTTTTAGGCCCATTGGTGTCACAATGGACCATTAGATTGTTAGCCTCCACTGGGTCACAATGGTTCCTTGCTTCTCCTAACCGCTATGGTTTGGCAATACATCCCATGCCCTTTTAGGCCACTTGATGTCACAATGAATCATTTGATTCTTGGCCTCTATGTGTCATAATATTTCCATGTGTTTACTGGGCACCATGCTTTCACAATTCATCCCTGGTCCTTTTTGGCACCCTGGTGTCACAAGGGATCAGTAGAATATTAGCCTCCATTCGGTTACAATGGTTCCTTGCTTCTCTTAACTGCTGTGCTTTCACAATTCATCCCATGTCCTTTTAGGCCCATTGGTGTCACAAGGGATCATTCGAATGTTATCTTCCATTGGGTCACAATGGTTCCTTGCTTCTCTTGACCCCTAGGGTGTCACAATGCATCCCATGCCCTTTTAGGCCACTTCATGTCACAATGAATCTTTTGATTCTTGGCCTCCATGGTGTCATAATTCTTCCTAGGTTATATTGGGCCCCATTTTGTCACAATTCATCCCTGGCCCTTTTAGGACCATTGGTGTCACAATGGACCATTAGATTGTTAGCCCCCATTGGGTCACAATGGTTCCTTGCTTCTCCTAACCGCTATGGTTTGGCAATGCATCCCATGCCCTTTTAGGCCACTTGATGTCACAATGAATCATTTGATTCTTGGCCTCTATGTGTCATAACATTTCCATGTGTTTATTGGGCACAATGCTTTTACAATTCATCCATGGTCCTTTTTGGCACCCTGGTGTCACAAGGGATCAGTAGAATATTAGCCTCCATTCGGTTACAATGGTTCCTTGCTTCTCTTAACTCCTGTGCTTTCACAATTCATCCCATGTCCTTTTAGGCCCATTGGTGTCACAAGGGATCATTAGAATGTTATCTTCCATTGGGTCACAATGGTTCCATGCTTCTCTTGACCCCTATGGTGTCACAATGCATGCCATGCCCTTTTAGGCCACTTGATGTAACAATGAATCATTTGATTCTTCGCCTCCATGGTGTCATAAGAGTTCCTTGCTTCTATTTGGCCCCATGCTGTCACAATTCATCCCTGGCCCTTTTAGGCCCATTGCTGACACAATGGACCATTAGATTGTTAGCCTCCATTGGGTCACAATGGTTTCTTACTTATCTTAACCCCTGATTGTTCACAATTCATCCCGTGCCCATTTAGGGCACTTGATGTCACAATGTGTCATTGGATTCTTGGCCTCCATGGTGTCATAATTGTTCCTAGGTTATATTGGGCCCCATGCTGTCACAATTCATCCCTGGCCCTTTTAGGACCATTGGTGTCACAATGGATCATTAGATTGTTAGCCTCCATTCGGTCACAATCGTTCCTTGCTTCTCCTAACGCCAATGGAGTGACAATGCATCCCATGCCCTTTTAGGCCACTTGATGTCACAATGAATCATTTGATTCTTGGCCTCTATGTGTCATAACATTTCCATGAGTTTATTGGGCACCATGCTATCACAATTCATCCCTGGTCCTTTTTGGCACCCTGGTGTCACAAGGGATCAGTAGAATATTAGCCTCCATTCGGTTACAATGGTTCCTTGATTCTCTTAACTCCTCTGCTTTCACAATTCATCCCATGTCCTTTTAGGCCCATTGGTGTCACAAGGGATCATTAGAATGTTATCTTCCATTGGGTCACAATGGTTCCTTGCTTCTCTTGACCCCTAGGGTGTCACAATGCATCCCATGCCCTTTTAGGCCACTTCATGTCACAATGAATCATTTGATTCTTGGCCTCCATGGTGTCATAATTGTTCCTAGGTTATATTGGGCCCCATACTGTCACAATTCATCCCTGGCCCTTTTAGGTCCATTGGTGTCACAATGGACCATTAGATTGTTAGCCTCCATTGGGTCACAATGGTTTCTTGCTTCTCTTAACCCCTGTGGTGTCACAATGCATCCCATGCCCTTTTAGGCCACTTGATGTCACAATGTGTCATTGGATTCTTGGCCTCCATGGTGTCATAATAGTTCCTCGGTTCTATTTGGCCCCATGCTGCCACAATTCATCCCTGGTCCTTTTAGGCCCATTGGTGTCACAATGGACCATTAGATTGATAACCTCCATTGGGTCACAATGGTTCCTTGCTTCTCTTAACCCCTGTGGTGTCACAATTCATCCCATGCCCTTTTAGGCCCATGGGTGTCACAATGGATCATTAGATTGTTAGCCTCCATTGGGTCACAATCGTTCCCTGCTTCTCCTAACCCCAATGGAGTGACAATGCATCCCATGCCCATTTAGGCCACTTGATGTCACAATGAATCATTTGATTCTTGGCCTCTATGCTGTCATAATATTTCCATGTGTTTATTGGGAACCATGCTCTCACAATTCATCCCTGTCCCTTTTAGGCCCCGTGGCGTCACAAGGGATAAGTAGAATATTAGCCTCCATTGGTCACAAAGGTTCCTTGCTTCACTTAACGCCTGTTCTTTCACAATTCATCCCATGTCCTTTTAGGCCCATTGGTGTCACAAGGGATCATTAGAATGTTATCTTCCATTGGGTCACAATGGTTCCTTGCTTCTCTTGACCCCTAGGGTGTCACAATGCATCCCATGCCCTTTTAGACCGCTTGATGTCACAATGAATCATTTGATTCTAGGCCTCCATGGTGTCATAATAGTTCCTAGATTCTATTGGGCCCCATGCTTTCACAATTCATCCCTGGCCCTTTTACGCCCATTGGTGTCACAATGGATCATTAGATTGTTAGCCTCCATTGGGTCACAATGGTTCCTTGCTTCTCCTAACCCCAATGGAGTGACAATGCATCCCATGCCCATTTTGGCCACTTGATGTCACAATGAATCTTTTGATTCTTGGCCTCTATGTGTCATAATATTTCCATGTGTTTATTGGGAAGCATGCTTTCACAATTCATCCCTGGCCCTTTTAGGCCCACTGGTGTCACAAGGGATCAGTAGAATATAAACCTCCATTGGCTCACAATGGTTCCTTGCTTCTCTTAACTCCTGTGCTTTCACAATTCATCCCATGTCCTTTTAGGCCCATTGGTGTCACAAGGGATCATTAGAATGTTATCTTCCATTGGGTCACAATGGTTCCTTGCTTCTCTTGATCCCTAGGGTGTCACAATGCATTCCATGCCCTTTTAGGCCACTTCATGTCACAATGAATCTTTTGATTCTTGGCCTCCATGGTGTCATAATTGTTCCTAGGTTATATTGAGCCCCATTCTGTCACAATCCATCCCTGGCCCTTTTAGGACCATTGGTGTCACAATGGACCATTAGATTCTTAGCCTCCATTGGGTCACAATGGTTCCTGGCTTCTCTTAACCCCTGTGGTGTCACAATGCATCCCATGCCCTTTTAGGCCACTTGATGTCACAATGAATCATTTGATTCTTGGCCTCCATGGTGTCATAATAGTTCCTCGGTTCTATTTGGCCCCATGCTGTCACAATTCATCCCTGGCACTTTTAGGCCCATTGGTGTCACTGGATCATTAGATTCTTAGCCTCCAATGGGTCACAATGGTCCCTTGCTTCACTTAACCCCTGTGGTGCCACAATGCATCCCATGCCCCTTTAGACCACTTGGTGTCACAATAAATTGTTTGATTCTTGGCCTCCATGGTGTCATAATAGTTCCTAGATTCTATTGGGCCCCATGCTTTCACAATTCATCCCTGGCCCTTTTAGGCCCATTGGTGTCACAATGGATCATTAGATTGTTAGCCTCCACTGGGTCACAATGGTTCCTTGCTTCTCCTAACCGCTATGGTCTTTCACAATTCATCCCATGCCCATTTAGGCCACTTGATGTCACAATGAATCATTTGATTCTTGGCCTCTATGTGTCATAACATTTCCATGAGTTTATTGGGCACCATGCTTTCACAATTCATCCCTGGTCCTTTTTGGCACGCTGGTGTCACAAGGGATCAGTAGAATATTAGCCTCCATTCGGTCACAATGGTTCCTTGCTTCTCTTAACCCCTGTGGTGTCACAATGCATCCCATGCCCTTTTAGGCCACTTCATGTCACAATGAATCATTTGATTCTTGGCCTCCATGGTGTCATAATAGTTCCTAGGTTATATTGGGGCCCATTTTTTCACAATTCATCCCTGGCCCTTTTTGGACCATTGGTGTCACAATGGACCATTAGATTGTTAGCCTCCACTGGGTCACAATGGTTCCTTGCTTCTCTTAACGCCTGTCGTGTCACAATGCATCCCATGCCCTTTTAGGCCACTTGATGTCACAATGTGTCATTGGATTCTTGGCCTCCATGGTGTCATAATAGTTCCTCAGTTCTATTTGGCCCCATGCTTTCACAATTCATCCCTGGTCCTTTTTGGCACCCTGGTGTCACAAGGGATCAGTACAATATTAGCCTCCATTCGGTTACAATGGTTCCTTGACTTCTTAACTCATGTGGTTTCACAATTCATCCCATGTCCTTTTAGGCCCATTGGTGTCACAAGAGATCATTAGATTGTTACCCTCCACTGGGTCACAATGGTTTCTTGCTTCACTTAACCCCTATGGTGTCACAATGCATCCCATGCCCTTTTAGGCCACTTCATGTCACAATGAATCATTTGATTCTTGGCCTCCATGGTGTCATAATTCTTCCTAGGATATATTGGGCCCCATGCTTTCACAATTAATCCCTGGCCCTTTTAGGCCCATTGCTGACACAATGGACCATTAGACTGTTAGCTTCCATTGGGTCACAATGGTTCCTTGCTTCTCCTAACCGCTATGGTTTGTCAATACATCCCATGCCATTTTAGGCCACTTGATGTCACAATGAATCATTTGATTCTTGGCCTCTATGTGTCATAACATTTCCATGTGTTTATTGGGCACCATGCATTCACAATTCATCCCTGGTCCTTTTTGGCACCCTGGTGTCACAAGGGATCAGTAGAATATTAGCCTCCATTCGGGAACAATGGTTCCTTGCTTCTCTTAACTCCTGTGGTTTCACAATACATCCCATGTCCTTTTAGGCCCATTGGTGTCACAAGGGATCATTAGAATGTTATCTTCCATTGGGTCACAATGGTTCCTTGCTTCTCTTGACCCCTAGGGTGTCACAATGCATCCCATGCCCTTTTAGACCACTTCATGTCACAATGAATCTTTTGATTCTTGGCCTCCATGGTGTCATAATTCTTCCTAGGTTATATTGGGCCCCATTTTGTCACAATTCATCCCTGGCCCTTTTAGGTCCATTGGTGTCACAATGGACCATTAGATTGTTAGCCTCCATTGGGTCACAATGGTCCCTGGCTTCGCTTAACCCCTGTGGTGCCACTATGCATCCCATGCCCTTTTAGACCGCTTGATGTCACAATGAATCATTTGATTCTTGTCCTCCATGGTGTCATAATAGTTCCTTGATTCTATTGGGCCCCATGCTGTCACAATTCATCCCTGGCCCTTTTAGGCCCATTGGTGTCACTGGATCATTAGATTCTTAGCCTCCAATGAGTCACAATGATTCCTTGCTTCACTTAACCCCTGTGGTGCCACAATGCATCCCATGCCCTTTTAGACCACTTGGTGTCACAATAAATTGTTTGATTCTTGGCCTCCATGGTGTCATAATAGTTCCTAGATTCTATTGGGCCCCATGCTTTCACAATTCATCCCTGGCCCTTTTAGGACCATTGGTGTCACAATGGACCATTAGATTGTTAGCCTCCATTGGGTCACAATGGTTCCTTGCTTCTCTTAACCCCTGTGGTGTCACAATGCATCCCATGCCCTTTTAGGCCACTTGATGTCACAATGTGTCATTGGATTCTTGGCCTCCATGGTGTCATAATAGTTCCTCGGTTCTATTTGGCCCCATGATGTCACAATACATCCCTGGTCCTTTTAGGCCCATTGGTGTCACAATGGACCATTAGATTGATAACCTCCATTGGGTCACAATGGTTCCTTGCTTCTCTTAACCCCTGTGGTGTCACAATTCATCCCATGCCCTTTTAGGCCCATTGGTGTCACAATGGATCATTCGATTGTTAGCCTCCATTGGGTCACAATCGTTCCTTGCTTCTCCAAACCCCAATGGAGTGACAATGCATCCCATGCCCATTTAGGCCACTTGATGTCACAATGAATCATTTGATTCTTGGCCTCTATGCTGTCATAATATTTCCATGTGTTTATTGGGAACCATGCTCTCACAATTCATCCCTGTCCCTTTTAGGCCCCGTGGCGTCACAAGGGATAAGTAGAATATTAGCCTCCATTAGTCACAAAGGTTCCTTGCTTCACTTAACGCCTGTTCTTTCACAATTCATCCCATGCCCTTTTAGGCCCATTGGTGTCACAAGGGATCATTAGAATGTTATATTCCATTGGGTCACAATGGTTCCTTGCTTCTCTTGACCCCTAGGGTGTCACAATGCATCCCATGCCCTTTTAGACCGCTTGATGTCACAATGAATCATTTGATTCTAGGCCTCCATGGTGTCATAATAGTTCCTAGATTCTATTGGGCCCCATGCTTTCACAATTCATCCCTGGCCCTTTTAGGCCCATTGGTGTCACAATGGATCATTAGATTGTTAGCCTCCATTGGGTCACAATGGTTCCTTGCTTCTCCTAACCCCAATGGAGTGACAATGCATCCCATGCCCATTTAGGCCACTTGATGTCACAATGAATCATTTGATTCTTGGCCTCTATGGTGTCATAATATTTCCATGTGTTTATTGGGAAGCATGCTTTCACAATTCATCCCTGGTCCTTTTTGGCCCACTGGTGTCACAAGGGATCAGTAGAATATAAACCTCCATTGGCTCACAATGGTTCCTTGCTTCTCTTAACTCCTGTGCTTTCACAATTCATCCCATGTCCTTTTAGGCCCATTGGTGTCACAAGGGATCATTAGAATATTATCTTCCATTGGGTCACAATGGTTCCTTGCTTCTCTTGATCCCTAGGGTGTCACAATGCATCCCATGCCCTTTTAGGCCACTTCATGTCACAATGAATCTTTTGATTCTTGGCCTCCATGGTGTCATAATTGTTCCTAGGTTATATTGAGCCCCATTCTGTCACAATTCATCCCTGGCCCTTTTAGGACCATTGGTGTCACAATGGACCATTAGATTGTTAGCCTCCATTGGGTCACAATGGTTCCTGGCTTCTCTTAACCCCTGTGGTGTCACAATGCATCCCATGCCCTTTTAGGCCACTTGATGTCACAATGAATCATTTGATTCTTGGACTCCATGGTGTCATAATAGTTCCTCGGTTCTATTTGGCCCCATGCTGTCACAATTCATCCCTGGCCCTTTTAGGCCCATTGGTGTCACTGGATCATTAGATTCTTAGCCTCCAATGGGTCACAATGGTCCCTTGCTTCACTTGACCCCTAGGGTGTCACAATGCATCCCATGCCCCTTTAGACCACTTGGTATCACAATAAATTTTTTGATTCTTGGCCTCCATGGTGTCATAATAGTTCCTTGATTCTATTGGGCCCCATGCTTTCACAATTCATCCCTGGCCCTTTTAGGCCCATTGGTGTCACAATGGATCATTAGATTGTTAGCCTCCATTGGGTCACAATGGTTCCTTGCTTCTCCTAACCGCTATGGTCTTTCACAATTCATCCCATGCCCATTTAGGCCACTTGATGTCACAATGAATCATTTGATTCTTGGCCTCTATGTGTCATAACATTTCCATGAGTTTATTGGGCACCATGCTTTCACAATTCATCCCTGTCCCTTTTAGGCCCCGTGGCGTCACAAGGGATAAGTAGAATATTAGCCTCCATTGGTCACAAAGGTTCCTTGCTTCACTTAACGCCTGTTCTTTCACAATTCATCCCATGTCCTTTTAGGCCCATTGGTGTCACAAGGGATCATTAGAATGTTATCTTCCATTGGGTCACAATGGTTCCTTGCTTCTCTTGATCCCTAGGGTGTCACAATGCATCCCATGCCCTTTTAGACCGCTTGATGTCACAATGAATCATTTGATTCTAGGCCTCCATGGTGTCATAATAGTTCCTAGATTCTATTGGGCCCCATGCTTTCACAATTCATCCCTGGCCCTTTTAGGCCCATTGGTGTCACAATGGATCATTAGATTGTTAGCCTCCATTGGGTCACAATGGTTCCTTGCTTCTCCTAACCCCAATGGAGTGACAATTCATCCCATGCCCATTTAGGCCACTTGATGTCACAATGAATCATTTGATTCTTGGCCTCTATGGTGTCATAATATTTCCATGAGTTTATTGGGAAGCATGCTTTCACAATTCATCCCTGGTCCTTTTTGGCCCACTGGTGTCACAAGGGATCAGTAGAATATAAACCTCCATTGGCTCACAATGGTTCCTTGCTTCTCTTGACCCCTATGGTGTCACAATGCATCCCATGCCCTTTTAGGCCACTTCATGTCACAATGAATCATTTGATTCTTGGCCTCCATGGTGTCATAATTGTTCCTAGGTTATATTGGGCCCCATTTTTTCACAATTCATCCCTGGCCCTTTTAGGACCATTGGTGTCACAATGGACCATTAGATTGTTAGCCTCCGTTGGGTCACAATGGTTCCTTGCTTCTCTTAACGCCTGTCGTGTCACAATGCATCCCATGCCCTTTTAGGCCACTTGATGTCCCAATGTGTCATTGGATTCTTGGCCTCCATGGTGTCATAATAGTTCCTCAGTTCTATTTGGCCCCATGCTTTCACAATTCATCCCTGGTCCTTTTTGGCACCCTGGTGTCACAAGGGATCAGTACAATATTAGCCTCCATTCGGTTACAATGGTTCCTTGCTTTTCTTAACTCCTGTGGTTTCACAATTCATCCCATGTCCTTTTAGGCCCATTGGTGTCACAAGAGATCATTAGATTGTTACCCTCCACTGGGTCACAATGGTTTCTTTCTTCACTTAACCCCTATGGTGTCACAATGCATCCAATGCCCTTTTAGGCCACTTCATGTCACAATGAATCTTTTGATTCTTGGCCTCCATGGTGTCATAATTGTTCCTAGGTTATATTGGGCCCCATGCTTTCACAATTCATCCCTGGCCCTTTTAGGCCCATTGCTGACACAATGGACCATTAGACTGTTAGCTTCCATTGGGTCACAATGGTTCCTTGCTTCTCCTAACCGCTATGGTTTGGCAATGCATCCCATGCCCTTTTAGGCCACTTGATGTCACAATGAATCATTTGATTCTTGGCCTCTATGTGTCATAACATGTCCATGAGTTTATTGGGCACCATGCTTTCACAATTCATCCCTGGTCCTTTTTGGCACCCTGGTGTCACAAGGGATCAGTAGAATATTAGCCTCCATTCGGTTACAATGGTTCCTTGATTCTCTTAACTCCTCTGCTTTCACAATTCATCCCATGTCCTTTTAGGCCCATTGGTGTCACAAGGGATCATTAGAATGTTATCTTCCATTGGGTCACAATGGTTCCTTGCTTCTCTTGACCCCTAGGGTGTCACAATGCATCCCATGCCCTTTTAGGCCACTTCATGTCACAATGAATCATTTGATTCTTGGCCTCCATGGTGTCATAATTGTTCCTAGGTTATATTGGGCTCCATTTAGTCACAATTCATCCCTGGCTCTTTTAGGTCCTTTGGTGTCACAATGGACCATTAGATTGTTAGCCTCCATTGGGTCACAATGGTTTCTTGCTTCTCTTAACCCCTGTGGTGTCACAATGCATCCCATGCCCTTTTAGGCCACTTGATGTCACAATGTGTCATTGGATTCTTGGCCTCCATGGTGTCATAATAGTTCCTCGGTTCTATTTGGCCCCATGCTGTCACAATTCATCCCTGGTCCTTTTAGGCCCATTGGTGTCACAATGGACCATTAGATTGATAACCTCCATTGGGTCACAATGGTTCCTTGCTTCTCTTAACCCCTGTGGTGTCACAATTCATCCCATGCCCTTTTAGGCCCATTGGTGTCACAATGGATCATTAGATTGTTAGCCTCCACTGGGTCACAATCGTTCCCTGCTTCTCCTAACCCCAATGGAATGACAATGCATCCCATGCCCATTTAGGCCACTTGATGTCACAATGAATCATTTGATTCTTGGCCTCTATGCTGTCATAATATTTCCATGTGTTTATTGGGAACCATGCTCTCACAATTCATCCCTGTCCCTTTTAGGCCCCGTGGCGTCACAAGGGATAAGTAGAATATTAGCCTCCATTGGTCACAAAGGTTCCTTGCTTCACTTAACGCCTGTTCTTTCACAATTCATCCCATGTCCTTTTAGGCCCATTGGTGTCACAAGGGATCATTAGAATGTTATCTTCCATTGGGTCACAATGGTTCCTTGCTTCTCTTGACCCCTAGGGTGTCACAATGCATCCAATGCCCTTTTAGACCGCTTGATGTCACAATGAATCATTTGATTCTAGGCCTCCATGGTGTCATAATAGTTCCTAGATTCTATTGGGCCCCATGCTTTCACAATTCATCCCTGGCCCTTTTAGGCCCATTGGTGTCACAATGGATCATTAGATTGTTAGCCTCCATTGGGTCACAATGGTTCCTTGCTTCTCCTAACCCCAATGGAGTGACAATGCATCCCATGCCCATTTAGGCCACTTGATGTCACAATGAATCATTTGATTCTTGGCCTCTATGGTGTCATAATATTTCCATGTGTTTATTGGGAAGCATGCTTTCACAATTCATCCCTGGTCCTTTTTGGCCCACTGGTGTCACAAGGGATCAGTAGAATATAAACCTCCATTGGCTCACAATGGTTCCTTGCTTCTCTTAACTCCTGTGGTTTCACAATTCATCCCATGTCCTTTTAGGCCCATTGGTGTCACAAGGGATCATTAGAATATTATCTTCCATTGGGTCACAATGGTTCCTTGCTTCTCTTGACCCCTAGGGTGTCACTATGCATCCCATGCCCTTTTAGGCCACTTCATGTCACAATGAATCTTTTGATTCTTGGCCTCCATGGTGTCATAATTGTTCCTAGGTTATATTGAGCCCCATTCTGTCACAATTCATCCCTGGCCCTTTTAGGACCATTGGTGTCACAATGGACCATTAGATTGTTAGCCTCCATTGGGTCACAATGGTTCCTGGCTTCTCTTAACCCCTGTGGTGTCACAATGCATCCCATGCCCTTTTAGGCCACTTCATGTCACAATGAATCATTTGATTCTTGGCCTCCATGGTGTCATAATAGTTCCTCGGTTCTATTTGGCCCCATGCTGTCACAATTCATCCCTGTCCCTTTTAGGCCCATTGGTGTCACTGGATCATTAGATTCTTAGCCTCCAATGGGTCACAATGGTCCCTTGCTTCACTTAACCCCTGTGGTGCCACAATGCATCCCATGCCCCTTTAGACCACTTGGTGTCACAATAAATTGTTTGATTCTTGGCCTCCATGGTGTCATAATAGTTCCTAGATTCTATTGGGCCCCATGCTTTCACAATTCATCCATGGCCCTTTTAGGCCCATTGGTGTCACAATGGATCATTAGATTGTTAGCCTCCACTGGGTCACAATGGTTCCTTGCTTCTCCTAACCGCTATGGTCTTTCACAATTCATCCCATGCCCATTTAGGCCACTTGATGTCACAATGAATCATTTGATTCTTGGCCTCTATGTGTCATAACATTTCCATGAGTTTATTGGGCACCATGCTTTCACAATTCATCCCTGGTCCTTTTTGGCACCCGGGTGTCACAAGGGAACAGTACAATATTAGCCTCCATTCGGTTACAATGGTTCCTTGCTTCTCTTAACTCCTGTGGTTTCACAATTCATCCCATGTCCTTTTAGGCCCATTGGTGTCACAAGGGATCATTAGAATGTTATCTTCCATTGGGTCACAATGGTTCCTTGCTTCTCTTGACCCCTATGGTGTCACAATGCATCCCATGCCCTGTTAGGCCACTTCATGTCACAATGAATCTTTTGATTCTTGGCCTCCATGGTGTCATAATTGTTCCTAGGTTATATTGGGCCCCATTTTTTCACAATTCATCCCTGGCCCTTTTAGGACCATTGGTGTCACAATGGACCATTAGATTGTTAGCCTCCGTTGGGTCACAATGGTTCCTTGCTTCTCTTAACGCCTGTGGTGTCACAATGCATCCCATGCCCTTTTAGGCCACTTGATGTCACAATGTGTCATTGGATTCTTGGCCTCCATGGTGTCATAATCGTTCCTCAGTTCTCTTTGGCCCCATGCTTTCACAATTCATCCCTGGTCCTTTTTGGCACCCTGGTGTCACAAGGGATCAGTACAATATTAGCCTCCATTCGGTTACAATGGTTCCTTGCTTTTCTTAACTCCTGTGCTTTCACAATTCATCCCATGTCCTTTTAGGCCCATTGGTGTCACAAGGGATCATTAGATTGTTACCCTCCACTGGGTCACAATGGTTTCTTTCTTCACTTAACCCCTATGGTGTCACAATGCATCCAATGGCTTTTTAGGCCACTTCATGTCACAATGAATCTTTTGATTCTTGGCCTCCATGGTGTCATAATTGTTCCTAGATTCTATTGGGCCCCATGCTTTCACAATTCATCCCTGGCCCTTTTAGGCCCATTGCTGACACAATGGACCATTAGACTGTTAGCTTCCATTGGGTCACAATGGTTCCTTGCTTCTCCTAACCGCTATGGTTTGGCAATACATCCCATGCCCTTTTAGGCCACTTGTTGTCACAATGAATCATTTGATTCTTGGCCTCTATGTGTCATAACATTTCCATGTGTTTATTGGGCACCATGCATTCACAATTCATCCCTGGCCCTTTTTGGCACCCTGGTGTCACAAGGGATCAGTAGAATATTAGCCTCCATTCGGTTACAATGGTTCCTTGCTTCTCTTAACTCCTGTGGTTTCACAATACATCCCATGTCCTTTTAGGCCCATTGGTGTCACAAGGGATCATTAGAATGTTATCTTCCATTGGGTCACAATGGTTCCTTGCTTCTCTTGACCCCTAGGGTGTCACAATGCATCCCATGCCCTTTTAGGCCACTTCATGTCACAATGAATCATTTGATTCTTGGCCTCCATGGTGTCATAATTGTTCCTAGGTTATATTGAGCCCCATACTGTCACAATTCATCCCTGGCCCTTTTAGGCCCATTGGTGTCACAATGGACCATTAGATTGTTAGCCTCCATTGGGTCACAATGGTTCCTGGCTTCTCTTAACCCCTGTGGTGTCTCAATGCATCCCATGCCCTTTTAGGCCACTTCATGTCACAATGAATCATTTGATTCTTGGCCTCCATGGTGTCATAATAGTTCCTCGGTTCTATTTGGCCCCATGCTGTCACAATTCATCCCTGGCCTTTTTAGGCCCATTGGTGTCACTGGATCATTAGATTCTTAGCCTCCAATGGGTCACAATGGTTCCTTGCTTCACTTAACCCCTGTGGTGCCACAATGCATCCCATGCCCTTTTAGACCACTTGGTGTCACAATAAATTGTTTGATTCTTGGCCTCCATAATGTCATAATAGTTCCTAGATTCTATTGGGCCCCATGATTTCACAATTCATCCCTGGCCCTTTTAGGACCTTTGGTGTCACAAGGGATCATTAGAATGTTATCTTCCATTGGGTCACAATGGTTCCTTGCTTCTCTTAACCCCTATGGTGTCACAATGCATCCCATGCCCTTTTAGGCCACTTCATGTCACAATGAATCTTTTGATTCTTGGCCTCCATGGTGTCATAATTGTTCCTAGGTTATATTGGGCCCCATTTTGTCACAATTCATCCCTGGCCCTTTTAGGACCATTGGTGTCACAATGGACCATTAGATTGTTAGCCTCCATTGGGTCACAATGGTTCCTGGCTTCGCTTAACCCCTGTGGTGTCACAATGCATCCCATGCCCTTTTAGACCGCTTGATGTCACAATGAATCATTTGATTCTAGGCCTCCATGGTGTCATAATAGTTCCTAGATTCTATTGGGCCCCATGCTTTCACAATTCATCCATGGCCCTTTTAGGCCCATTGGTGTCACAATGGATCATTAGATTGTTAGCCTCCATTGGGTCACAATGGTTCTTTGCTTCTCCTAACCCCAATGGAGTGACAATGCATCCCATGCCCATTTAGGCCACTTGATGTCACAATGAATCATTTGATTCTTGGCCTCCATGGTGTCATAATAGTTCCTAGATTCTATTGGTCCCCATGCTTTCACAATTCATCCCTGGCCCTTTTAGGACCATTGCTGACACAATGGACCATTAGATTGTTACCCTCCACTGGGTCACAATGGTTCCTTGCTTCTCTTAACCGCTATGGTTTGGCAATGCATCCCATGCCCTTTTAGGCCACTTGATGTCACAATGAATCATTTGATTCTTGGCCTCTATGTGTCATAATATTTCCATGTGTTTATTAGGCACCATGCTTTCGCAATTCATCCCTGGTCCTTTTTGGCACCCTGGTGTCACAAGGGATCAGTAGAATATTAGCCTCCATTCGGTTACAATGGTTCCTTGCTTCTCTTAACTGCTGTGCTTTCACAATTCATCCCATGTCCTTTTAGGCCCATTGGTGTCACAAGGGATCATTAGAATGTTATCTTCCATTGGGTCACAATGGTTCCTTGCTTCTCTTGACCCCTATGGTGTCACAATGCATCCCATGCCCTTTTAGGACACTTCATGTCACAATGAATCTTATGATTCTTGGCCTCCATGGTGTCATAACAGTTCCTCGGTTATATTTGGCCCCATGCTGTCACAATTCATCCCTGGCCCTTTTAGGCCCATTGGTGTCACAATGGACCATTAGATTGATAACCTCCATTGGGTCACAATGGTTCCTTGCTTCTCTTAACCCCTGTGGTGTCACAATTCATCCCATGCCCTTTTAGGCCCATTGGTGTCACAATGGATCATTAGATTGTTAGCCTCCATTGGGTCACAATCGTTCCCTGCTTCTCCTAACCCCAATGGAGTGACAATGCATCCCATGCCCATTTAGGCCACTTGATGTCACAATGAATCATTTGATTCTTGGCCTCTATGCTGTCATAATATTTCCATGTGTTTATTGGGAACCATGCTCTCACAATTCATCCCTGGCCCTTTTATGCCCCGTGGCGTCACAAGGGATAAGTAGAATATTAGCCTCCATTGGTCACAATGGTTCCTTGCTTCACTTAACGCCCGTTCTTTCACAATTCATCCCATGTCCTTTTAGGCCCATTGGTGTCACAAGGGATCATTAGAATGTTATCTTCCATTGGGTCACAATGGTTCCTGGCTTCTCTTAACCCCTGTGGTGTCACAATGCATCCCATGCCCTTTTAGGCCACTTGATGTCACAATGAATCATTTGATTCTTGGCCTCCATGGTGTCATAATAGTTCCTCGGTTCTATTTGGCCCCATGCTGTCACAATTCATCCCTGGCCCTTTTAGGCCCATTGGTGTCACTGGATCATTAGATTCTTAGCCTCCAATGGGTCACAATGGTCCCTTGCTTCACTTAACCCCTGTGGTGCCACAATGCATCCCATGCCCCTTTAGACCACTTGGTGTCACCATAAATTGTTTGATTCTTGGCCTCCATGGTGTCATAATAGTTCCTAGATTCTATTGGGCCCCATGCTTTCACAATTCATCCCTGGCCCTTTTAGGCCCATTGGTGTCACAATGGATCATTAGATTGTTAGCCTCCACTGGGTCACAATGGTTCCTTGCTTCTCCTAACCGCTATGGTCTTTCACAATTCATCCCATGCCCATTTAGGCCACTTGATGTCACAATGAATCATTTGATTCTTGGCCTCTATGTGTCATAACATTTCCATGAGTTTATTGGGCACCATGCTTTCACAATTCATCCCTGGTCCTTTTTGGCACCCGGGTGTCACAAGGGAACAGTACAATATTAGCCTCCATTCGGTTACAATGGTTCCTTGCTTTTCTTAACTCCTGTGCTTTCACAATTCATCCCATGTCCTTTTAGGCCCATTGGTGTCACAAGGGATCATTAGAATGTTATCTTCCATTGGGTCACAATGGTTCCTTGCTTCTCTTGACCCCTATGGTGTCACAATGCATCCCATGCCCTTTTAGGCCACTTCATGTCACAATGAATCTTTTGATTCTTGGCCTCCATGGTGTCATAATTGTTCCTAGGTTATATTGGGCCCCATTTTTTCACAATTCATCCCTGGCCCTTTTAGGACCATTGGTGTCACAATGGACCATTAGATTGTTAGCCTCCGTTGGGTCACAATGGTTCCTGGCTTCTCTTAACGCCTGTGGTGTCACAATGCATCCCATGCCCTTTTAGGCCACTTGATGTCACAATGTGTCATTGGATTCTTGGCCTCCATGGTGTCATAATAGTTCCTCAGTTCTATTTGGCCCCATGCTTTCACAATTCATCCCTGGTCCTTTTTGGCACCCTGGTGTCACAAGGGATCAGTACAATATTAGCCTCCATTCGGTTACAATGGTCCCTTGCTTTTCTTAACTCCTGTGCTTTCACAATTCATCCCATGTCCTTTTAGGCCCATTGGTGTCACAAGAGATCATTAGATTGTTACCCTCCACTGGGTCACAATGGTTTCTTTCTTCACTTAACCCCTATGGTGTCACAATGCATCCAATGGCCTTTTAGGCCACTTCATGTCACAATGAATCTTTTGATTCTTGGCCTCCATGGTGTCATAATAGTTCCTAGATTCTATTGGGCCCCATTCTTTCACAATTCATCCCTGGCCCTTTTAGGCCCATTGCTGACACAATGGACCATTAGACTGTTAGCTTCCATTGGGTCACAATGGTTCCTTGCTTCTCCTAACCGCTATGGTTTGGCAATACATCCCATGCCCTTTTAGGCCACTTGTTGTCACAATGAATCATTTGATTCTTGGCCTCTATGTGTCATAACATTTCCATCTGTTTATTGGGCACCATGCATTCACAATTCATCCCTGGTCCTTTTTGGCACCCTGGTGTCACAAGGGATCAGTAGAATATTAGCCTCCTTTCGGTTACAATGGTTCCTTGCTTCTCTTAACTCCTGTGCTTTCACAATACATCCCATGTCCTTTTAGGCCCATTGGTGTCACAAGGGATCATTAGAATGTTATCTTCCATTGGGTCACAATGGTTCCTTGCTTCTCTTGACCCCTAGGGTGTCACAATGCATCCCATGCCCTTTTAGGCCACTTCATGTCACAATGAATCTTTTGATTCTTGGCCTCCATGGTGTCATAATTCTTCCTAGGTTATATTGGGCCCCATTTTGTCACAATTCATCCCTGGCCCTTTTAGGACCATTGGTGTCACAATGGACCATTAGATTGTTAGCCTCCATTGGGTCACAATGGTTTCTTGCTTCTCTTAACCCCTGTGGTGCCACTATGCATCCCATGCCCTTTTAGACCGCTTGATGTCACAATGAATCATTTGATTCTTGTCCTCCATGGTGTCATAATAGTTCCTTGATTCTATTGGGCCCCATGCTGTCACAATTCATCCCTGGCCCTTTTAGGCCCATTGGTGTCACTGGATCATTAGATTCTTAGCCTCCAATGAGTCACAATGGTTCCTTGCTTCACTTAACCCCTGTGGTGCCACAATGCATCCCATGCCCTTTTAGACCACTTGGTGTCACAATAAATTGTTTGATTCTTGGCCTCCATGGTGTCATAATAGTTCCTAGATTCTATTGGTCCCCATGCTTTCACAATTCATCCCTGGCCCTTTTAGGACCATTGCTGACACAATGGACCATTAGATTGTTACCCTCCACTGGGTCACAATGGTTCCTTGCTTCTCTTAACCGCTATGGTTTGGCAATGCATCCCATGCCCTTTTAGGCCACTTGATGTCACAATGAATCATTTGATTCTTGGCCTCTATGTGTCATAATATTTCCATGTGTTTATTAGGCACCATGCTTTCGCAATTCATCCCTGGTCCTTTTTGGCACCCTGGTGTCACAAGGGATCAGTAGAATATTAGCCTCCATTCGGTTACAATGGTTCCTTGCTTCTCTTAACTGCTGTGCTTTCACAATTCATCCCATGTCCTTTTAGGCCCATTGGTGTCACAAGGGATCATTAGAATGTTATCTTCCATTGGGTCACAATGGTTCCTTGCTTCTCTTGACCCCTATGGTGTCACAATGCATCCCATGCCCTTTTAGGCCACTTCATGTCACAATGAATCTTATGATTCTTGGCCTCCATGGTGTCATAACAGTTCCTCGGTTATATTTGGCCCCATGCTGTCACAATTCATCCCTGGCCCTTTTAGGCCCATTGGTGTCACAATGGACCATTAGATTGATAACCTCCATTGGGTCACAATGGTTCCTTGCTTCTCTTAACCCCTGTGGTGTCACAATTCATCCCATGCCCTTTTAGGACCATTGGTGTCACAATGGATCATTAGATTGTTAGCCTCCATTGGGTCACAATCGTTCCCTGCTTCTCCTAACCCCAATGGAGTGACAATGCATCCCATGCCCATTTAGGCCACTTGATGTCACAATGAATCATTTGATTCTTGGCCTCTATGCTGTCATAATATTTCCATGTGTTTATTGGGAACCATGCTCTCACAATTCATCCCTGGCCCTTTTATGCCCCGTGGCGTCACAAGGGATAAGTAGAATATTAGCCTCCATTGGTCACAATGGTCCCTTGCTTCACTTAACGCCCGTTCTTTCACAATTCATCCCATGTCCTTTTAGGCCCATTGGTGTCACAAGGGATCATTCGAATGTTATCTTCCATTGGGTCACAATGGTTCCTGGCTTCTCTTGACCCCTAGGGTGTCACAATGAATCCCATGCCCTTTTAGGCCACTTGATGTCACAATGAATCATTTGATTCTTGGCCTCCATGGTGTCATAATTGTTCCTAGGTTATATTGAGCCCCATACTGTCACAATTCATCCCTGGCCCTTTTAGGACCATTGGTGTCACAATGGACCATTAGATTGTTAGCCTCCATTGGGTCACAATGGTTCCTGGCTTCTCTTAACCCCTGTGGTGTCACAATGCATCCCATGCCCTTTTAGGCCACTTCATGTCACAATGAATCATTTGATTCTTGGCCTCCATGGTGTCATAATAGTTCCTCGGTTCTATTTGGCCCCATGCTGTCACAATTCATCCCTGGCCTTTTAAGGCCCATTAGTGTCACTGGATCATTAGATTCTTAGCCTCCAATGGGTCACAATGGTTCCTTGCTTCACTTAACCCCTGTGGTGCCACAATGCATCCCATGCCCTTTTAGACCACTTGGTGTCACAATAAATTGTTTGATTCTTGGCCTCCATAGTGTCATAATAGTTCCTAGATTCTATTGGGCCCCATGATTTCACAATTCATCCCTGGCCCTTTTAGGACCTTTGGTGTCACAAGGGATCATTAGAATGTTATCTTCCATTGGGTCACAATGGTTCCTTGCTTCTCTTAACCCCTATGGTGTCACAATGCATCCCATGCCCTTTTAGGCCACTTCATGTCACAATGAATCTTTTGATTCTTGGCCTCCATGGTGTCATAATTCTTCCTAGGTTATATTGGGCCCCATTTTGTCACAATTCATCCCTGGCCCTTTTAGGACCATTGGTGTCACAATGGACCATTAGATTGTTAGCCTCCATTGGGTCACAATGGTTCCTGGCTTCGCTTAACCCCTGTGGTGTCACAATGCATCCCATGCCCTTTTAGGCCACTTGATGTCACCATAAATTGTTTGATTCTTGGCCTCCATGGTGTCATAATAGTTCCTAGATTCTATTGGTCCCCATGCTTTCACAATTCATCCCTGGCCCTTTTAGGACCATTGCTGACACAATGGACCATTAGATTGTTACCCTCCACTGGGTCACAATGGTTCCTTGCTTCTCTTAACCGCTATGGTTTGGCAATGCATCCCATGCCCTTTTAGGCCACTTGATGTCACAATGAATCATTTGATTCTTGGCCTCTATGTGTCATAATATTTCCATGTGTTTATTAGGCACCATGCTTTCGCAATTCATCCCTGGTCCTTTTTGGCACCCTGGTGTCACAAGGGATCAGTAGAATATTAGCCTCCATTCGGTTACAATGGTTCCTTGCTTCTCTTAACTCCTGTGCTTTCACAATTCATCCCATGTCCTTTTAGGCCCATTGGTGTCACAAGGGATCATTAGAATGTTATCTTCCATTGGGTCACAATGGTTCCTTGCTTCTCTTGACCCCTATGGTGTCACAATGCATCCCATGCCCTTTTAGGCCACTTCTTGTCACAATGAATCTTATGATTCTTGGCCTCCATGGTGTCATAACAGTTCCTCGGTTATATTTGGCCCCATGCTGTCACAATTCATCCCTGGCCCTTTTAGGCCCATTGGTGTCACAATGGACCATTAGATTGATAACCTCCATTGGGTCACAATGGTTCCTTGCTTCTCTTAACCCCTGTGGTGTCACAATTCATCCCATGCCCTTTTAGGCCCATTGGTGTCACAATGGATCATTAGATTGTTAGCCTCCATTGGGTCACAATCGTTCCCTGCTTCTCCTAACCCCAATGGAGTGACAATGCATCCCATGCCCATTTAGGCCACTTGATGTCACAATGAATCATTTGATTCTTGGCCTCTATGCTGTCATAATATTTCCATGTGTTTATTGGGAACCATGCTCTCACAATTCATCCCTGGCCCTTTTATGCCCCGTGGCGTCACAAGGGATAAGTAGAATATTAGCCTCCATTGGTCACAATGGTTCCTTGCTTCACTTAACGCCCGTTCTTTCACAATTCATCCCATGTCCTTTTAGGCCCATTGGTGTCACAAGGGATCATTCGAATGTTATCTTCCATTGGGTCACAATGGTTCCTGGCTTCTCTTGACCCCTAGGGTGTCACAATGAATCCCATGCCCTTTTAGGCCACTTGATGTCACAATGAATCATTTGATTCTTGGCCTCCATGGTGTCATAATTGTTCCTAGGTTATATTGAGCCCCATACTGTCACAATTCATCCCTGGCCCTTTTAGGACCATTGGTGTCACAATGGACCATTAGATTGTTAGCCTCCATTGGGTCACAATGGTTCCTGGCTTCTCTTAACCCCTGTGGTGTCACAATGCATCCCATGCCCTTTTAGGCCACTTCATGTCACAATGAATCATTTGATTCTTGGCCTCCATGGTGTCATAATAGTTCCTCGGTTCTATTTGGCCCCATGCTGTCACAATTCATCCCTGGCCTTTTTAGGCCCATTGGTGTCACTGGATCATTAGATTCTTAGCCTCCAATGGGTCACAATGGTTCCTTGCTTCACTTAACCCCTGTGGTGCCACAATGCATCCCATGCCCTTTTAGACCACTTGGTGTCACAATAAATTGTTTGATTCTTGGCCTCCATAGTGTCATAATAGTTCCTAGATTCTATTGGGCCCCATGATTTCACAATTCATCCCTGGCCCTTTTAGGACCTTTGGTGACACAAGGGATCATTAGAATGTTATCTTCCATTGGGTCACAATGGTTCCTTGCTTCTCTTGACCCCTATGGAGTGACAATGCATCCCATGGCCATTTGGGCCACTTGATGTCACAATGAATCATTTGATTCTTGGCCTCTATGGTGTCAAAATATTTCCATGTGTTTATTGGGAAGCATGCTTTCACAATTCATCCCTGGCCCTTTTAGGCCCACTGGTGTCACAAGGGATCAGTAGAATATAAACCTCCATTGGGTCACAATGGTTCCTTGCTTCTCTTAACTCCTGTGCTTTCACAATTCATCCCATGCCCTTTTAGGCCCATTGGTGTTACACGGGATCATTAGACTGTTAGCCTTCACTGGGTCACAATGTTTCCTTGCTTTTCCTAAAACCTATGTTGTCACAATGCATCCCATGCCCTTTTAGGCCACTTCTTGTCACAATGAATCATTTGATTCTTGGCCTCCATGGTGACATTATACTTTCTTTTTTCCATTGGCCCCCATGCTGTCACAATTCATCCCTGGCCCTTTTAGGCCCATTGCTGACACAATGGACCATTAGATTGTTAGCCTCCATTGGGTCACAATGGTTCCTGGCTTCTCTTAACCCCTGTGGTGTCACAATGCATCCCATGCCCTTTTAGGCCACTTCATGTCAGAATGAATCATTTGATTCTTGGCCTCCATGTTGTCATAATAGTTCCTCGGTTCTATTGGGCCCCATGCTGTCACAATTCATCCCTGGCCCTTTTAGGCCCATTGGTGTCACTGGATCATTAGATTCTTAGCCTCCAATGAGTCACAATGGTTCCTTGCTTCACTTAACCCCTGTGGTGCCACAATGCATCCCATGCCCTTTTAGACCACTTGGTGTCACAATAAATTGTTTGATTCTTGGCCTCCATGGTGTCATAATAGTTCCTAGATTCTATTGGTCCCCATGCTTTCACAATTCATCCCTGGCCCTTTTAGGACCATTGCTGACACAATGGACCATTAGATTGTTACCCTCCACTGGGTCACAATGGTTCCTTGCTTCTCTTAACCGCTATGGTTTGGCAATGCATCCCATGCCCTTTTAAGCCACTTGATGTCACAATGAATCATTTGATTCTTGGCCTCTATGTGTCATAATATTTCCATGTGTTTATTAGGCACCATGCTTTCGCAATTCATCCCTGGTCCTTTTTGGCACCCTGGTGTCACAAGGGATCAGTAGAATATTAGCCTCCATTCGGTTACAATGGTTCCTTGCTTCTCTTAACTCCTGTGCTTTCACAATTCATCCCATGTCCTTTTAGGCCCATTGGTGTCACAAGGGATCATTAGAATGTTATCTTCCATTGGGTCACAATGGTTCCTTGCTTCTCTTGACCCCTATGGTGTCACAATGCATCCCATGCCCTTTTAGGCCACTTCATGTCACAATGAATCTTATGATTCTTGGCCTCCATGGTGTCATAACAGTTCCTCGGTTATATTTGGCCCCATGCTGTCACAATTCATCCCTGGCCCTTTTAGGCCCATTGGTGTCACAATGGACCATTAGATTGATAACCTCCATTGGGTCACAATGGTTCCTTGCTTCTCTTAACCCCTGTGGTGTCACAATTCATCCCATGCCCTTTTAGGCCCATTGGTGTCACAATGGATCATTAGATTGTTAGCCTCCATTGGGTCACAATCGTTCCCTGCTTCTCCTAACCCCAATGGAGTGACTATGCATCCCATGCCCATTTAGGCCACTTGATGTCACAATGAATCATTTGATTCTTGGCCTCTATGCTGTCATAATATTTCCATGTGTTTATTGGGAACCATGCTCTCACAATTCATCCCTGGCCCTTTTATGCCCCGTGGCGTCACAAGGGATAAGTAGAATATTAGCCTCCATTGGTCACAATGGTCCCTTGCTTCACTTAACGCCCGTTCTTTCACAATTCATCCCATGTCCTTTTAGGCCCATTGGTGTCACAAGGGATCATTCGAATGTTATCTTCCATTGGGTCACAATGGTTCCTGGCTTCTCTTGACCCCTAGGGTGTCACAATGAATCCCATGCCCTTTTAGGCCACTTGATGTCACAATGAATCATTTGATTCTTGGCCTCCATGGTGTCATAATTGTTCCTAGGTTATATTGAGCCCCATACTGTCACAATTCATCCCTGGCCCTTTTAGGACCATTGGTGTCACAATGGACCATTAGATTGTTAGCCTCCATTGGGTCACAATGGTTCCTGGCTTCTCTTAACCCCTGTGGTGTCACAATGCATCCCATGCCCTTTTAGGCCACTTCATGTCACAATGAATCATTTGATTCTTGGCCTCCATGGTGTCATAATAGTTCCTCGGTTCTATTTGGCCCCATGCTGTCACAATTCATCCCTGGCCTTTTAAGGCCCATTAGTGTCACTGGATCATTAGATTCTTAGCCTCCAATGGGTCACAATGGTTCCTTGCTTCACTTAACCCCTGTGGTGCCACAATGCATCCCATGCCCTTTTAGACCACTTGGTGTCACAATAAATAGTTTGATTCTTGGCCTCCATAGTGTCATAATAGTTCCTAGATTCTATTGGGCCCCATGATTTCACAATTCATCCCTGGCCCTTTTAGGACCTTTGGTGTCACAAGGGATCATTAGAATGTTATCTTCCATTGGGTCACAATGGTTCCTTGCTTCTCTTAACCCCTATGGTGTCACAATGCATCCCATGCCCTTTTAGGCCACTTCATGTCACAATGAATCTTTTGATTCTTGGCCTCCATGGTGTCATAATTCTTCCTAGGTTATATTGGGCCCCATTTTGTCACAATTCATCCCTGGCCCTTTTAGGACCATTGGTGTCACAATGGACCATTAGATTGTTAGCCTCCATTGGGTCACAATGGTTCCTGGCTTCGCTTAACCCCTGTGGTGTCACAATGCATCCCATGCCCTTTTAGGCCACTTGATGTCACAATGAATCATTTGATTCTTGGCCTCCATGGTGTCATAATAGTTCCTAGATTCTATTGGTCCCCATGCTTTCACAATTCATCCCTGGCCCTTTTAGGACCATTGCTGACACAATGGACCATTAGATTGTTACCCTCCACTGGGTCACAATGGTTCCTTGCTTCTCTTAACCGCTATGGTTTGGCAATGCATCCCATGCCCTTTTAGGCCACTTGATGTCACAATGAATCATTTGATTCTTGGCCTCTATGTGTCATAATATTTCCATGTGTTTATTAGGCACCATGCTTTCGCAATTCATCCCTGGTCCTTTTTGGCACCCTGGTGTCACAAGGGATCAGTAGAATATTAGCCTCCATTCGGTTACAATGGTTCCTTGCTTCTCTTAACTCCTGTGCTTTCACAATTCATCCCATGTCCTTTTAGGCCCATTGGTGTCACAAGGGATCATTAGAATGTTATCTTCCATTGGGTCACAATGGTTCCTTGCTTCTCTTGACCCCTATGGTGTCACAATGCATCCCATGCCCTTTTAGGCCACTTCTTGTCACAATGAATCTTATGATTCTTGGCCTCCATGGTGTCATAACAGTTCCTCGGTTATATTTGGCCCCATGCTGTCACAATTCATCCCTGGCCCTTTTAGGCCCATTGGTGTCACAATGGACCATTAGATTGATAACCTCCATTGGGTCACAATGGTTCCTTGCTTCTCTTAACCCCTGTGGTGTCACAATTCATCCCATGCCCTTTTAGGCCCATTGGTGTCACAATGGATCATTAGATTGTTAGCCTCCATTGGGTCACAATCGTTCCCTGCTTCTCCTAACCCCAATGGAGTGACAATGCATCCCATGCCCATTTAGGCCACTTGATGTCACAATGAATCATTTGATTCTTGGCCTCTATGCTGTCATAATATTTCCATGTGTTTATTGGGAACCATGCTCTCACAATTCATCCCTGGCCCTTTTATGCCCCGTGGCGTCACAAGGGATAAGTAGAATATTAGCCTCCATTGGTCACAATGGTTCCTTGCTTCACTTAACGCCCGTTCTTTCACAATTCATCCCATGTCCTTTTAGGCCCATTGGTGTCACAAGGGATCATTCGAATGTTATCTTCCATTGGGTCACAATGGTTCCTGGCTTCTCTTGACCCCTAGGGTGTCACAATGAATCCCATGCCCTTTTAGGCCACTTGATGTCACAATGAATCATTTGATTCTTGGCCTCCATGGTGTCATAATTGTTCCTAGGTTATATTGAGCCCCATACTGTCACAATTCATCCCTGGCCCTTTTAGGACCATTGGTGTCACAATGGACCATTAGATTGTTAGCCTCCATTGGGTCACAATGGTTCCTGGCTTCTCTTAACCCCTGTGGTGTCACAATGCATCCCATGCCCTTTTAGGCCACTTCATGTCACAATGAATCATTTGATTCTTGGCCTCCATGGTGTCATAATAGTTCCTCGGTTCTATTTGGCCCCATGCTGTCACAATTCATCCCTGGCCTTTTTAGGCCCATTGGTGTCACTGGATCATTAGATTCTTAGCCTCCAATGGGTCACAATGGTTCCTTGCTTCACTTAACCCCTGTGGTGCCACAATGCATCCCATGCCCTTTTAGACCACTTGGTGTCACAATAAATTGTTTGATTCTTGGCCTCCATAGTGTCATAATAGTTCCTAGATTCTATTGGGCCCCATGATTTCACAATTCATCCCTGGCCCTTTTAGGACCTTTGGTGACACAAGGGATCATTAGAATGTTATCTTCCATTGGGTCACAATGGTTCCTTGCTTCTCTTGACCCCTATGGAGTGACAATGCATCCCATGCCCATTTAGGCCACTTGATGTCACAATGAATCATTTGATTCTTGGCCTCTATGGTGTCAAAATATTTCCATGTGTTTATTGGGAAGCATGCTTTCACAATTCATCCCTGGCCCTTTTAGGCCCACTGGTGTCACAAGGGATCAGTAGAATATAAACCTCCATTGGGTCACAATGGTTCCTTGCTTCTCTTAACTCCTGTGCTTTCACAATTCATCCCATGCCCTTTTAGGCCCATTGGTGTTACACGGGATCATTAGACTGTTAGCCTTCACTGGGTCACAATGTTTCCTTGCTTTTCCTAAAACCTATGTTGTCACAATGCATCCCATGCCCTTTTAGGCCACTTCTTGTCACAATGAATCATTTGATTCTTGGCCTCCATGGTGACATTATACTTTCTTTTTTCCATTGGCCCCCATGCTGTCACAATTCATCCCTGGCCCTTTTAGGCCCATTGCTGACACAATGGACCATTAGATTGTTAGCCTCCATTGGGTCACAATGGTTCCTGGCTTCTCTTAACCCCTGTGGTGTCACAATGCATCCCATGCCCTTTTAGGCCACTTCATGTCAGAATGAATCATTTGATTCTTGGCCTCCATGTTGTCATAATAGTTCCTCGGTTCTATTTGGCCCCATGCTGTCACAATTCATCCCTGGCCCTTTTAGGCCCATTGGAGTCACAATTGACCATTAGATTCTTAGCCTCCACTGGGTCACAATGGTTCCTTGCTTCTCCTAACCGCTATGGTTTGGCAATGCATCCCATGCCCTTTTAGGCCACTTGATGTCACAATGAATCATTTGATTCTTGGCCTCTATGTGTCATAATATTTCCATGTGTTTATTGGGCACCATGCATTCACAATTCATCCCTGGTCCTTTTTGGCACCCTGGTGTCACAAGGGATCAGTAGAATATTAGCCTCCATTCGGTTACAATGGTTCCTTGCTTCTCTTAACTCCTGTGCTTTCACAATTCATCCCATGTCCTTTTAGGCCCATTGGTGTCACAAGGGATCATTAGAATGTTATCTTCCATTGGGTCACAATGGTTCCTTGCTTCTCTTGACCCCTAGGGTGTCACAATGCATCCCATGCATTTTTAGGCCACTTCATGTCACAATGAATCTTATGATTCTTGGCCTCCATGGTGTCATAACAGTTCCTCGGTTATATTTGGCCCCATGCTGTCACAATTCATCCCTGCCCCTTTTAGGCCCATTGGTGTCACTGGATCTTTATATTCTTAGCCTCCAATGGGTCACAATGGTTCCTCGATTCACTTAACCCCTGTGGTGCCACAATGCATCCAATGCCCTTTTAGACCACTTGGTGTCACAATAAATCGTTTGATTCTTGGCCTCCATGGTGTCATAATAGTTCCTAGATTCTATTGGGCCCCATGATTTCACAATTCATCCCTGGCCCTTTTAGGCCCATTGGTGTCACAATGGACCATTAGATTGATAACCTCCATTGGGTCACAATGGTTCCTTCCTTCTCTTAACCCCTGTGGTGTCACAATTCATCCCATGCCCTTTTAGACCCATTGGTGTCACAATGGATCATTAGATTGTTAGCCTCCATTGCGTCACAATCGTTCCCTGCTTCTCCTAACCCCAATGGAGTGACAATGCATCCCATGCCCATTTAGGCCACTTGATGTCACAATGAATCATTTGATTCTTGGCCTCTATGCTGTCATAATATTTCCATGTGTTTATTGGGAACCAGGCTCTCACAATTCATCCCTGGCCCTTTTATGCCCCGTGGCGTCACATGGGTTAAGAAGAATATTAGCCTCCATTGGTCACAATGGTTCCTTGCTTCACTTAACGCCCGTTCTTTCACAATTCATCCCATGTCCTTTTAGGCCCATTGGTGTCACAAGGGATCATTCGAATGTTATCTTCCATTGGGTCACAATGGTTCCTTGCTTCTCTTGACCCCTAGGGTGTCACAATGCATCCCATGCCCTTTTAGGCCACTTCATGTCACAATGAATCATTTGATTCTTGGCCTCCATGGTGTCATAATTGTTCCTAGGTTATATTGAGCCCCATTCTGTCACAATTCATCCCTGGCCCTTTTAGGACCATTGGTGTCACAATGGACCATTAGATTGTTAGCCTCCATTGGGTCACAATGGTTCCTGGCTTCGCTTAACCCCTGTGGTGCCACAATGCATCCCATGCCCTTTTAGACCACTTGGTGTCACAATAAATTGTTTGATTCTTGGCCTCCATGGTGTCATAATAGTTCCTAGATTCTATTGGGCCCCATGCTTTCACAATTCATCCCTGGCCCTTTTAGGCCCATTGGTGTCACAATGGACCATTAGATTGTTAGCCTCCACTGGGTCACAATGGTTCCTTGCTTCTCCTAACCGCTATGGTTTGGCAATACATCCCATGCCCTTTTAGGCCACTTGATGTCACAATGAATCATTTGATTCTTGGCCTCTATGTGTCATAATATTTCCATGTGTTTACTGGGCACCATGCTTTCACAATTCATCCCTGGTCCTTTTTGGCACCCTGGTGTCACAAGGGATCAGTAGAATATTAGCCTCCATTCGGTTACAATGGTTCCTTGCTTCTCTTAACTGCTGTGCTTTCACAATTCATCCCATGTCCTTTTAGGCCCATTGGTGTCACAAGGGATCATTCGAATGTTATCTTCCATTGGGTCACAATGGTTCCTTGCTTCTCTTGACCCCTAGGGTGTCACAATGCATCCCATGCCCTTTTAGGCCACTTCATGTCACAATGAATCTTTTGATTCTTGGCCTCCATGGTGTCATAATTCTTCCTAGGTTATATTGGGCCCCATTTTGTCACAATTCATCCCTGGCCCTTTTAGGACCATTGGTGTCACAATGGACCATTAGATTGTTAGCCTCCATTGGGTCACAATGGTTCCTTGCTTCTCCTAACCGCTATGGTTTGGCAATGCATCCCATGCCCTTTTAGGCCACTTGATGTCACAATGAATCATTTGATTCTTGGCCTCTATGTGTCATAACATTTCCATGTATTTATTGGGCACAATGCTTTTACAATTCATCCATGGTCCTTTTTGGCACCCTGGTGTCACAAGGGATCAGTAGAATATTAGCCTCCATTCGGTTACAATGGTTCCTTGCTTCTCTTAACTC
This sequence comes from Cinclus cinclus, assembly GCF_963662255.1. NCBI lineage: Eukaryota > Metazoa > Chordata > Aves > Passeriformes > Cinclidae > Cinclus > Cinclus cinclus. The sequence continues at coordinate 534,252 of NW_026912054.1, read as the reverse complement.
CTGTGCTTTCACAATTCATCCCATGTCCTTTTAGGCCCATTGGTGTCACAAGGGATCATTAGAATGTTATCTTCCATTGGGTCACAATGGTTCCATGCTTCTCTTGACCCCTATGGTGTCACAATGCATGCCATGCCCTTTTAGGCCACTTGATGTAACAATGAATCATTTGATTCTTCGCCTCCATGGTGTCATAAGAGTTCCTTGCTTCTATTTGGCCCCATGCTGTCACAATTCATCCCTGGCCCTTTTAGGCCCATTGCTGACACAATGGACCATTAGATTGTTAGCCTCCATTGGGTCACAATGGTTTCTTACTTATCTTAACCCCTGATTGTTCACAATTCATCCCGTGCCCTTTTAGGGCACTTGATGTCACAATGTGTCATTGGATTCTTGGCCTCCATGGTGTCATAATTGTTCCTAGGTTATATTGGGCCCCATGCTGTCACAATTCATCCCTGGCCCTTTTAGGACCATTGGTGTCACAATGGATCATTAGATTGTTAGCCTCCATTCGGTCACAATCGTTCCTTGCTTCTCCTAACGCCAATGGAGTGACAATGCATCCCATGCCCTTTTAGGCCACTTGATGTCACAATGAATCATTTGATTCTTGGCCTCTATGTGTCATAACATTTCCATGAGTTTATTGGGCACCATGCTTTCACAATTCATCCCTGGTCCTTTTTGGCACCCTGGTGTCACAAGGGATCAGTAGAATATTAGCCTCCATTCGGTTACAATGGTTCCTTGATTCTCTTAACTCCTCTGCTTTCACAATTCATCCCATGTCCTTTTAGGCCCATTGGTGTCACAAGGGATCATTAGAATGTTATCTTCCATTGGGTCACAATGGTTCCTTGCTTCTCTTGACCCCTAGGGTGTCACAATGCATCCCATGCCCTTTTAGGCCACTTCATGTCACAATGAATCATTTGATTCTTGGCCTCCATGGTGTCATAATTGTTCCTAGGTTATATTGGGCCCCATACTGTCACAATTCATCCCTGGCCCTTTTAGGTCCATTGGTGTCACAATGGACCATTAGATTGTTAGCCTCCATTGGGTCACAATGGTTTCTTGCTTCTCTTAACCCCTGTGGTGTCACAATGCATCCCATGCCCTTTTAGGCCACTTGATGTCACAATGTGTCATTGGATTCTTGGCCTCCATGGTGTCATAATAGTTCCTCGGTTCTATTTGGCCCCATGCTGCCACAATTCATCCCTGGTCCTTTTAGGCCCATTGGTGTCACAATGGACCATTAGATTGATAACCTCCATTGGGTCACAATGGTTCCTTGCTTCTCTTAACCCCTGTGGTGTCACAATTCATCCCATGCCCTTTTAGGCCCATGGGTGTCACAATGGATCATTAGATTGTTAGCCTCCATTGGGTCACAATCGTTCCCTGCTTCTCCTAACCCCAATGGAGTGACAATGCATCCCATGCCCATTTAGGCCACTTGATGTCACAATGAATCATTTGATTCTTGGCCTCTATGCTGTCATAATATTTCCATGTGTTTATTGGGAACCATGCTCTCACAATTCATCCCTGTCCCTTTTAGGCCCCGTGGCGTCACAAGGGATAAGTAGAATATTAGCCTCCATTGGTCACAATGGTTCCTTGCTTCACTTAACGCCTGTTCTTTCACAATTCATCCCATGTCCTTTTAGGCCCATTGGTGTCACAAGGGATCATTAGAATGTTATCTTCCATTGGGTCACAATGGTTCCTTGCTTCTCTTGACCCCTAGGGTGTCACAATGCATCCCATGCCCTTTTAGACCGCTTGATGTCACAATGAATCATTTGATTCTAGGCCTCCATGGTGTCATAATAGTTCCTAGATTCTATTGGGCCCCATGCTTTCACAATTCATCCCTGGCCCTTTTACGCCCATTGGTGTCACAATGGATCATTAGATTGTTAGCCTCCATTGGGTCACAATGGTTCCTTGCTTCTCCTAACCCCAATGGAGTGACAATGCATCCCATGCCCATTTTGGCCACTTGATGTCACAATGAATCTTTTGATTCTTGGCCTCTATGTGTCATAATATTTCCATGTGTTTATTGGGAAGCATGCTTTCACAATTCATCCCTGGCCCTTTTAGGCCCACTGGTGTCACAAGGGATCAGTAGAATATAAACCTCCATTGGCTCACAATGGTTCCTTGCTTCTCTTAACTCCTGTGCTTTCACAATTCATCCCATGTCCTTTTAGGCCCATTGGTGTCACAAGGGATCATTAGAATGTTATCTTCCATTGGGTCACAATGGTTCCTTGCTTCTCTTGATCCCTAGGGTGTCACAATGCATTCCATGCCCTTTTAGGCCACTTCATGTCACAATGAATCTTTTGATTCTTGGCCTCCATGGTGTCATAATTGTTCCTAGGTTATATTGAGCCCCATTCTGTCACAATCCATCCCTGGCCCTTTTAGGACCATTGGTGTCACAATGGACCATTAGATTCTTAGCCTCCATTGGGTCACAATGGTTCCTGGCTTCTCTTAACCCCTGTGGTGTCACAATGCATCCCATGCCCTTTTAGGCCACTTGATGTCACAATGAATCATTTGATTCTTGGCCTCCATGGTGTCATAATAGTTCCTCGGTTCTATTTGGCCCCATGCTGTCACAATTCATCCCTGGCCCTTTTAGGCCCATTGGTGTCACTGGATCATTAGATTCTTAGCCTCCAATGGGTCACAATGGTCCCTTGCTTCACTTAACCCCTGTGGTGCCACAATGCATCCCATGCCCCTTTAGACCACTTGGTGTCACAATAAATTGTTTGATTCTTGGCCTCCATGGTGTCATAATAGTTCCTAGATTCTATTGGGCCCCATGCTTTCACAATTCATCCCTGGCCCTTTTAGGCCCATTGGTGTCACAATGGATCATTAGATTGTTAGCCTCCACTGGGTCACAATGGTTCCTTGCTTCTCCTAACCGCTATGGTCTTTCACAATTCATCCCATGCCCATTTAGGCCACTTGATGTCACAATGAATCATTTGATTCTTGGCCTCTATGTGTCATAACATTTCCATGAGTTTATTGGGCACCATGCTTTCACAATTCATCCCTGGTCCTTTTTGGCACGCCGGTGTCACAAGGGATCAGTAGAATATTAGCCTCCATTCGGTCACAATGGTTCCTTGCTTCTCTTAACCCCTGTGGTGTCACAATGCATCCCATGCCCTTTTAGGCCACTTCATGTCACAATGAATCATTTGATTCTTGGCCTCCATGGTGTCATAATAGTTCCTAGGTTATATTGGGCCCCATTTTTTCACAATTCATCCCTGGCCCTTTTTGGACCATTGGTGTCACAATGGACCATTAGATTGTTAGCCTCCACTGGGTCACAATGGTTCCTTGCTTCTCTTAACGCCTGTCGTGTCACAATGCATCCCATGCCCTTTTAGGCCACTTGATGTCACAATGTGTCATTGGATTCTTGGCCTCCATGGTGTCATAATAGTTCCTCAGTTCTATTTGGCCCCATGCTTTCACAATTCATCCATGGTCCTTTTTGGCACCCTGGTGTCACAAGGGATCAGTACAATATTAGCCTCCATTCGGTTACAATGGTTCCTTGACTTTTTAACTCATGTGGTTTCACAATTCATCCCATGTCCTTTTAGGCCCATTGGTGTCACAAGAGATCATTAGATTGTTACCCTCCACTGGGTCACAATGGTTTCTTGCTTCACTTAACCCCTATGGTGTCACAATGCATGCCATGCCCTTTTAGGCCACTTCATGTCACAATGAATCATTTGATTCTTGGCCTCCATGGTGTCATAATTCTTCCTAGGTTATATTGGGCCCCATGCTTTCACAATTAATCCCTGGCCCTTTTAGGCCCATTGCTGACACAATGGACCATTAGACTGTTAGCTTCCATTGGGTCACAATGGTTCCTTGCTTCTCCTAACCGCTATGGTTTGTCAATACATCCCATGCCCTTTTAGGCCACTTGATGTCACAATGAATCATTTGATTCTTGGCCTCTATGTGTCATAACATTTCCATGTGTTTATTGGGCACCATGCATTCACAATTCATCCCTGGTCCTTTTTGGCACCCTGGTGTCACAAGGGATCAGTAGAATATTAGCCTCCATTCGGGAACAATGGTTCCTTGCTTCTCTTAACTCCTGTGGTTTCACAATACATCCCATGTCCTTTTAGGCCCATTGGTGTCACAAGGGATCATTAGAATGTTATCTTCCATTGGGTCACAATGGTTCCTTGCTTCTCTTGACCCCTAGGGTGTCACAATGCATCCCATGCCCTTTTAGACCACTTCATTTCACAATGAATCTTTTGATTCTTGGCCTCCATGGTGTCATAATTCTTCCTAGGTTATATTGGGCCCCATTTTGTCACAATTCATCCCTGGCCCTTTTAGGTCCATTGGTGTCACAATGGACCATTAGATTGTTAGCCTCCATTGGGTCACAATGGTCCCTGGCTTCGCTTAACCCCTGTGGTGCCACTATGCATCCCATGCCCTTTTAGACCGCTTGATGTCACAATGAATCATTTGATTCTTGTCCTCCATGGTGTCATAATAGTTCCTTGATTCTATTGGGCCCCATGCTGTCACAATTCATCCCTGGCCCTTTTAGGCCCATTGGTGTCACTGGATCATTAGATTCTTAGCCTCCAATGAGTCACAATGATTCCTTGCTTCACTTAACCCCTGTGGTGCCACAATGCATCCCATGCCCTTTTAGACCACTTGGTGTCACAATAAATTGTTTGATTCTTGGCCTCCATGGTGTCATAATAGTTCCTAGATTCTATTGGGCCCCATGCTTTCACAATTCATCCCTGGCCCTTTTAGGACCATTGGTGTCACAATGGACCATTAGATTGTTAGCCTCCACTGGGTCACAATGATTCCTTGCTTCTCTTAACCGCTATGGTTTGGCAATGCATCCCATGCCCTTTTAGGCCACTTGATGTCACAATGAATCATTTGATTCTTGGCCTCTATGTGTCATAATATTTCCATGTGTTTATTAGGCACCATGCTTTCGCAATTCATCCCTGGTCCTTTTTGGCACCCTGGTGTCACAAGGGATCAGTAGAATATTAGCCTCCATTCGGTTACAATGGTTCCTTGCTTCTCTTAACTCCTGTGCTTTCACAATTCATCCCATGTCCTTTTAGGCCCATTGGTGTCACAAGGGATCATTCGAATGTTATCTTCCATTGGGTCACAATGGTTCCTTGCTTCTCTTGACCCCTAGGGTGTCACAATGCATCCCATGCCCTTTTAGGCCACTTCATGTCACAATGAATCTTATGATTCTTGGCCTCCATGGTGTCATAACAGTTCCTCGGTTATATTTGGCCCCATGCTGTCACAATTAATCCCTGGCCCTTTTAGGCCCATTGGTGTCACAATGGACCATTAGATTGTTAGCCTCCATTGGGTCACAATGGTTCCTTGCTTCTCTTAACCCCTGTGGTGTCACAATTCATCCCATGCCCTTTTAGGCCCATTGGTGTCACAATGGATCATTAGATTGTTAGCCTCCATTGGGTCACAATCGTTCCCTGCTTCTCCTAACCCCAATGGAGTGACAATGCATCCCATGCCCATTTAGGCCACTTGATGTCACAATGAATCATTTGATTCTTGGCCTCTATGCTGTCATAATATTTCCATGTGTTTATTGGGAACCATGCTCTCACAATTCATCCCTGGCCCTTTTATGCCCCGTGGCGTCACAAGGGTTAAGTAGAATATTAGCCTCCATTGGTCACAATGGTTCCTTGCTTCACTTAACGCCCGTTCTTTCACAATTCATCCCATGTCCTTTTAGGCCCATTGGTGTCACAAGGGATCATTCGAATGTTATCTTCCATTGGGTCACAATGGTTCCTTGCTTCTCTTGATCCCTATGGTGTCACAATGAATCCTATGCCCTTTTAGGCCACTTGATGTCACAATGAATCATTTGATTCTTGGCCGCCATGGTGTCATAATTGTTCCTAGGTTATATTGAGCCCCTTTTTGTCACAATTCATCCCTGGCCCTTTTAGGACCATTGGTGTCACAATGGATCATTAGATTGTTAGCCTCCATTGGGTCACAATGGTTCCTGGCTTCACTTAACCCCTGTGGTGCCACAATGCATCCCATGCCCTTTTAGACCACTTGGTGTCACAATAAATTGTTTGATTCTTGGCCTCCATGGTGTCATAATAGTTCCTAGATTCTATTGGGCCCCATGCTTTCACAATTCATCCCTGGCCCTTTTAGGACCATTGGTGTCACAATGGACCATTAGATTGTTAGCCTCCATTGGGTCACAATGGTTCCTTGCTTCTCCTAACCGCTATGGTTTGGCAATACATCCCATGCCCTTTTAGGCCACTTGATGTCACAATGAATCATTTGATTCTTGGCCTCTATGTGTCATAATATTTCCATGTGTTTACTGGGCACCATGCTTTCACAATTCATCCCTGGTCCTTTTTGGCACCCTGGTGTCACAAGGGATCAGTAGAATATTAGCCTCCATTCGGTTACAATGGTTCCTTGCTTCTCTTAACTGCTGTGCTTTCACAATTCATCCCATGTCCTTTTAGGCCCATTGGTGTCACAAGGGATCATTCGAATGTTATCTTCCATTGGGTCACAATGGTTCCTTGCTTCTCTTGACCCCTAGGGTGTCACAATGCATCCCATGCCCTTTTAGGCCACTTCATGTCACAATGAATCTTTTGATTCTTGGCCTCCATGGTGTCATAATTCTTCCTAGGTTATATTGGGCCCCATTTTGTCACAATTCATCCCTGGCCCTTTTAGGACCATTGGTGTCACAATGGACCATTAGATTGTTAGCCTCCATTGGGTCACAATGGTTCCTTGCTTCTCCTAACCGCTATGGTTTGGCAATGCATCCCATGCCCTTTTAGGCCACTTGATGTCACAATGAATCATTTGATTCTTGGCCTCTATGTGTCATAACATTTCCATGTGTTTATTGGGCACAATGCTTTTACAATTCATCCATGGTCCATTTTGGCACCCTGGTGTCACAAGGGATCAGTAGAATATTAGCCTCCATTCGGTTACAATGGTTCCTTGCTTCTCTTAACTCCTGTGCTTTCACAATTCATCCCATGTCCTTTTAGGCCCATTGGTGTCACAAGGGATCATTAGAATGTTATCTTCCATTGGGTCACAATGGTTCCATGCTTCTCTTGACCCCTATGGTGTCACAATGCATGCCATGCCCTTTTAGGCCACTTGATGTAACAATGAATCATTTGATTCTTCGCCTCCATGGTGTCATAAGAGTTCCTTGCTTCTATTTGGCCCCATGCTGTCACAATTCATCCCTGGCCCTTTTAGGCCCATTGCTGACACAATGGACCATTAGATTGTTAGCCTCCATTGGGTCACAATGGTTTCTTACTTATCTTAACCCCTGATTGTTCACAATTCATCCCGTGCCCTTTTAGGGCACTTGATGTCACAATGTGTCATTGGATTCTTGGCCTCCATGGTGTCATAATTGTTCCTAGGTTATATTGGGCCCCATGCTGTCACAATTCATCCCTGGCCCTTTTAGGACCATTGGTGTCACAATGGATCATTAGATTGTTAGCCTCCATTCGGTCACAATCGTTCCTTGCTTCTCCTAACGCCAATGGAGTGACAATGCATCCCATGCCCTTTTAGGCCACTTGATGTCACAATGAATCATTTGATTCTTGGCCTCTATGTGTCATAACATTTCCATGAGTTTATTGGGCACCATGCTTTCACAATTCATCCCTGGTCCTTTTTGGCACCCTGGTGTCACAAGGGATCAGTAGAATATTAGCCTCCATTCGGTTACAATGGTTCCTTGATTCTCTTAACTCCTCTGCTTTCACAATTCATCCCATGTCCTTTTAGGCCCATTGGTGTCACAAGGGATCATTAGAATGTTATCTTCCATTGGGTCACAATGGTTCCTTGCTTCTCTTGACCCCTAGGGTGTCACAATGCATCCCATGCCCTTTTAGGCCACTTCATGTCACAATGAATCATTTGATTCTTGGCCTCCATGGTGTCATAATTGTTCCTAGGTTATATTGGGCCCCATACTGTCACAATTCATCCCTGGCCCTTTTAGGTCCATTGGTATCACAATGGACCATTAGATTGTTAGCCTCCATTGGGTCACAATGGTTTCTTGCTTCTCTTAACCCCTGTGGTGTCACAATGCATCCCATGCCCTTTTAGGCCACTTGATGTCACAATGTGTCATTGGATTCTTGGCCTCCATGGTGTCATAATAGTTCCTCGGTTCTATTTGGCCCCATGCTGCCACAATTCATCCCTGGTCCTTTTAGGCCCATTGGTGTCACAATGGACCATTAGATTGATAACCTCCATTGGGTCACAATGGTTCCTTGCTTCTCTTAACCCCTGTGGTGTCACAATTCATCCCATGCCCTTTTAGGCCCATTGGTGTCACAATGGATCATTAGATTGTTAGCCTCCATTGGGTCACAATCGTTCCCTGCTTCTCCTAACCCCAATGGAGTGACAATGCATCCCATGCCCATTTAGGCCACTTGATGTCACAATGAATCATTTGATTCTTGGCCTCTATGTGTCATAATATTTCCATGTGTTTACTGGGCACCATGCTTTCACAATTCATCCCTGGTCCTTTTTGGCACCCTGGTGTCACAAGGGATCAGTAGAATATTAGCCTCCATTCGGTTACAATGGTTCCTTGCTTCTCTTAACTGCTGTGCTTTCACAATTCATCCCATGTCCTTTTAGGCCCATTGGTGTCACAAGGGATCATTCGAATGTTATCTTCCATTGGGTCACAATGGTTCCTTGCTTCTCTTGACCCCTAGGGTGTCACAATGCATCCCATGCCCTTTTAGGCCACTTCATGTCACAATGAATCTTTTGATTCTTGGCCTCCATGGTGTCATAATTCTTCCTAGGTTATATTGGGCCCCATTTTGTCACAATTCATCCCTGGCCCTTTTAGGACCATTGGTGTCACAATGGACCATTAGATTGTTAGCCTCCATTGGGTCACAATGGTTCCTTGCTTCTCCTAACCGCTATGGTTTGGCAATGCATCCCATGCCCTTTTAGGCCACTTGATGTCACAATGAATCATTTGATTCTTGGCCTCTATGTGTCATAACATTTCCATGTGTTTATTGGGCACAATGCTTTTACAATTCATCCATGGTCCATTTTGGCACCCTGGTGTCACAAGGGATCAGTAGAATATTAGCCTCCATTCGGTTACAATGGTTCCTTGCTTCTCTTAACTCCTGTGCTTTCACAATTCATCCCATGTCCTTTTAGGCCCATTGGTGTCACAAGGGATCATTAGAATGTTATCTTCCATTGGGTCACAATGGTTCCATGCTTCTCTTGACCCCTATGGTGTCACAATGCATGCCATGCCCTTTTAGGCCACTTGATGTAACAATGAATCATTTGATTCTTCGCCTCCATGGTGTCATAAGAGTTCCTTGCTTCTATTTGGCCCCATGCTGTCACAATTCATCCCTGGCCCTTTTAGGCCCATTGCTGACACAATGGACCATTAGATTGTTAGCCTCCATTGGGTCACAATGGTTTCTTACTTATCTTAACCCCTGATTGTTCACAATTCATCCCGTGCCCTTTTAGGGCACTTGATGTCACAATGTGTCATTGGATTCTTGGCCTCCATGGTGTCATAATTGTTCCTAGGTTATATTGGGCCCCATGCTGTCACAATTCATCCCTGGCCCTTTTAGGACCATTGGTGTCACAATGGATCATTAGATTGTTAGCCTCCATTCGGTCACAATCGTTCCTTGCTTCTCCTAACGCCAATGGAGTGACAATGCATCCCATGCCCTTTTAGGCCACTTGATGTCACAATGAATCATTTGATTCTTGGCCTCTATGTGTCATAACATTTCCATGAGTTTATTGGGCACCATGCTTTCACAATTCATCCCTGGTCCTTTTTGGCACCCTGGTGTCACAAGGGATCAGTAGAATATTAGCCTCCATTCGGTTACAATGGTTCCTTGATTCTCTTAACTCCTCTGCTTTCACAATTCATCCCATGTCCTTTTAGGCCCATTGGTGTCACAAGGGATCATTAGAATGTTATCTTCCATTGGGTCACAATGGTTCCTTGCTTCTCTTGACCCCTAGGGTGTCACAATGCATCCCATGCCCTTTTAGGCCACTTCATGTCACAATGAATCATTTGATTCTTGGCCTCCATGGTGTCATAATTGTTCCTAGGTTATATTGGGCCCCATACTGTCACAATTCATCCCTGGCCCTTTTAGGTCCATTGGTGTCACAATGGACCATTAGATTGTTAGCCTCCATTGGGTCACAATGGTTTCTTGCTTCTCTTAACCCCTGTGGTGTCACAATGCATCCCATGCCCTTTTAGGCCACTTGATGTCACAATGTGTCATTGGATTCTTGGCCTCCATGGTGTCATAATAGTTCCTCGGTTCTATTTGGCCCCATGCTGCCACAATTCATCCCTGGTCCTTTTAGGCCCATTGGTGTCACAATGGACCATTAGATTGATAACCTCCATTGGGTCACAATGGTTCCTTGCTTCTCTTAACCCCTGTGGTGTCACAATTCATCCCATGCCCTTTTAGGCCCATTGGTGTCACAATGGATCATTAGATTGTTAGCCTCCATTGGGTCACAATCGTTCCCTGCTTCTCCTAACCCCAATGGAGTGACAATGCATCCCATGCCCATTTAGGCCACTTGATGTCACAATGAATCATTTGATTCTTGGCCTCTATGCTGTCATAATATTTCCATGTGTTTATTGGGAACCATGCTCTCACAATTCATCCCTGTCCCTTTTAGGCCCCGTGGCGTCACAAGGGATAAGTAGAATATTAGCCTCCATTGGTCACAAAGGTTCCTTGCTTCACTTAACGCCTGTTCTTTCACAATTCATCCCATGTCCTTTTAGGCCCATTGGTGTCACAAGGGATCATTCGAATGTTATCTTCCATTGGGTCACAATGGTTCCTTGCTTCTCTTGACCCCTAGGGTGTCACAATGCATCCCATGCCCTTTTAGACCGCTTGATGTCACAATGAATCATTTGATTCTAGGCCTCCATGGTGTCATAATAGTTCCTAGATTCTATTGGGCCCCATGCTTTCACAATTCATCCCTGGCCCTTTTAGGCCCATTGGTGTCACAATGGATCATTAGATTGTTAGCCTCCATTGGGTCACAATGGTTCCTTGCTTCTCCTAACCCCAATGGAGTGACAATGCATCCCATGCCCATTTTGGCCACTTGATGTCACAATGAATCTTTTGATTCTTGGCCTCTATGTGTCATAATATTTCCATGTGTTTATTGGGAAGCATGCTTTCACAATTCATCCCTGGCCCTTTTAGGCCCACTGGTGTCACAAGGGATCAGTAGAATATAAACCTCCATTGGCTCACAATGGTTCCTTGCTTCTCTTAACTCCTGTGCTTTCACAATTCATCCCATGTCCTTTTAGGCCCATTGGTGTCACAAGGGATCATTAGAATGTTATCTTCCATTGGGTCACAATGGTTCCTTGCTTCTCTTGATCCCTAGGGTGTCACAATGCATTCCATGCCCTTTTAGGCCACTTCATGTCACAATGAATCTTTTGATTCTTGGCCTCCATGGTGTCATAATTGTTCCTAGGTTATATTGAGCCCCATTCTGTCACAATCCATCCCTGGCCCTTTTAGGACCATTGGTGTCACAATGGACCATTAGATTCTTAGCCTCCATTGGGTCACAATGGTTCCTGGCTTCTCTTAACCCCTGTGGTGTCACAATGCATCCCATGCCCTTTTAGGCCACTTGATGTCACAATGAATCATTTGATTCTTGGCCTCCATGGTGTCATAATAGTTCCTCGGTTCTATTTGGCCCCATGCTGTCACAATTCATCCCTGGCCCTTTTAGGCCCATTGGTGTCACTGGATCATTAGATTCTTAGCCTCCAATGGGTCACAATGGTCCCTTGCTTCACTTAACCCCTGTGGTGCCACAATGCATCCCATGCCCCTTTAGACCACTTGGTGTCACAATAAATTGTTTGATTCTTGGCCTCCATGGTGTCATAATAGTTCCTAGATTCTATTGGGCCCCATGCTTTCACAATTCATCCCTGGCCCTTTTAGGCCCATTGGTGTCACAATGGATCATTAGATTGTTAGCCTCCACTGGGTCACAATGGTTCCTTGCTTCTCCTAACCGCTATGGTCTTTCACAATTCATCCCATGCCCATTTAGGCCACTTGATGTCACAATGAATCATTTGATTCTTGGCCTCTATGTGTCATAACATTTCCATGAGTTTATTGGGCACCATGCTTTCACAATTCATCCCTGGTCCTTTTTGGCACGCCGGTGTCACAAGGGATCAGTAGAATATTAGCCTCCATTCGGTCACAATGGTTCCTTGCTTCTCTTAACCCCTGTGGTGTCACAATGCATCCCATGCCCTTTTAGGCCACTTCATGTCACAATGAATCATTTGATTCTTGGCCTCCATGGTGTCATAATAGTTCCTAGGTTATATTGGGCCCCATTTTTTCACAATTCATCCCTGGCCCTTTTTGGACCATTGGTGTCACAATGGACCATTAGATTGTTAGCCTCCACTGGGTCACAATGGTTCCTTGCTTCTCTTAACGCCTGTCGTGTCACAATGCATCCCATGCCCTTTTAGGCCACTTGATGTCACAATGTGTCATTGGATTCTTGGCCTCCATGGTGTCATAATAGTTCCTCAGTTCTATTTGGCCCCATGCTTTCACAATTCATCCATGGTCCTTTTTGGCACCCTGGTGTCACAAGGGATCAGTACAATATTAGCCTCCATTCGGTTACAATGGTTCCTTGACTTTTTAACTCATGTGGTTTCACAATTCATCCCATGTCCTTTTAGGCCCATTGGTGTCACAAGAGATCATTAGATTGTTACCCTCCACTGGGTCACAATGGTTTCTTGCTTCACTTAACCCCTATGGTGTCACAATGCATGCCATGCCCTTTTAGGCCACTTCATGTCACAATGAATCATTTGATTCTTGGCCTCCATGGTGTCATAATTCTTCCTAGGTTATATTGGGCCCCATGCTTTCACAATTAATCCCTGGCCCTTTTAGGCCCATTGCTGACACAATGGACCATTAGACTGTTAGCTTCCATTGGGTCACAATGGTTCCTTGCTTCTCCTAACCGCTATGGTTTGTCAATACATCCCATGCCCTTTTAGGCCACTTGATGTCACAATGAATCATTTGATTCTTGGCCTCTATGTGTCATAACATTTCCATGTGTTTATTGGGCACCATGCATTCACAATTCATCCCTGGTCCTTTTTGGCACCCTGGTGTCACAAGGGATCAGTAGAATATTAGCCTCCATTCGGGAACAATGGTTCCTTGCTTCTCTTAACTCCTGTGGTTTCACAATACATCCCATGTCCTTTTAGGCCCATTGGTGTCACAAGGGATCATTAGAATGTTATCTTCCATTGGGTCACAATGGTTCCTTGCTTCTCTTGACCCCTAGGGTGTCACAATGCATCCCATGCCCTTTTAGACCACTTCATTTCACAATGAATCTTTTGATTCTTGGCCTCCATGGTGTCATAATTCTTCCTAGGTTATATTGGGCCCCATTTTGTCACAATTCATCCCTGGCCCTTTTAGGTCCATTGGTGTCACAATGGACCATTAGATTGTTAGCCTCCATTGGGTCACAATGGTCCCTGGCTTCGCTTAACCCCTGTGGTGCCACTATGCATCCCATGCCCTTTTAGACCGCTTGATGTCACAATGAATCATTTGATTCTTGTCCTCCATGGTGTCATAATAGTTCCTTGATTCTATTGGGCCCCATGCTGTCACAATTCATCCCTGGCCCTTTTAGGCCCATTGGTGTCACTGGATCATTAGATTCTTAGCCTCCAATGAGTCACAATGATTCCTTGCTTCACTTAACCCCTGTGGTGCCACAATGCATCCCATGCCCTTTTAGACCACTTGGTGTCACAATAAATTGTTTGATTCTTGGCCTCCATGGTGTCATAATAGTTCCTAGATTCTATTGGGCCCCATGCTTTCACAATTCATCCCTGGCCCTTTTAGGACCATTGGTGTCACAATGGACCATTAGATTGTTAGCCTCCACTGGGTCACAATGATTCCTTGCTTCTCTTAACCGCTATGGTTTGGCAATGCATCCCATGCCCTTTTAGGCCACTTGATGTCACAATGAATCATTTGATTCTTGGCCTCTATGTGTCATAATATTTCCATGTGTTTATTAGGCACCATGCTTTCGCAATTCATCCCTGGTCCTTTTTGGCACCCTGGTGTCACAAGGGATCAGTAGAATATTAGCCTCCATTCGGTTACAATGGTTCCTTGCTTCTCTTAACTCCTGTGCTTTCACAATTCATCCCATGTCCTTTTAGGCCCATTGGTGTCACAAGGGATCATTAGAATGTTATCTTCCATTGGGTCACAATGGTTCCTTGCTTCTCTTGACCCCTAGGGTGTCACAATGCATCCCATGCCCTTTTAGGCCACTTCATGTCACAATGAATCTTATGATTCTTGGCCTCCATGGTGTCATAACAGTTCCTCGGTTATATTTGGCCCCATGCTGTCACAATTAATCCCTGGCCCTTTTAGGCCCATTGGTGTCACAATGGACCATTAGATTGTTAGCCTCCATTGGGTCACAATGGTTCCTTGCTTCTCTTAACCCCTGTGGTGTCACAATTCATCCCATGCCCTTTTAGGCCCATTGGTGTCACAATGGATCATTAGATTGTTAGCCTCCATTGGGTCACAATCGTTCCCTGCTTCTCCTAACCCCAATGGAGTGACAATGCATCCCATGCCCATTTAGGCCACTTGATGTCACAATGAATCATTTGATTCTTGGCCTCTATGCTGTCATAATATTTCCATGTGTTTATTGGGAACCATGCTCTCACAATTCATCCCTGGCCCTTTTATGCCCCGTGGCGTCACAAGGGTTAAGTAGAATATTAGCCTCCATTGGTCACAATGGTTCCTTGCTTCACTTAACGCCCGTTCTTTCACAATTCATCCCATGTCCTTTTAGGCCCATTGGTGTCACAAGGGATCATTCGAATGTTATCTTCCATTGGGTCACAATGGTTCCTTGCTTCTCTTGATCCCTATGGTGTCACAATGAATCCTATGCCCTTTTAGGCCACTTGATGTCACAATGAATCATTTGATTCTTGGCCGCCATGGTGTCATAATTGTTCCTAGGTTATATTGAGCCCCTTTTTGTCACAATTCATCCCTGGCCCTTTTAGGACCATTGGTGTCACAATGGATCATTAGATTGTTAGCCTCCATTGGGTCACAATGGTTCCTGGCTTCACTTAACCCCTGTGGTGCCACAATGCATCCCATGCCCTTTTAGACCACTTGGTGTCACAATAAATTGTTTGATTCTTGGCCTCCATGGTGTCATAATAGTTCCTAGATTCTATTGGGCCCCATGCTTTCACAATTCATCCCTGGCCCTTTTAGGACCATTGGTGTCACAATGGACCATTAGATTGTTAGCCTCCATTGGGTCACAATGGTTCCTTGCTTCTCCTAACCGCTATGGTTTGGCAATACATCCCATGCCCTTTTAGGCCACTTGATGTCACAATGAATCATTTGATTCTTGGCCTCTATGTGTCATAATATTTCCATTTGTTTACTGGGCACCATGCTTTCACAATTCATCCCTGGTCCTTTTTGGCACCCTGGTGTCACAAGGGATCAGTAGAATATTAGCCTCCATTCGGTTACAATGGTTCCTTGCTTCTCTTAACTCCTGTGCTTTCACAATTCATCCCATGTCCTTTTAGGCCCATTGGTGTCACAAGGGATCATTCGAATGTTATCTTCCATTGGGTCACAATGGTTCCTTGCTTCTCTTGACCCCTAGGGTGTCACAATGCATCCCATGCCCTTTTAGGCCACTTCATGTCACAATGAATCTTTTGATTCTTGGCCTCCATGGTGTCATAATTCTTCCTAGGTTATATTGGGCCCCATTTTGTCACAATTCATCCCTGGCCCTTTTAGGACCATTGGTGTCACAATGGACCATTAGATTGTTAGCCTCCATTGGGTCACAATGGTTCCTTGCTTCTCCTAACCGCTATGGTTTGGCAATGCATCCCATGCCCTTTTAGGCCACTTGATGTCACAATGAATCATTTGATTCTTGGCCTCTATGTGTCATAACATTTCCATGTGTTTATTGGGCACAATGCTTTTACAATTCATCCATGGTCCATTTTGGCACCCTGGTGTCACAAGGGATCAGTAGAATATTAGCCTCCATTCGGTTACAATGGTTCCTTGCTTCTCTTAACTCCTGTGCTTTCACAATTCATCCCATGTCCTTTTAGGCCCATTGGTGTCACAAGGGATCATTAGAATGTTATCTTCCATTGGGTCACAATGGTTCCATGCTTCTCTTGACCCCTATGGTGTCACAATGCATGCCATGCCCTTTTAGGCCACTTGATGTAACAATGAATCATTTGATTCTTCGCCTCCATGGTGTCATAAGAGTTCCTTGCTTCTATTTGGCCCCATGCTGTCACAATTCATCCCTGGCCCTTTTAGGCCCATTGCTGACACAATGGACCATTAGATTGTTAGCCTCCATTGGGTCACAATGGTTTCTTACTTATCTTAACCCCTGATTGTTCACAATTCATCCCGTGCCCTTTTAGGGCACTTGATGTCACAATGTGTCATTGGATTCTTGGCCTCCATGGTGTCATAATTGTTCCTAGGTTATATTGGGCCCCATGCTGTCACAATTCATCCCTGGCCCTTTTAGGACCATTGGTGTCACAATGGATCATTAGATTGTTAGCCTCCATTCGGTCACAATCGTTCCTTGCTTCTCCTAACGCCAATGGAGTGACAATGCATCCCATGCCCTTTTAGGCCACTTGATGTCACAATGAATCATTTGATTCTTGGCCTCTATGTGTCATAACATTTCCATGAGTTTATTGGGCACCATGCTTTCACAATTCATCCCTGGTCCTTTTTGGCACCCTGGTGTCACAAGGGATCAGTAGAATATTAGCCTCCATTCGGTTACAATGGTTCCTTGATTCTCTTAACTCCTCTGCTTTCACAATTCATCCCATGTCCTTTTAGGCCCATTGGTGTCACAAGGGATCATTAGAATGTTATCTTCCATTGGGTCACAATGGTTCCTTGCTTCTCTTGACCCCTAGGGTGTCACAATGCATCCCATGCCCTTTTAGGCCACTTCATGTCACAATGAATCATTTGATTCTTGGCCTCCATGGTGTCATAATTGTTCTAGGTTATATTGGGCCCCATACTGTCACAATTCATCCCTGGCCCTTTTAGGTCCATTGGTGTCACAATGGACCATTAGATTGTTAGCCTCCATTGGGTCACAATGGTTTCTTGCTTCTCTTAACCCCTGTGGTGTCACAATGCATCCCATGCCCTTTTAGGCCACTTGATGTCACAATGTGTCATTGGATTCTTGGCCTCCATGGTGTCATAATAGTTCCTCGGTTCTATTTGGCCCCATGCTGCCACAATTCATCCCTGGTCCTTTTAGGCCCATTGGTGTCACAATGGACCATTAGATTGATAACCTCCATTGGGTCACAATGGTTCCTTGCTTCTCTTAACCCCTGTGGTGTCACAATTCATCCCATGCCCTTTTAGGCCCATTGGTGTCACAATGGATCATTAGATTGTTAGCCTCCATTGGGTCACAATCGTTCCCTGCTTCTCCTAACCCCAATGGAGTGACAATGCATCCCATGCCCATTTAGGCCACTTGATGTCACAATGAATCATTTGATTCTTGGCCTCTATGCTGTCATAATATTTCCATGTGTTTATTGGGAACCATGCTCTCACAATTCATCCCTGTCCCTTTTAGGCCCCGTGGCGTCACAAGGGATAAGTAGAATATTAGCCTCCATTGGTCACAAAGGTTCCTTGCTTCACTTAACGCCTGTTCTTTCACAATTCATCCCATGTCCTTTTAGGCCCATTGGTGTCACAAGGGATCATTCGAATGTTATCTTCCATTGGGTCACAATGGTTCCTTGCTTCTCTTGACCCCTAGGGTGTCACAATGCATCCCATGCCCTTTTAGACCGCTTGATGTCACAATGAATCATTTGATTCTAGGCCTCCATGGTGTCATAATAGTTCCTAGATTCTATTGGGCCCCATGCTTTCACAATTCATCCCTGGCCCTTTTAGGCCCATTGGTGTCACAATGGATCATTAGATTGTTAGCCTCCATTGGGTCACAATGGTTCCTTGCTTCTCCTAACCCCAATGGAGTGACAATGCATCCCATGCCCATTTAGGCCACTTGATGTCACAATGAATCATTTGATTCTTGGCCTCTATGGTGTCATAATATTTCCATGTGTTTATTGGGAAGCATGCTTTCACAATTCATCCCTGGTCCTTTTTGGCCCACTGGTGTCACAAGGGATCAGTAGAATATAAACCTCCATTGGCTCACAATGGTTCCTTGCTTCTCTTAACTCCTGTGCTTTCACAATTCATCCCATGTCCTTTTAGGCCCATTGGTGTCACAAGGGATCATTAGAATGTTATCTTCCATTGGGTCACAATGGTTCCTTGCTTCTCTTGATCCCTAGGGTGTCACAATGCATTCCATGCCCTTTTAGGCCACTTCATGTCACAATGAATCTTTTGATTCTTGGCCTCCATGGTGTCATAATTGTTCCTAGGTTATATTGAGCCCCATTCTGTCACAATCCATCCCTGGCCCTTTTAGGACCATTGGTGTCACAATGGACCATTAGATTCTTAGCCTCCATTGGGTCACAATGGTTCCTGGCTTCTCTTAACCCCTGTGGTGTCACAATGCATCCCATGCCCTTTTAGGCCACTTGATGTCACAATGAATCATTTGATTCTTGGCCTCCATGGTGTCATAATAGTTCCTCGGTTCTATTTGGCCCCATGCTGTCACAATTCATCCCTGGCCCTTTTAGGCCCATTGGTGTCACTGGATCATTAGATTCTTAGCCTCCAATGGGTCACAATGGTCCCTTGCTTCACTTAACCCCTGTGGTGCCACAATGCATCCCATGCCCCTTTAGACCACTTGGTGTCACAATAAATTGTTTGATTCTTGGCCTCCATGGTGTCATAATAGTTCCTAGATTCTATTGGGCCCCATGCTTTCACAATTCATCCCTGGCCCTTTTAGGCCCATTGGTGTCACAATGGATCATTAGATTGTTAGCCTCCACTGGGTCACAATGGTTCCTTGCTTCTCCTAACCGCTATGGTCTTTCACAATTCATCCCATGCCCATTTAGGCCACTTGATGTCACAATGAATCATTTGATTCTTGGCCTCTATGTGTCATAACATTTCCATGAGTTTATTGGGCACCATGCTTTCACAATTCATCCCTGGTCCTTTTTGGCACGCCGGTGTCACAAGGGATCAGTAGAATATTAGCCTCCATTCGGTCACAATGGTTCCTTGCTTCTCTTAACCCCTGTGGTGTCACAATGCATCCCATGCCCTTTTAGGCCACTTCATGTCACAATGAATCATTTGATTCTTGGCCTCCATGGTGTCATAATAGTTCCTAGGTTATATTGGGCCCCATTTTTTCACAATTCATCCCTGGCCCTTTTTGGACCATTGGTGTCACAATGGACCATTAGATTGTTAGCCTCCACTGGGTCACAATGGTTCCTTGCTTCTCTTAACGCCTGTCGTGTCACAATGCATCCCATGCCCTTTTAGGCCACTTGATGTCACAATGTGTCATTGGATTCTTGGCCTCCATGGTGTCATAATAGTTCCTCAGTTCTATTTGGCCCCATGCTTTCACAATTCATCCCTGGTCCTTTTTGGCACCCTGGTGTCACAAGGGATCAGTACAATATTAGCCTCCATTCGGTTACAATGGTTCCTTGACTTCTTAACTCATGTGGTTTCACAATTCATCCCATGTCCTTTTAGGCCCATTGGTGTCACAAGAGATCATTAGATTGTCACCCTCCACTGGGTCACAATGGTTTCTTGCTTCACTTAACCCCTATGGTGTCACAATGCATCCCATGCCCTTTTAGGCCACTTCATGTCACAATGAATCTTTTGATTCTTGGCCTCCATGGTGTCATAATTCTTCCTAGGTTATATTGGGCCCCATGCTTTCACAATTCATCCCTGGCCCTTTTAGGCCCATTGCTGACACAATGGACCATTAGACTGTTAGCTTCCATTGGGTCACAATGGTTCCTTGCTTCTCCTAACCGCTATGGTTTGGCAATACATCCCATGCCCTTTTAGGCCACTTGATGTCACAATGAATCATTTGATTCTTGGCCTCTATGTGTCATAACATTTCCATGTGTTTATTGGGCACCATGCATTCACAATTCATCCCTGGTCCTTTTTGGCACCCTGGTGTCACAAGGGATCAGTAGAATATTAGCCTCCATTCGGGAACAATGGTTCCTTGCTTCTCTTAACTCCTGTGGTTTCACAATACATCCCATGTCCTTTTAGGCCCATTGGTGTCACAACGGATCATTAGAATGTTATCTTCCATTGGGTCACAATGGTTCCTTGCTTCTCTTGACCCCTAGGGTGTCACAATGCATCCCATGCCCTTTTAGGCCACTTCATGTCACAATGAATCTTTTGATTCTTGGCCTCCATGGTGTCATAATTCTTCCTAGGTTATATTGGGCCCCATTTTGTCACAATTCATCCCTGGCCCTTTTAGGACCATTGGTGTCACAATGGACCATTAGATTGTTAGCCTCCATTGGGTCACAATGGTCCCTGGCTTCGCTTAACCCCTGTGGTGCCACTATGCATCCCATGCCCCTTTAGACCGCTTGATGTCACAATGAATCATTTGATTCTTGTCCTCCATGGTGTCATAATAGTTCCTTGATTCTATTGGGCCCCATGCTGTCACAATTCATCCCTGGCCCTTTTAGGCCCATTGGTGTCACAAGGGATCATTAGATTCTTAGCCTCCAATGAGTCACAATGGTTCCTTGCTTCACTTAACCCCTGTGGTGCCACAATGCATCCCATGCCCTTTTAGACCACTTGGTGTCACAATAAATTGTTTGATTCTTGGCCTCCATGGTGTCATAATAGTTCCTAGATTCTATTGGTCCCCATGCTTTCACAATTCATCCCTGGCCCTTTTAGGCCCATTGCTGACACAATGGACCATTAGATTGTTAGCCTCCACTGGGTCACAATGGTTCCTTGCTTCTCTTAACCGCTATGGTTTGGCAATGCATCCCATGCCCTTTTAGGCCACTTGATGTCACAATGAATCATTTGATTCTTGGCCTCTATGTGTCATAATATTTCCATGTGTTTATTAGGCACCATGCTTTCGCAATTCATCCCTGGTCCTTTTTGGCACCCTGGTGTCACAAGGGATCAGTAGAATATTAGCCTCCATTCGGTTACAATGGTTCCTTGCTTCTCTTAACTCCTGTGCTTTCACAATTCATCCCATGTCCTTTTAGGCCCATTGGTGTCACAAGGGATCATTAGAATGTTATCTTCCATTGGGTCACAATGGTTCCTTGCTTCTCTTGACCCCTAGGGTGTCACAATGCATCCCATGCCCTTTTAGGCCACTTCATGTCACAATGAATCTTATGATTCTTGGCCTCCATGGTGTCATAACAGTTCCTCGGTTATATTTGGCCCCATGCTGTCACAATTCATCCCTGGCCCTTTTAGGCCCATTGGTGTCACAATGGACCATTAGATTGATAACCTCCATTGGGTCACAATGGTTCCTTGCTTCTCTTAACCCCTGTGGTGTCACAATTCATCCCATGCCCTTTTAGGCCCATTGGTGTCACAATGGATCATTAGATTGTTAGCCTCCATTGGGTCACAATCGTTCCCTGCTTCTCCTAACCCCAATGGAGTGACAATGCATCCCATGCCCATTTAGGCCACTTGATGTCACAATGAATCATTTGATTCTTGGCCTCTATGCTGTCATAATATTTCCATGTGTTTATTGGGAACCATGCTCTCACAATTCATCCCTGGCCCTTTTATGCCCCGTGGCGTCACAAGGGTTAAGTAGAATATTAGCCTCCATTGGTCACAATGGTTCCTTGCTTCACTTAACGCCCGTTCTTTCACAATTCATCCCATGTCCTTTTAGGCCCATTGGTGTCACAAGGGATCATTCGAATGTTATCTTCCATTGGGTCACAATGGTTCCTTGCTTCTCTTGATCCCTATGGTGTCACAATGAATCCCATGCCCTTTTAGGCCACTTGATGTCACAATGAATCATTTGATTCTTGGCCGCCATGGTGTCATAATTGTTCCTAGGTTATATTGAGCCCCTTTTTGTCACAATTCATCCCTGGCCCTTTTAGGACCATTGGTGTCACAATGGATCATTAGATTGTTAGCCTCCATTGGGTCACAATGGTTCCTGGCTTCACTTAACCCCTGTGGTGCCACAATGCATCCCATGCCCTTTTAGACCACTTGGTGTCACAATAAATTGTTTGATTCTTGGCCTCCATGGTGTCATAATAGTTCCTAGATTCTATTGGGCCCCATGCTTTCACAATTCATCCCTGGCCCTTTTAGGACCATTGGTGTCACAATGGACCATTAGATTGTTAGCCTCCATTGGGTCACAATGGTTCCTTGCTTCTCCTAACCGCTATGGTTTGGCAATACATCCCATGCCCTTTTAGGCCACTTGATGTCACAATGAATCATTTGATTCTTGGCCTCTATGTGTCATAATATTTCCATTTGTTTACTGGGCACCATGCTTTCACAATTCATCCCTGGTCCTTTTTGGCACCCTGGTGTCACAAGGGATCAGTAGAATATTAGCCTCCATTCGGTTACAATGGTTCCTTGCTTCTCTTAACTCCTGTGCTTTCACAATTCATCCCATGTCCTTTTAGGCCCATTGGTGTCACAAGGGATCATTCGAATGTTATCTTCCATTGGGTCACAATGGTTCCTTGCTTCTCTTGACCCCTAGGGTGTCACAATGCATCCCATGCCCTTTTAGGCCACTTCATGTCACAATGAATCTTTTGATTCTTGGCCTCCATGGTGTCATAATTCTTCCTAGGTTATATTGGGCCCCATTTTGTCACAATTCATCCCTGGCCCTTTTAGGACCATTGGTGTCACAATGGACCATTAGATTGTTAGCCTCCATTGGGTCACAATGGTCCCTGGCTTCGCTTAACCCCTGTGGTGCCACTATGCATCCCATGCCCTTTTAGACCGCTTGATGTCACAATGAATCATTTGATTCTTGTCCTCCATGGTGTCATAATAGTTCCTTGATTCTATTGGGCCCCATGCTGTCACAATTCATCCCTGGCCCTTTTAGGCCCATTGGTGTCACTGGATCATTAGATTCTTAGCCTCCAATGAGTCACAATGGTTCCTTGCTTCACTTAACCCCTGTGGTGCCACAATGCATCCCATGCCCTTTTAGACCACTTGGTGTCACAATAAATTGTTTGATTCTTGGCCTCCATGGTGTCATAATAGTTCCTAGATTCTATTGGTCCCCATGCTTTCACAATTCATCCCTGGCCCTTTTAGGCCCATTGCTGACACAATGGACCATTAGATTGTTAGCCTCCACTGGGTCACAATGGTTCCTTGCTTCTCTTAACCGCTATGGTTTGGCAATGCATCCCATGCCCTTTTAGGCCACTTGATGTCACAATGAATCATTTGATTCTTGGCCTCTATGTGTCATAATATTTCCATGTGTTTATTAGGCACCATGCTTTCGCAATTCATCCCTGGTCCTTTTTGGCACCCTGGTGTCACAAGGGATCAGTAGAATATTAGCCTCCATTCGGTTACAATGGTTCCTTGCTTCTCTTAACTCCTGTGCTTTCACAATTCATCCCATGTCCTTTTAGGCCCATTGGTGTCACAAGGGATCATTAGAATGTTATCTTCCATTGGGTCACAATGGTTCCTTGCTTCTCTTGACCCCTAGGGTGTCACAATGCATCCCATGCCCTTTTAGGCCACTTCATGTCACAATGAATCTTATGATTCTTGGCCTCCATGGTGTCATAACAGTTCCTCGGTTATATTTGGCCCCATGCTGTCACAATTAATCCCTGGCCCTTTTAGGCCCATTGGTGTCACAATGGACCATTAGATTGATAACCTCCATTGGGTCACAATGGTTCCTTGCTTCTCTTAACCCCTGTGGTGTCACAATTCATCCCATGCCCTTTTAGGCCCATTGGTGTCACAATGGATCATTAGATTGTTAGCCTCCATTGGGTCACAATCGTTCCCTGCTTCTCCTAACCCCAATGGAGTGACAATGCATCCCATGCCCATTTAGGCCACTTGATGTCACAATGAATCATTTGATTCTTGGCCTCTATGCTGTCATAATATTTCCATGTGTTTATTGGGAACCATGCTCTCACAATTCATCCCTGGCCCTTTTATGCCCCGTGGCGTCACAAGGGTTAAGTAGAATATTAGCCTCCATTGGTCACAATGGTTCCTTGCTTCACTTAACGCCTGTTCTTTCACAATTCATCCCATGTCCTTTTAGGCCCATTGGTGTCACAAGGGATCATTCGAATGTTATCTTCCATTGGGTCACAATGGTTCCTTGCTTCTCTTGATCCCTATGGTGTCACAATGAATCCCATGCCCTTTTAGGCCACTTGATGTCACAATGAATCATTTGATTCTTGGCCGCCATGGTGTCATAATTGTTCCTAGGTTATATTGAGCCCCTTTTTGTCACAATTCATCCCTGGCCCTTTTAGGACCATTGGTGTCACAATGGATCATTAGATTGTTAGCCTCCATTGGGTCACAATGGTTCCTGGCTTCACTTAACCCCTGTGGTGCCACAATGCATCCCATGCCCTTTTAGACCACTTGGTGTCACAATAAATTGTTTGATTCTTGGCCTCCATGGTGTCATAATAGTTCCTAGATTCTATTGGGCCCCATGCTTTCACAATTCATCCCTGGCCCTTTTAGGACCATTGGTGTCACAATGGACCATTAGATTGTTAGCCTCCATTGGGTCACAATGGTTCCTTGCTTCTCCTAACCGCTATGGTTTGGCAATACATCCCATGCCCTTTTAGGCCACTTGATGTCACAATGAATCATTTGATTCTTGGCCTCTATGTGTCATAATATTTCCATGTGTTTACTGGGCACCATGCTTTCACAATTCATCCCTGGTCCTTTTTGGCACCCTGGTGTCACAAGGGATCAGTAGAATATTAGCCTCCATTCGGTTACAATGGTTCCTTGCTTCTCTTAACTCCTGTGCTTTCACAATTCATCCCATGTCCTTTTAGGCCCATTGGTGTCACAAGGGATCATTCGAATGTTATCTTCCATTGGGTCACAATGGTTCCTTGCTTCTCTTGACCCCTAGGGTGTCAGAATGCATCCCATGCCCTTTTAGGCCACTTCATGTCACAATGAATCATTTGATTCTTGGCCTCCATGGTGTCATAATTGTTCCTAGGTTATATTGGGCCCCATACTGTCACAATTCATCCCTGGCCCTTTTAGGTCCATTGGTGTCACAATGGACCATTAGATTGTTAGCCTCCATTGGGTCACAATGGTTTCTTGCTTCTCTTAACCCCTGTGGTGTCACAATGCATCCCATGCCCTTTTAGGCCACTTGATGTCACAATGTGTCATTGGATTCTTGGCCTCCATGGTGTCATAATAGTTCCTCGGTTCTATTTGGCCCCATGCTGCCACAATTCATCCCTGGTCCTTTTAGGCCCATTGGTGTCACAATGGACCATTAGATTGATAACCTCCATTGGGTCACAATGGTTCCTTGCTTCTCTTAACCCCTGTGGTGTCACAATTCATCCCAAGCCCTTTTAGGCCCATTGGTGTCACAATGGATCATTAGATTGTTAGCCTCCATTGGGTCACAATCGTTCCCTGCTTCTCCTAACCCCAATGGAGTGACAATGCATCCCATGCCCATTTAGGCCACTTGATGTCACAATGAATCATTTGATTCTTGGCCTCTATGCTGTCATAATATTTCCATGTGTTTATTGGGAACCATGCTCTCACAATTCATCCCTGTCCCTTTTAGGCCCCGTGGCGTCACAAGGGATAAGTAGAATATTAGCCTCCATTGGTCACAAAGGTTCCTTGCTTCACTTAACGCCTGTTCTTTCACAATTCATCCCATGTCCTTTTAGGCCCATTGGTGTCACAAGGGATCATTAGAATGTTATCTTCCATTGGGTCACAATGGTTCCTTGCTTCTCTTGACCCCTAGGGTGTCACAATGCATCCCATGCCCTTTTAGACCGCTTGATGTCACAATGAATCATTTGATTCTAGGCCTCCATGGTGTCATAATAGTTCCTAGATTCTATTGGGCCCCATGCTTTCACAATTCATCCCTGGCCCTTTTAGGCCCATTGCTGACACAATGGACCATTAGATTGTTAGCCTCCACTGGGTCACAATGGTTCCTTGCTTCTCTTAACCGCTATGGTTTGGCAATGCATCCCATGCCCTTTTAGGCCACTTGATGTCACAATGAATCATTTGATTCTTGGCCTCTATGTGTCATAATATTTCCATGTGTTTATTAGGCACCATGCTTTCGCAATTCATCCCTGGTCCTTTTTGGCACCCTGGTGTCACAAGGGATCAGTAGAATATTAGCCTCCATTCGGTTACAATGGTTCCTTGCTTCTCTTAACTCCTGTGCTTTCACAATTCATCCCATGTCCTTTTAGGCCCATTGGTGTCACAAGGGATCATTAGAATGTTATCTTCCATTGGGTCACAATGGTTCCTTGCTTCTCTTGACCCCTAGGGTGTCACAATGCATCCCATGCCCTTTTAGGCCACTTCATGTCACAATGAATCTTATGATTCTTGGCCTCCATGGTGTCATAACAGTTCCTCGGTTATATTTGGCCCCATGCTGTCACAATTAATCCCTGGCCCTTTTAGGCCCATTGGTGTCACAATGGACCATTAGATTGATAACCTCCATTGGGTCACAATGGTTCCTTGCTTCTCTTAACCCCTGTGGTGTCACAATTCATCCCATGCCCTTTTAGGCCCATTGGTGTCACAATGGATCATTAGATTGTTAGCCTCCATTGGGTCACAATCGTTCCCTGCTTCTCCTAACCCCAATGGAGTGACAATGCATCCCATGCCCATTTAGGCCACTTGATGTCACAATGAATCATTTGATTCTTGGCCTCTATGCTGTCATAATATTTCCATGTGTTTATTGGGAACCATGCTCTCACAATTCATCCCTGGCCCTTTTATGCCCCGTGGCGTCACAAGGGTTAAGTAGAATATTAGCCTCCATTGGTCACAATGGTTCCTTGCTTCACTTAACGCCCGTTCTTTCACAATTCATCCCATGTCCTTTTAGGCCCATTGGTGTCACAAGGGATCATTCGAATGTTATCTTCCATTGGGTCACAATGGTTCCTTGCTTCTCTTGATCCCTATGGTGTCACAATGAATCCCATGCCCTTTTAGGCCACTTGATGTCACAATGAATCATTTGATTCTTGGCCGCCATGGTGTCATAATTGTTCCTAGGTTATATTGAGCCCCTTTTTGTCACAATTCATCCCTGGCCCTTTTAGGACCATTGGTGTCACAATGGATCATTAGATTGTTAGCCTCCATTGGGTCACAATGGTTCCTGGCTTCACTTAACCCCTGTGGTGCCACAATGCATCCCATGCCCTTTTAGACCACTTGGTGTCACAATAAATTGTTTGATTCTTGGCCTCCATGGTGTCATAATAGTTCCTAGATTCTATTGGGCCCCATGCTTTCACAATTCATCCCTGGCCCTTTTAGGACCATTGGTGTCACAATGGACCATTAGATTGTTAGCCTCCATTGGGTCACAATGGTTCCTTGCTTCTCCTAACCGCTATGGTTTGGCAATACATCCCATGCCCTTTTAGGCCACTTGATGTCACAATGAATCATTTGATTCTTGGCCTCTATGTGTCATAATATTTCCATGTGTTTACTGGGCACCATGCTTTCACAATTCATCCCTGGTCCTTTTTGGCACCCTGGTGTCACAAGGGATCAGTAGAATATTAGCCTCCATTCGGTTACAATGGTTCCTTGCTTCTCTTAACTCCTGTGCTTTCACAATTCATCCCATGTCCTTTTAGGCCCATTGGTGTCACAAGGGATCATTAGAATGTTATCTTCCATTGGGTCACAATGGTTCCTTGCTTCTCTTGACCCCTAGGGTGTCACAATGCATCCCATGCCCTTTTAGGCCACTTCATGTCACAATGAATCATTTGATTCTTGGCCTCCATGGTGTCATAATTGTTCCTAGGTTATATTGGGCCCCATACTGTCACAATTCATCCCTGGCCCTTTTAGGTCCATTGGTGTCACAATGGACCATTAGATTGTTAGCCTCCATTGGGTCACAATGGTTTCTTGCTTCTCTTAACCCCTGTGGTGTCACAATGCATCCCATGCCCTTTTAGGCCACTTGATGTCACAATGTGTCATTGGATTCTTGGCCTCCATGGTGTCATAATAGTTCCTCGGTTCTATTTGGCCCCATGCTGCCACAATTCATCCCTGGTCCTTTTAGGCCCATTGGTGTCACAATGGACCATTAGATTGATAACCTCCATTGGGTCACAATGGTTCCTTGCTTCTCTTAACCCCTGTGGTGTCACAATTCATCCCATGCCCTTTTAGGCCCATTGGTGTCACAATGGATCATTAGATTGTTAGCCTCCATTGGGTCACAATCGTTCCCTGCTTCTCCTAACCCCAATGGAGTGACAATGCATCCCATGCCCATTTAGGCCACTTGATGTCACAATGAATCATTTGATTCTTGGCCTCTATGCTGTCATAATATTTCCATGTGTTTATTGGGAACCATGCTCTCACAATTCATCCCTGTCCCTTTTAGGCCCCGTGGCGTCACAAGGGATAAGTAGAATATTAGCCTCCATTGGTCACAAAGGTTCCTTGCTCCACTTAACGCCTGTTCTTTCACAATTCATCCCATGTCCTTTTAGGCCCATTGGTGTCACAAGGGATCATTAGAATGTTATCTTCCATTGGGTCACAATGGTTCCTTGCTTCTCTTGACCCCTAGGGTGTCACAATGCATCCCATGCCCTTTTAGGCCACTTCATGTCACAATGAATCATTTGATTCTAGGCCTCCATGGTGTCATAATAGTTCCTAGATTCTATTGGGCCCCATGCTTTCACAATTCATCCCTGGCCCTTTTACGCCCATTGGTGTCAAAATGGATCATTAGATTGTTAGCCTCCATTGGGTCACAATGGTTCCTTGCTTCTCCTAACCCCAATGGAGTGACAATGCATCCCATGCCCATTTAGGCCACTTGATGTCACAATGAATCATTTGATTCTTGGCCTCTATGGTGTCATAATATTTCCATGTGTTTATTGGGAAGCATGCTTTCACAATTCATCCCTGGTCCTTTTTGGCCCACTGGTGTCACAAGGGATCAGTAGAATATAAACCTCCATTGGCTCACAATGGTTCCTTGCTTCTCTTAACTCCTGTGCTTTCACAATTCATCCCATGTCCTTTTAGGCCCATTGGTGTCACAAGGGATCATTAGAATGTTATCTTCCATTGGGTCACAATGGTTCCTTGCTTCTCTTGATCCCTAGGGTGTCACAATGCATTCCATGCCCTTTTAGGCCACTTCATGTCACAATGAATCTTTTGATTCTTGGCCTCCATGGTGTCATAATTGTTCCTAGGTTATATTGAGCCCCATTCTGTCACAATCCATCCCTGGCCCTTTTAGGACCATTGGTGTCACAATGGACCATTAGATTCTTAGCCTCCATTGGGTCACAATGGTTCCTGGCTTCTCTTAACCCCTGTGGTGTCACAATGCATCCCATGCCCTTTTAGGCCACTTGATGTCACAATGAATCATTTGATTCTTGGCCTCCATGGTGTCATAATAGTTCCTCGGTTCTATTTGGCCCCATGCTGTCACAATTCATCCCTGGCCCTTTTAGGCCCATTGGTGTCACTGGATCATTAGATTCTTAGCCTCCAATGGGTCACAATGGTCCCTTGCTTCACTTAACCCCTGTGGTGCCACAATGCATCCCATGCCCCTTTAGACCACTTGGTGTCACAATAAATTGTTTGATTCTTGGCCTCCATGGTGTCATAATAGTTCCTAGATTCTATTGGGCCCCATGCTTTCACAATTCATCCCTGGCCCTTTTAGGCCCATTGGTGTCACAATGGATCATTAGATTGTTAGCCTCCACTGGGTCACAATGGTTCCTTGCTTCTCCTAACCGCTATGGTCTTTCACAATTCATCCCATGCCCATTTAGGCCACTTGATGTCACAATGAATCATTTGATTCTTGGCCTCTATGTGTCATAACATTTCCATGAGTTTATTGGGCACCATGCTTTCACAATTCATC
Organism: Cinclus cinclus; assembly: GCF_963662255.1. Lineage (NCBI taxonomy): Eukaryota > Metazoa > Chordata > Aves > Passeriformes > Cinclidae > Cinclus > Cinclus cinclus. The sequence goes on along the minus strand of NW_026912054.1, from coordinate 503,589 downwards.
CCTGGTCCTTTTTGGCACGCCGGTGTCACAAGGGATCAGTAGAACATTAGCCTCCATTCGGTCACAATGGTTCCTTGCTTCTCTTAACCCCTGTGGTGTCACAATGCATCCCATGCCCTTTTAGGCCACTTCATGTCACAATGAATCATTTGATTCTTGGCCTCCATGGTGTCATAATAGTTCCTAGGTTATATTGGGCCCCATTTTTTCACAATTCATCCCTGGCCCTTTTTGGACCATTGGTGTCACAATGGACCATTAGATTGTTAGCCTCCACTGGGTCACAATGGTTCCTTGCTTCTCTTAACGCCTGTCGTGTCACAATGCATCCCATGCCCTTTTAGGCCACTTGATGTCACAATGTGTCATTGGATTCTTGGCCTCCATGGTGTCATAATAGTTCCTCAGTTCTATTTGGCCCCATGCTTTCACAATTCATCCCTGGTCCTTTTTGGCACCCTGGTGTCACAAGGGATCAGTACAATATTAGCCTCCATTCGGTTACAATGGTTCCTTGACTTCTTAACTCATGTGGTTTCACAATTCATCCCATGTCCTTTTAGGCCCATTGGTGTCACAAGAGATCATTAGATTGTTACCCTCCACTGGGTCACAATGGTTTCTTGCTTCACTTAACCCCTATGGTGTCACAATGCATCCCATGCCCTTTTAGGCCACTTCATGTCACAATGAATCTTTTGATTCTTGGCCTCCATGGTGTCATAATTCTTCCTAGGTTATATTGGGCCCCATGCTTTCACAATTCATCCCTGGCCCTTTTAGGCCCATTGCTGACACAATGGACCATTAGACTGTTAGCTTCCATTGGGTCACAATGGTTCCTTGCTTCTCCTAACCGCTATGGTTTGGCAATACATCCCATGCCCTTTTAGGCCACTTGATGTCACAATGAATCATTTGATTCTTGGCCTCTATGTGTCATAACATTTCCATGTGTTTATTGGGCACCATGCATTCACAATTCATCCCTGGTCCTTTTTGGCACCCTGGTGTCACAAGGGATCAGTAGAATATTAGCCTCCATTCGGGAACAATGGTTCCTTGCTTCTCTTAACTCCTGTGGTTTCACAATACATCCCATGTCCTTTTAGGCCCATTGGTGTCACAAGGGATCATTAGAATGTTATCTTCCATTGGGTCACAATGGTTCCTTGCTTCTCTTGACCCCTAGGGTGTCACAATGCATCCCATGCCCTTTTAGGCCACTTCATGTCACAATGAATCTTTTGATTCTTGGCCTCCATGGTGTCATAATTCTTCCTAGGTTATATTGGGCCCCATTTTGTCACAATTCATCCCTGGCCCTTTTAGGACCATTGGTGTCACAATGGACCATTAGATTGTTAGCCTCCATTGGGTCACAATGGTCCCTGGCTTCGCTTAACCCCTGTGGTGCCACTATGCATCCCATGCCCTTTTAGACCGCTTGATGTCACAATGAATCATTTGATTCTTGTCCTCCATGGTGTCATAATAGTTCCTTGATTCTATTGGGCCCCATGCTGTCACAATTCATCCCTGGCCCTTTTAGGCCCATTGGTGTCACTGGATCATTAGATTCTTAGCCTCCAATGAGTCACAATGGTTCCTTGCTTCACTTAACCCCTGTGGTGCCACAATGCATCCCATGCCCTTTTAGGCCACTTGGAGTCACAATAAATTGTTTGATTCTTGGCCTCCATGGTGTCATAATAGTTCCTAGATTCTATTGGGCCCCATGCTTTCACAATTCATCCCTGGACCTTTTAGGCCCATTGCTGACACAATGGACCATTAGATTGTTAGCCTCCACTGGGTCACAATGGTTCCTTGCTTCTCTTAACCGCTATGGTTTGGCAATGCATCCCATGCCCTTTTAGGCCACTTGATGTCACAATGAATCATTTGATTCTTGGCCTCTATGTGTCATAATATTTCCATGTGTTTATTAGGCACCATGCTTTCGCAATTCATCCCTGGTCCTTTTTGGCACCCTGGTGTCACAAGGGATCAGTAGAATATTAGCCTCCATTCGGTTACAATGGTTCCTTGCTTCTCTTAACTCCTGTGCTTTCACAATTCATCCCATGTCCTTTTAGGCCCATTGGTGTCACAAGGGATCATTAGAATGTTATCTTCCATTGGGTCACAATGGTTCCTTGCTTCTCTTGACCCCTAGGGTGTCACAATGCATCCCATGCCCTTTTAGGCCACTTCATGTCACAATGAATCTTATGATTCTTGGCCTCCATGGTGTCATAACAGTTCCTCGGTTATATTTGGCCCCATGCTGTCACAATTCATCCCTGGCCCTTTTAGGCCCATTGGTGTCACAATGGACCATTAGATTGATAACCTCCATTGGGTCACAATGGTTCCTTGCTTCTCTTAACCCCTGTGGTGTCACAATTCATCCCATGCCCTTTTAGGCCCATTGGTGTCACAATGGATCATTAGATTGTTAGCCTCCATTGGGTCACAATCGTTCCCTGCTTCTCCTAACCCCAATGGAGTGACAATGCATCCCATGCCCATTTAGGCCACTTGATGTCACAATGAATCATTTGATTCTTGGCCTCTATGCTGTCATAATATTTCCATGTGTTTATTGGGAACCATGCTCTCACAATTCATCCCTGTCCCTTTTAGGCCCCGTGGCGTCACAAGGGATAAGTAGAATATTAGCCTCCATTGGTCACAAAGGTTCCTTGCTCCACTTAACGCCTGTTCTTTCACAATTCATCCCATGTCCTTTTAGGCCCATTGGTGTCACAAGGGATCATTAGAATGTTATCTTCCATTGGGTCACAATGGTTCCTTGCTTCTCTTGACCCCTAGGGTGTCACAATGCATCCCATGCCCTTTTAGACCGCTTGATGTCACAATGAATCATTTGATTCTAGGCCTCCATGGTGTCATAATAGTTCCTAGATTCTATTGGGCCCCATGCTTTCACAATTCATCCCTGGCCCTTTTACGCCCATTGGTGTCACAATGGATCATTAGATTGTTAGCCTCCATTGGGTCACAATGGTTCCTTGCTTCTCCTAACCCCAATGGAGTGACAATGCATCCCATGCCCATTTAGGCCACTTGATGTCACAATGAATCATTTGATTCTTGGCCTCTATGGTGTCATAATATTTCCATGTGTTTATTGGGAAGCATGCTTTCACAATTCATCCCTGGTCCTTTTTGGCCCACTGGTGTCACAAGGGATCAGTAGAATATAAACCTCCATTGGCTCACAATGGTTCCTTGCTTCTCTTAACTCCTGTGCTTTCACAATTCATCCCATGTCCTTTTAGGCCCATTGGTGTCACAAGGGATCATTAGAATGTTATCTTCCATTGGGTCACAATGGTTCCTTGCTTCTCTTGATCCCTAGGGTGTCACAATGCATTCCATGCCCTTTTAGGCCACTTCATGTCACAATGAATCTTTTGATTCTTGGCCTCCATGGTGTCATAATTGTTCCTAGGTTATATTGAGCCCCATTCTGTCACAATCCATCCCTGGCCCTTTTAGGACCATTGGTGTCACAATGGACCATTAGATTCTTAGCCTCCATTGGGTCACAATGGTTCCTGGCTTCTCTTAACCCCTGTGGTGTCACAATGCATCCCATGCCCTTTTAGGCCACTTGATGTCACAATGAATCATTTGATTCTTGGCCTCCATGGTGTCATAATAGTTCCTCGGTTCTATTTGGCCCCATGCTGTCACAATTCATCCCTGGCCCTTTTAGGCCCATTGGTGTCACTGGATCATTAGATTCTTAGCCTCCAATGGGTCACAATGGTCCCTTGCTTCACTTAACCCCTGTGGTGCCACAATGCATCCCATGCCCCTTTAGACCACTTGGTGTCACAATAAATTGTTTGATTCTTGGCCTCCATGGTGTCATAATAGTTCCTAGATTCTATTGGGCCCCATGCTTTCACAATTCATCCCTGGCCCTTTTAGGCCCATTGGTGTCACAATGGATCATTAGATTGTTAGCCTCCACTGGGTCACAATGGTTCCTTGCTTCTCCTAACCGCTATGGTCTTTCACAATTCATCCCATGCCCATTTAGGCCACTTGATGTCACAATGAATCATTTGATTCTTGGCCTCTATGTGTCATAACATTTCCATGAGTTTATTGGGCACCATGCTTTCACAATTCATCCCTGGTCCTTTTTGGCACGCCGGTGTCACAAGGGATCAGTAGAACATTAGCCTCCATTCGGTCACAATGGTTCCTTGCTTCTCTTAACCCCTGTGGTGTCACAATGCATCCCATGCCCTTTTAGGCCACTTCATGTCACAATGAATCATTTGATTCTTGGCCTCCATGGTGTCATAATAGTTCCTAGGTTATATTGGGCCCCATTTTTTCACAATTCATCCCTGGCCCTTTTTGGACCATTGGTGTCACAATGGACCATTAGATTGTTAGCCTCCACTGGGTCACAATGGTTCCTTGCTTCTCTTAACGCCTGTCGTGTCACAATGCATCCCATGCCCTTTTAGGCCACTTGATGTCACAATGTGTCATTGGATTCTTGGCCTCCATGGTGTCATAATAGTTCCTCAGTTCTATTTGGCCCCATGCTTTCACAATTCATCCATGGTCCTTTTTGGCACCCTGGTGTCACAAGGGATCAGTACAATATTAGCCTCCATTCGGTTACAATGGTTCCTTGACTTCTTAACTCATGTGGTTTCACAATTCATCCCATGTCCTTTTAGGCCCATTGGTGTCACAAGAGATCATTAGATTGTTACCCTCCACTGGGTCACAATGGTTTCTTGCTTCACTTAACCCCTATGGTGTCACAATGCATCCCATGCCCTTTTAGGCCACTTCATGTCACAATGAATCTTTTGATTCTTGGCCTCCATGGTGTCATAATTCTTCCTAGGTTATATTGGGCCCCATGCTTTCACAATTCATCCCTGGCCCTTTTAGGCCCATTGCTGACACAATGGACCATTAGACTGTTAGCTTCCATTGGGTCACAATGGTTCCTTGCTTCTCCTAACCGCTATGGTTTGGCAATACATCCCATGCCCTTTTAGGCCACTTGATGTCACAATGAATCATTTGATTCTTGGCCTCTATGTGTCATAACATTTCCATGTGTTTATTGGGCACCATGCATTCACAATTCATCCCTGGTCCTTTTTGGCACCCTGGTGTCACAAGGGATCAGTAGAATATTAGCCTCCATTCGGGAACAATGGTTCCTTGCTTCTCTTAACTCCTGTGGTTTCACAATACATCCCATGTCCTTTTAGGCCCATTGGTGTCACAAGGGATCATTAGAATGTTATCTTCCATTGGGTCACAATGGTTCCTTGCTTCTCTTGACCCCTAGGGTGTCACAATGCATCCCATGCCCTTTTAGGCCACTTCATGTCACAATGAATCTTTTGATTCTTGGCCTCCATGGTGTCATAATTCTTCCTAGGTTATATTGGGCCCCATTTTGTCACAATTCATCCCTGGCCCTTTTAGGACCATTGGTGTCACAATGGACCATTAGATTGTTAGCCTCCATTGGGTCACAATGGTCCCTGGCTTCGCTTAACCCCTGTGGTGCCACTATGCATCCCATGCCCTTTTAGACCGCTTGATGTCACAATGAATCATTTGATTCTTGTCCTCCATGGTGTCATAATAGTTCCTTGATTCTATTGGGCCCCATGCTGTCACAATTCATCCCTGGCCCTTTTAGGCCCATTGGTGTCACTGGATCATTAGATTCTTAGCCTCCAATGAGTCACAATGGTTCCTTGCTTCACTTAACCCCTGTGGTGCCACAATGCATCCCATGCCCTTTTAGGCCACTTGGTGTCACAATGGACCATTAGATTGTTAGCCTCCACTGGGTCACAATGGTTCCTTGCTTCTCTTAACGCCTGTCGTGTCACAATGCATCCCATGCCCTTTTAGGCCACTTGATGTCACAATGTGTCATTGGATTCTTGGCCTCCATGGTGTCATAATAGTTCCTCGGTTCTATTTGGCCCCATGCTGCCACAATTCATCCCTGGTCCTTTTAGGCCCATTGGTGTCACAATGGACCATTAGATTGATAACCTCCATTGGGTCACAATGGTTCCTTGCTTCTCTTAACCCCTGTGGTGTCACAATTCATCCCATGCCCTTTTAGGCCCATTGGTGTCACAATAAATTGTTTGATTCTTGGCCTCCATGGTGTCATAATAGTTCCTAGATTCTATTGGGCCCCATGCTTTCACAATTCATCCCTGGACCTTTTAGGCCCATTGCTGACACAATGGACCATTAGATTGTTAGCCTCCACTGGGTCACAATGGTTCCTTGCTTCTCTTAACCGCTATGGTTTGGCAATGCATCCCATGCCCTTTTAGGCCACTTGATGTCACAATGAATCATTTGATTCTTGGCCTCTATGTGTCATAATATTTCCATGTGTTTATTAGGCACCATGCTTTCGCAATTCATCCCTGGTCCTTTTTGGCACCCTGGTGTCACAAGGGATCAGTAGAATATTAGCCTCCATTCGGTTACAATGGTTCCTTGCTTCTCTTAACTCCTGTGCTTTCACAATTCATCCCATGTCCTTTTAGGCCCATTGGTGTCACAAGGGATCATTAGAATGTTATCTTCCATTGGGTCACAATGGTTCCTTGCTTCTCTTGACCCCTAGGGTGTCACAATGCATCCCATGCCCTTTTAGGCCACTTCATGTCACAATGAATCTTATGATTCTTGGCCTCCATGGTGTCATAACAGTTCCTCGGTTATATTTGGCCCCATGCTGTCACAATTCATCCCTGGCCCTTTTAGGCCCATTGGTGTCACAATGGACCATTAGATTGATAACCTCCATTGGGTCACAATGGTTCCTTGCTTCTCTTAACCCCTGTGGTGTCACAATTCATCCCATGCCCTTTTAGGCCCATTGGTGTCACAATGGATCATTAGATTGTTAGCCTCCATTGGGTCACAATCGTTCCCTGCTTCTCCTAACCCCAATGGAGTGACAATGCATCCCATGCCCATTTAGGCCACTTGATGTCACAATGAATCATTTGATTCTTGGCCTCTATGCTGTCATAATATTTCCATGTGTTTATTGGGAACCATGCTCTCACAATTCATCCCTGGCCCTTTTATGCCCCGTGGCGTCACAAGGGTTAAGTAGAATATTAGCCTCCATTGGTCACAATGGTTCCTTGCTTCACTTAACGCCCGTTCTTTCACAATTCATCCCATGTCCTTTTAGGCCCATTGGTGTCACAAGGGATCATTCGAATGTTATCTTCCATTGGGTCACAATGGTTCCTTGCTTCTCTTGATCCCTATGGTGTCACAATGAATCCCATGCCCTTTTAGGCCACTTGATGTCACAATGAATCATTTGATTCTTGGCCGCCATGGTGTCATAATTGTTCCTAGGTTATATTGAGCCCCTTTTTGTCACAATTCATCCCTGGCCCTTTTAGGACCATTGGTGTCACAATGGATCATTAGATTGTTAGCCTCCATTGGGTCACAATGGTTCCTGGCTTCACTTAACCCCTGTGGTGCCACAATGCATCCCATGCCCTTTTAGACCACTTGGTGTCACAATAAATTGTTTGATTCTTGGCCTCCATGGTGTCATAATAGTTCCTAGATTCTATTGGGCCCCATGCTTTCACAATTCATCCCTGGCCCTTTTAGGACCATTGGTGTCACAATGGACCATTAGATTGTTAGCCTCCATTGGGTCACAATGGTTCCTTGCTTCTCCTAACCGCTATGGTTTGGCAATACATCCCATGCCCTTTTAGGCCACTTGATGTCACAATGAATCATTTGATTCTTGGCCTCTATGTGTCATAATATTTCCATTTGTTTACTGGGCACCATGCTTTCACAATTCATCCCTGGTCCTTTTTGGCACCCTGGTGTCACAAGGGATCAGTAGAATATTAGCCTCCATTCGGTTACAATGGTTCCTTGCTTCTCTTAACTCCTGTGCTTTCACAATTCATCCCATGTCCTTTTAGGCCCATTGGTGTCACAAGGGATCATTCGAATGTTATCTTCCATTGGGTCACAATGGTTCCTTGCTTCTCTTGACCCCTAGGGTGTCACAATGCATCCCATGCCCTTTTAGGCCACTTCATGTCACAATGAATCTTTTGATTCTTGGCCTCCATGGTGTCATAATTCTTCCTAGGTTATATTGGGCCCCATTTTGTCACAATTCATCCCTGGCCCTTTTAGGACCATTGGTGTCACAATGGACCATTAGATTGTTAGCCTCCATTGGGTCACAATGGTCCCTGGCTTCGCTTAACCCCTGTGGTGCCACTATGCATCCCATGCCCTTTTAGACCGCTTGATGTCACAATGAATCATTTGATTCTTGTCCTCCATGGTGTCATAATAGTTCCTTGATTCTATTGGGCCCCATGCTGTCACAATTCATCCCTGGCCCTTTTAGGCCCATTGGTGTCACTGGATCATTAGATTCTTAGCCTCCAATGAGTCACAATGGTTCCTTGCTTCACTTAACCCCTGTGGTGCCACAATGCATCCCATGCCCTTTTAGACCACTTGGTGTCACAATAAATTGTTTGATTCTTGGCCTCCATGGTGTCATAATAGTTCCTAGATTCTATTGGTCCCCATGCTTTCACAATTCATCCCTGGCCCTTTTAGGCCCATTGCTGACACAATGGACCATTAGATTGTTAGCCTCCACTGGGTCACAATGGTTCCTTGCTTCTCTTAACCGCTATGGTTTGGCAATGCATCCCATGCCCTTTTAGGCCACTTGATGTCACAATGAATCATTTGATTCTTGGCCTCTATGTGTCATAATATTTCCATGTGTTTATTAGGCACCATGCTTTCGCAATTCATCCCTGGTCCTTTTTGGCACCCTGGTGTCACAAGGGATCAGTAGAATATTAGCCTCCATTCGGTTACAATGGTTCCTTGCTTCTCTTAACTCCTGTGCTTTCACAATTCATCCCATGTCCTTTTAGGCCCATTGGTGTCACAAGGGATCATTAGAATGTTATCTTCCATTGGGTCACAATGGTTCCTTGCTTCTCTTGACCCCTAGGGTGTCACAATGCATCCCATGCCCTTTTAGGCCACTTCATGTCACAATGAATCTTATGATTCTTGGCCTCCATGGTGTCATAACAGTTCCTCGGTTATATTTGGCCCCATGCTGTCACAATTAATCCCTGGCCCTTTTAGGCCCATTGGTGTCACAATGGACCATTAGATTGATAACCTCCATTGGGTCACAATGGTTCCTTGCTTCTCTTAACCCCTGTGGTGTCACAATTCATCCCATGCCCTTTTAGGCCCATTGGTGTCACAATGGATCATTAGATTGTTAGCCTCCATTGGGTCACAATCGTTCCCTGCTTCTCCTAACCCCAATGGAGTGACAATGCATCCCATGCCCATTTAGGCCACTTGATGTCACAATGAATCATTTGATTCTTGGCCTCTATGCTGTCATAATATTTCCATGTGTTTATTGGGAACCATGCTCTCACAATTCATCCCTGTCCCTTTTATGCCCCGTGGCGTCACAAGGGATAAGTAGAATATAAGCCTCCATTGGTCACAATGGTTCCTTGCTTCACTTAACGCCCGTTCTTTCACAATTCATCCCATGTCCTTTTAGGCCCATTGGTGTCACAAGGGATCATTCGAATGTTATCTTCCATTGGGTCACAATGGTTCCTTGCTTCTCTTGATCCCTATGGTGTCACAATGAATCCCATGCCCTTTTAGGCCACTTGATGTCACAATGAATCATTTGATTCTTGGCCGCCATGGTGTCATAATTGTTCCTAGGTTATATTGAGCCCCTTTTTGTCACAATTCATCCCTGGCCCTTTTAGGACCATTGGTGTCACAATGGACCATTAGATTGTTAGCCTCCATTGGGTCACAATGGTTCCTGGCTTCGCTTAACCCCTGTGGTGTCACAATGCATCCCATGCCCTTTTAGACCGCTTGATGTTACAATGAATCATTTGATTCTAGGCCTCCATGGTGTCATAATAGTTCCTAGATTCTATTGGGCCCCATGCTTTCACAATTCATCCATGGCCCTTTTAGGCCCATTGGTGTCACAATGGATCATTAGATTGTTAGCCTCCATTGGGTCACAATGGTTCCTTGCTTCTCCTAACCCCAATGGAGTGACAATGCATCCCATGCCCATTTAGGCCCCTTGATGTCACAATGAATCATTTGATTCTTGGCCTCTATGGTGTCATAATATTTCCATGTGTTTATTGGGAAGCATGCTTTCACAATTCATCCCTGGCCCTTTAAGGCCCACTGGTGTCACAAGGGATCATTAGAATATAAACCTCCATTGGGACACAATGGTTCCTTGCTTCTCTTAACTCCTGTGCTTTCACAATTCATCCCATGCCCTTTTAGGCTCATTGGTGTTACACGGGATCATTAGACTGTTAGCCTTCACTGGGTCACAATGTTTCCTTGCTTTTCCTAAACCCTATGGTGTCACAATGCATCCCATGCCCTTTTAGGCCACTTCATGTCACAATGAATCATTTGATTCTTGGCCTCCATGGTGTCATTATACTTTCTTGTTTCCATTGGCCCCCATGCCTTCACAATACATCCCTGACCCATTTAGGCCCATTGGTGTCACAATGGACCATTAGATTGTTAGCCTCCATTGGGTCACAATGGTTCCTGGCTTCTCCTAACCGCTATGGTTTGGCAATGCATCCCATGCCCTTTTATGCCACTTGATGTCACAATGAATCATTTGATTCTTGGCCTCTATGTGTCATAACATTTCCATGTGTTTATTGGGCACCATGCATTCACAATTCATCCCTGGTTCTTTTTGGCACCCTGGTGTCACAAGGGATCAGTAGAATATTAGCCTCCATTCGGTTACAATGGTTCCTTGCTTCTCTTAACTGCTGTGGTTTCACAATTCATCCCATGTCCTTTTAGGCCCATTGGTGTCACAAGGGATCATTCGAATGTTATCTTCCATTGGGTCACAATGGTTCCTTGCTTCTCTTGACCCCTAGGGTGTCACAATTCATCCCATGCCCTTTTTGGCCACTTCATGTCACAATGAATCTTTTGATTCTTGGCCTCCATGGTGTCATAATTGTTCCTAGATTCTATTGGGCCCCATGCTTTCACAATTCATCCCTGGCCCTTTTAGGTCCATTGGTGTCACAATGGACCATTAGAATGTTATCTTCCATGGGGTCACAATGGTTCCATGCTTCTCTTGACCGCTAGGGTGTCACAATGCATCCCATGCCTTTTTAGGCCACTTCATGTCACAATGTGTCATTGGATTCTTGGCCTCCATGGTGTCATAATAGCTCCTCGGTTCTATTGGGCCCCATGCTGTCACAATTCATCCCTGCCGCTTTTAGGCCCATTGGTGTCAGTGGATCATTAGATTGTTAGCCTCCAATGGGTCACAATGGTTCCTTGCTTCACTTAACCCCTGTGGTGCCACAATGCATCCCATGCCCTTTTAGACCACTTGGTGTCACAATAAATCATTTGATTCTTGGCCTCCATGGTGTCATAATAGTTCCTAGATTCTATTGGGCCCCATGCTTTCACAATTCATCCCTGTCCCTTTTAGGCCCATTGGTGTCACAATGGACCATTAGATTGTTAGCCTCCACTGGGTCACAATGTTTCCCTGCTTCTCCTAACCGCTATGGTTTGGCAATGCATCCCATGCCCTTTTAGGCCACTTGATGTCACAATGAATCATTTGATTCTTGGCCTCTATGTGTCATAACATTTCCATGTGTTTATTGGGCACCATGCTTTCACAATTCATCCCTAGTCCTTTTTGGCACCCTGGTGTCACAAGGGATCAGTAGAATATTAGCCTCCATTCGGTTACAATGGTTCCTTGCTTCTTTTAACTCCTGTGCTTTCACAATTCATCGAATGTCCTTTTAGGCCCATTGGTGTCACAAGGGATCATTAGAATGTTATCTTCCATTGGGTCACAATGGTTCCTTGCTTCTCTTGACCCCTAGGGTGTCACAATGCATCCCATGCCCTTTTAGGCCACTTGATGTCACAATGAATCATTTGATTCTTGGCCTCCATGGTGGCATAATAGATCCTTGCTTCTATTGGTCCCCGTGCTGTAACAATCCATCACTGGCCCTTTTTATACCCCCTGGCGCCACAAGGGATCATTAGATTGTTAGCCTGCATTGGGTCACAATGGTTCCTTGCTTCTCTTAACCTCAGTGGTGTCACAATGCATCCCATGCCCTTTTAGGCCACTTGGTGTTACAATGAACCATTTGATTCTTGGCCTCTATGGTGTCATAATATTTCCATGTCTTTATTGGGCCCCATGCTTTCACAATTCATCCCTGGCCCTTTTACAACCCCTGGTGCCACAAGGGATCATTAGATTGTTAGCTTGCATTGGGTCACAATGGTTCCTTGCTTCTCTTAACCTCTGTTGTGTCACAATGCATCCCATGCCCTTTTAGGCCACTTGGTGTTACAATGAACCATTTGATTCTTGGCCTTCATGGTGTCATAATAGTTCCTTGCTTCTATAGGTCCCCATGCTGTCCCAGTTCATCCATGGTCCTTTTTATACCCCCTGGTGCCACAAGGGATCATTAGATTGTTAGCCTCCCTTGGGTCACAATGGTTCCTTGCTTCTCTTAACCTCTGTGGTGTCACAATGCATTCCAAGCCCTTTTAGGCCACTTGATGTCACAATGAATCATTTGATTCTTGGCCTCCATGGTGGCATAATAGATCCTTGCTTCTATTGGTCCCCGTGCTGTAACAATCAATCACTGGCCCTTTTTATACCCCCTGGTGCCACAAGGGATCATTAGATTGTTAGCCTCCCTTGGGTCACAATGGTTCCTTGCTTCTCTTAACCTCTATGGTGTCACAATGCATCCCATGCCCTTTTAGGCCACTTGATGTCACAATGAATCATTTGATTCTTGGCCTCCATGGTGGCATAATAGATCCTTGCTTCTATTGGTCCCCGTGCTGTAACAATCCATCACTGGCCCTTTTTATACCCCCTCGTGCCACAAGGGATCATTAGATTGTTAGCCTGCATTGGGTCTTCAATGGTTCCTTGCTTCTCTTAACCTCTATGGTGTCACAATGCATCCCATGCCCTTTTAGGCCACTTGGTGTTACAATGAACCATTTGATTCTTGGCCTCTATGGTGTCATAATATTTCCATGTTTTTATTTGGCCCCATGCTTTCACAATTCATCCCTGGCCCTTTTACCACCCCTGGTGCCACAAGGGATCATTAGATTGTTAGCCTGCATTGGGTCACAATAGTGCCTTGTTTCTCTTAACCCCTGTGGTGTCACAATGCATCCCATGCCCTTTTAGGCCACTTGATGTCACAATGAATCATTTGATGGTTGGCCTCCATGGTGGCATAATAGATCCTTGCTTCTATTGGTCCCCGTGCTACAACAATCCATCCCTGACCCTTTTTATACCCCCTGGTGCCACAAGGGATCATTAGATTGTTAGCCTCCCTTGGGTCACAATGGTTCCTTGCTTCTCTTAACCCCTGTGGTGTCAAAATGCATCCCATGCCCTTTTAGGCCACTTGATGTCACAATGAATCATTTGATTCTTGGCCTCCATGGTGGCATAATAGATCCTTGCTTCTATTGATCCCCGTGCTGTAACAATCCATCCCTGGACCTTTTTATACCCCCTGGTGCCACAAGGGGTCATTAGATTGTTAGACTCCCTTGGGTCACAATGGTTCCTTGCTTCTCTTAACCTCAGTGGTGTCAAAATGCATCCCATGCCCTTTTAGGCCACTTGATGTCACAATGAATCATTTGATTCTTGGCCTCCATGGTGGCATAATAGATCCTTGCTTCTATTGATCCCCGTGCTACAACAATCCATCCCTGACCCTTTTTATACCCCCTGGTGCCACAAGGGATCATTAGATTGTTAGCCTCCCTTGGGTCACAATGGTTCCTTGCTTCTCTTAACCCCTGTGGTGTCAAAATGCATCCCATGCCCTTTTAGGCCACTTGATGTCGCAATGAATCATTTGATTCTTGGCCTCCATGGTGGCATAATAGATCCTTGCTTCTATTGATCCCCGTGCTGTAACAATCCATCCCTGGACCTTTTTATACCCCCTGGTGCCACAAGGGGTCATTAGATTGTTAGACTCCCTTGGGTCACAATGGTTCCTTGCTTCTCTTAACCCCTGTGGTGTCACAATGCATCCCATGCCCTTTTAGGCCACTTGGTGTTACAATGAACCATTTGATTCTTGGCCTCTATGGTGTCATAATAATTCCATGTCTTTATTGGGCCCCATGCTTTCACAATTCATCCCTGGCCCTTTTACAACCCCTGTTGCCACAAGGGATCATTAGATTGTTAGCCTCCCTTGGGTCACAATAGTGCCTTGCTTCTCTTAACCCCTGTGGTGTCACAATGCATCCCATGCCCTTTTAGGCCACTTGATGTCACAATGAATCATTTGATGGTTGGCCTCCATGGTGGCATAATAGATCCTTGCTTCTATTGATCCCCGTGCTACAACAATCCATCCCTGACCCTTTTTATACGCCCTGGTGCCACAAGGGATCATTAGATTGTTAGCCTCCCTTGGGTCACAATGGTTCCTTGCTTCTCTTAACCCCTGTGGTGTCAAAATGCATCCCATGCTCTTTTAGGCCACTTGCTGTCGCAATGAACCATTTGATGCTTGGCCTCCATGGTGGCATAATAGATCCTTGCTTCTATTGGTCCCCGTGCTGTAACAATCCATCCCTGGCCCTTTTTATACCCCCTGGTGCCACAAGGGATCATTAGATTGTTGGCCTCCCTTGGGTCTCAATGGTTCCTTGCTTCTCTTAACCTCAGTGGTGTCACAATGCATCCCATGCCCTTTTAGGCCACTTGATGTCACAATGAATCATTTGATTCTTGGCCTCCATGGTGGCATAATAGATCCTTGCTTCTATTGGTCCCCGTGCTGTAACAATCCATCCCTGGCCCTTTTTATACCCCCTGGTGCCACAAGGGATCATTAGATTGTTAGCCTGCATTGGGTCTCAATGGTTCCTTGTTTCTCTGAACCTCTATGGTGTCACAATGCATCCCATGCCCTTTTAGGCCACTTGGTGTTACAATGAATCACTTGATTTTTGGCCTCTATGGTGTCATAATATTTCCATGTCTTTATTGGGCCCCATGCTTTCATAATTCATCCCTGGCCCTTTTACAACCCCTGGTGCCACAAGGGATCATTAGATTGTTAGCCTGCATTGGGTCACAATAGTGCCTTGTTTCTCTAAACCCCTGTGGTGTCACAATGCATCCCATGCCCTTTTAGTCCACTTGATGTCACAATGAATCATTTGATGGTTGGCCTCCATGGTGGCATAATAGATCCTTGCTTCTATTGGTCCCCGTGCTACAACAATCCATCCCTGGCCCTTTTTATACCCTCTGGTGCCTCAAGGGGTCATTAGATTGATAGCCTCCATTGGGTCACAATGGTTCCTTGCTTCTCTTAACCCCTGTGGTGTCACAATGCATCCCATGCACTTTTTGGCCACTTCATGTTACAATGAATCATTTGAATCTTGGCCTCCATGGGGGCATAATCGTTCCTTGATTCTATTGGTCCCCGTGTGGTAACAATCCATCCCTGACGCTTTTTATACCCCCTGGTGCCACAAGGGATCATTAGATTGTTAGCCTCCCTTGGGTCACAATTGTTCCTTGCTTCTCTTAACCCCTGTGGTGTCACAATGCATCCCATGCACTTTTTGGCCACTTCATGTTACAATGAATCATTTGATTCTTGGCCTCCATGGTGGCATAATAGATCCTTGCTTCTATTGTTCCCCGTGCTGTAACAATCCATCCCTGACCCTTTTTATACCCCCTGGTGACACACGGAATCATTAGATTGTTAGCCTCCCTTGGGTCACAATGGTTCCTTGCTTCTCTTAACCCCTGTGGTGTCACAATGCATCCCATGCCCTTTTAGGCCACTTGATGTCACAATGAATCATTTGATTCTTGGCCTCCATGGTGGCATAATAGATCCTTGCTTCTATTGGTCCCCGTGCTGTAACATTCCATCCCTGACGCTTTTACAAACCCTGGTGTCACAAGGGATCATTAGATTGTTAGCCTGCATTGGGTCAATATGGTGCCTTCCTTCCCTTAACCTCTGTGGTGTCACAATGCATCCCATGCCCTTTTAGGCCACTTGATGTCACAATGAATCATTTGGTTCTTGGTCTCCATGGTGGCATAATAGATCCTTGTTTCTATTGGTCCCCGTGCTGTAACAATCCATCACTGGGCCTTTTACAAACCCTGGTGTCACAAGGGATCAATAGATTGTTAGCCTGCATTGGGTCACAATGGTTCCTTGCATCTCTTAACCTCTGTGGTGTCACAATGCATCCCATGCCCTTTTAGGCCACTTGATGTCACAATGAATCATTTGATTCTTGGCCTTCATGGTATCATAATAGATCCTTGCTTCTATAGGTCCCCATGCTGTCACAGTTCATCTGTGGCCCTTTTGCGCCCCCTGGTGTCAAAAGGGACTCTTAGAGTGTTAGCCTGCATTGGGACACAATGGTTCCTTGCTTCTCTTAACCTCTGAGGTGTCACAATGCATCCCATGCCCTTTTAAACCACTTGCTGTTACAATGAATCATTTGAGACGTGGCCTCTATGGTGTCATAATATTTCCATGATTTATTGGGCCACATGCTTTCACAATTCATCCCTGGCCCTATTACAACCTCTGGTGTCACAGGGGATCATTAGATTGTTAGCCTGCATTGGGTCACAATGGTTCCTTGCTTCTCTTAACCTCTGTGGTGTCACAATGCATTCCAAGCCCTTTTAGGCCACTTGATGTCACAATGAATCATTTGATTCTTGGCCTTCATGGTGTCATAATAGATCCTTGTTTCTATAGGTCCCCATGCTGTCACAGTTCATCCATGGTCCTTTTCCGCCCCCTGGTGTCGAAAGGGGTTCTTAGATTGTTAGCCTGCATTGGGTCACAATGGTTCCGTGCTTCTCTTAACCCCTGTGGTGTCACAATGCATCCCATGCCCTTTTAGGCCACTTGATGTCACAATGAATCATGTGATTCTTGGCCTCTATGGTCCCGTAATTGTACCAGGTTTTAATTGGGCCCCATGCTTTCACAATTCATCCCTGGCCCTTTTGGGCCCCCTGGTGCCACAAGAGATCATTAGATTGTTAGCTTGCATTGGGTCACAATGGTTCCTTGCTTCTCTTAACCTCTGTTGTGTCACAATGCATCCCATGCCCTTTTAGGCCACTTGGTGTTACAATGAACCATTTGATTCTTGGCCTTCATGGTGTCATAATAGTTCCTTGCTTCTATAGGTCCCCATGCTGTCCCAGTTCATCCGTGGTCCTTTTTATACCCCCTGGTGCCACAAGGGATCATTAGATTGTTAGCCTCCCTTGGGTCACAATGGTTCCTTGCTTCTCTTAACCTCTGTGGTGTCACAATGCATTCCAAGCCCTTTTAGGCCACTTGATGTCACAATGAATCATTTGATTCTTGGCCTCCATGGTGGCATAATAGATCCTTGCTTCTATTGGTCCCCGTGCTGTAACAATCCATCACTGGCCCTTTTTATACCCCCTGGTGCCACAAGGGATCATTAGATTGTTAGCCTGCATTGGGTCACAATGGTTCCTTGCTTCTCTTAACCTCTATGGTGTCACAATGCATCCCATGCCCTTTTAGGCCACTTGATGTCACAATGAATCATTTGATTCTTGGCCTCCATGGTGGCATAATAGATCCTTGCTTCTATTGGTCCCCGTGCTGTAACAATCCATCACTGGCCCTTTTTATACCCCCTCGTGCCACAAGGGATCATTAGATTGTTAGCCTGCATTGGGTCTTCAATGGTTCCTTGCTTCTCTTAACCTCTATGGTGTCACAATGCATCCCATGCCCTTTTAGGCCACTTGGTGTTACAATGAACCATTTGATTCTTGGCCTCTATGGTGTCATAATATTTCCATGTTTTTATTTGGCCCCATGCTTTCACAATTCATCCCTGGCCCTTTTACCACCCCTGGTGCCACAAGGGATCATTAGATTGTTAGCCTGCATTGGGTCACAATAGTGCCTTGTTTCTCTTAACCCCTGTGGTGTCACAATGCATCCCATGCCCTTTTAGGCCACTTGATGTCACAATGAATCATTTGATGGTTGGCCTCCATGGTGGCATAATAGATCCTTGCTTCTATTGGTCCCCGTGCTACAACAATCCATCCCTGACCCTTTTTATACCCCCTGGTGCCACAAGGGATCATTAGATTGTTAGCCTCCCTTGGGTCACAATGGTTCCTTGCTTCTCTTAACCCCTGTGGTGTCAAAATGCATCCCATGCCCTTTTAGGCCACTTGATGTCACAATGAATCATTTGATTCTTGGCCTCCATGGTGGCATAATAGATCCTTGCTTCTATTGGTCCCCGTGCTGTAACATTCCATCACTGGGCCTTTTAAAAACCCTGGTGTCACAAGGCATCATTAGATTGTTAGCCTGCATTGGGTCACAATGGTTCCTTGCTTCTCTTAACCTCAGTGGTGTCAAAATGCATCCCATGCCCTTTTAGGCCACTTGATGTCACAATGAATCATTTGATTCTTGGCCTCCATGGTGGCATAATAGATCCTTGCTTCTATTGATCCCCGTGCTACAACAATCCATCCCTGACCCTTTTTATACCCCCTGGTGCCACAAGGGATCATTAGATTGTTAGCCTCCCTTGGGTCACAATGGTTCCTTGCTTCTCTTAACCCCTGTGGTGTCAAAATGCATCCCATGCCCTTTTAGGCCACTTGATGTCGCAATGAATCATTTGATTCTTGGCCTCCATGGTGGCATAATAGATCCTTGCTTCTATTGATCCCCGTGCTGTAACAATCCATCCCTGGACCTTTTTATACCCCCTGGTGCCACAAGGGGTCATTAGATTGTTAGACTCCCTTGGGTCACAATGGTTCCTTGCTTCTCTTAACCCCTGTGGTGTCACAATGCATCCCATGCCCTTTTAGGCCACTTGGTGTTACAATGAACCATTTGATTCTTGGCCTCTATGGTGTCATAATAATTCCATGTCTTTATTGGGCCCCATGCTTTCACAATTCATCCCTGGCCCTTTTACAACCCCTGGTGACACAAGGGATCATTAGATTGTTAGCCTCCCTTGGGTCACAATAGTGCCTTGTTTCTCTTAACCCCTGTGGTGTCACAATGCATCCCATGCCCTTTTAGGCCACTTGATGTCACAATGAATCATTTGATTCTTGGCCTCCATGGTGGCATAATAGATCCTTGCTTCTATTGATCCCCGTGCTACAACAATCCATCCCTGACCCTTTTTATACGCCCTGGTGCCACAAGGGATCATTAGATTGTTAGCCTCCCTTGGGTCACAATGGTTCCTTGCTTCTCTTAACCCCTGTGGTGTCAAAATGCATCCCATGCCCTTTTAGGCCACTTGCTGTCGCAATGAACCATTTGATGCTTGGCCTCCATGGTGGCATAATAGATCCTTGCTTCTATTGGACCCCCTGCTGTAACAATCCATCACTGGCCCTTTTTATACCCCCTGGTGCCACAAGGGATCATTAGATTGTTAGCCTGCATTGGGTCTCAATGGTTCCTTTCTTCTCTTAACCTCAGTGGTGACACAATGCATCCCATGCCCTTTTAGGCCACTTGATGTCACAATGAATCATTTGATGGTTGGCCTCCATGGTGGCATAATAGATCCTTGCTTCTATTGGTCCCCGTGCTGTAACAATCCATCCCTGCCCCTTTTACAACCCCTGGTGTCACAAGGGACCATTAGATTGTTAGCCTCCCTTGGGTCACAATGGTTCCTTGCTTCTCTTAACCCCTGTGGTGTCACAATGCATCCCATGCCCTTTTAGGCCACTTGATGTCGCAATGAATCATTTGATTCTTGGCCTCCATGGTGGCACATTCGTTCCTTGATTCTATTGGTCCCCGTGCTGTAACAATCCATCCCTGACACTTTTACAAACCCTGGTGTCACAAGGGATCATATAGATTGTTAGCCTGCATTGGGTCACAAGGGTGCCTTGCTTCTCTTAACCTCTGTGGTGTCACAATCCATCCCATGCCCTTTTAGGCCACTTGATGTCACAATGAATCATTTGATTCTTGGCCTCCATGGTGGCATAATAAATCCTTGCTTCTATTGGTCCCCGTGCTGTAACATTCCATCACTGGGCCTTTTTATACGCCCTGGTGCCACAAGGGATCATTAGATTGTTAGCCTCCCTTGGGTCACAATGGTTCCTTGCTTCTCTTAACCCCTGTGGTGTCACAATGCATCCCATGCCCTTTTAGGCCACTTGATGTCGCAAAGAATCATTTGATTCTTGGCCTCCATGGTGGCATAATAGATCCTTGCTTCTATTGGTCCCCGTGCTGTAACAATCCATCACTGCCCATTTTTATACCCCCTGGTGCCACAAGGGATCATTAGATTGTTAGCCTCCCTTGGGTCTCAATGGTTCCTTGCTTCTCTTAACCTCTATGGTGTCACAATGCATCCCATGCCCTTTTAGGCCACTTGATGTCACAATGAATCATTTGATTCTTGGCCTCCATGGTGGCATAATAGATCCTTGCTTCTATTGGACCCCCTGCTGTAACAATCCATCACTGGCCCTTTTTATACCCCCTGGTGCCACAAGGGATCATTAGATTGTTAGCCTCCCTTGGGTCACAATGGTTCCTTGCTTCTCTTAACCTCTATGGTGTCACAATGCATCCCATGCCCTTTTAGGCCACTTGGTGTTACAATGAACCATTTGATTCTTGGCCTCTATGGTGTCATAATATTTCCATGTTTTTATTTGGCCCCATGCTTTCACAATTCATCCCTGGCCCTTTTACCACCCCTGGTGCCACAAGGGATCATTAGATTGTTAGCCTGCATTGGGTCACAATAGTGCCTTGTTTCTCTTAACCCCTGTGGTGTCACAATGCATCCCATGCCCTTTTAGGCCACTTGATGTCACAATGAATCATTTGATGGTTGGCCTCCATGGTGGCATAATAGATCCTTGCTTCTATTGGTCCCCGTGCTACAACAATCCATCCCTGACCCTTTTTATACCCCCTGGTGCCACAAGGGATCATTAGATTGTTAGCCTCCCTTGGGTCACAATGGTTCCTTGCTTCTCTTAACCCCTGTGGTGTCAAAATGCATCCCATGCCCTTTTAGGCCACTTGATGTCACAATGAATCATTTGATTCTTGGCCTCCATGGTGGCATAATAGATCCTTGCTTCTATTGGTCCCCGTGCTGTAACATTCCATCACTGGGCCTTTTAAAAACCCTGGTGTCACAAGGCATCATTAGATTGTTAGCCTGCATTGGGTCACAATGGTTCCTTGCTTCTCTTAACCTCAGTGGTGTCAAAATGCATCCCATGCCCTTTTAGGCCACTTGATGTCACAATGAATCATTTGATTCTTGGCCTCCATGGTGGCATAATAGATCCTTGCTTCTATTGATCCCCGTGCTACAACAATCCATCCCTGACCCTTTTTATACCCCCTGGTGCCACAAGGGATCATTAGATTGTTAGCCTCCCTTGGGTCACAATGGTTCCTTGCTTCTCTTAACCCCTGTGGTGTCAAAATGCATCCCATGCCCTTTTAGGCCACTTGATGTCGCAATGAATCATTTGATTCTTGGCCTCCATGGTGGCATAATAGATCCTTGCTTCTATTGATCCCCGTGCTGTAACAATCCATCCCTGGACCTTTTTATACCCCCTGGTGCCACAAGGGGTCATTAGATTGTTAGACTCCCTTGGGTCACAATGGTTCCTTGCTTCTCTTAACCCCTGTGGTGTCACAATGCATCCCATGCCCTTTTAGGCCACTTGGTGTTACAATGAACCATTTGATTCTTGGCCTCTATGGTGTCATAATAATTCCATGTCTTTATTGGGCCCCATGCTTTCACAATTCATCCCTGGCCCTTTTACAACCCCTGGTGACACAAGGGATCATTAGATTGTTAGCCTCCCTTGGGTCACAATAGTGCCTTGTTTCTCTTAACCCCTGTGGTGTCACAATGCATCCCATGCCCTTTTAGGCCACTTGATGTCACAATGAATCATTTGATTCTTGGCCTCCATGGTGGCATAATAGATCCTTGCTTCTATTGATCCCCGTGCTACAACAATCCATCCCTGACCCTTTTTATACGCCCTGGTGCCACAAGGGATCATTAGATTGTTAGCCTCCCTTGGGTCACAATGGTTCCTTGCTTCTCTTAACCCCTGTGGTGTCAAAATGCATCCCATGCCCTTTTAGGCCACTTGCTGTCGCAATGAACCATTTGATGCTTGGCCTCCATGGTGGCATAATAGATCCTTGCTTCTATTGGTCCCCGTGCTGTAACAATCCATCACTGGCCCTTTTTATACCCCCTGGTGCCACAAGGGATCATTAGATTGTTAGCCTGCATTGGGTCTCAATGGTTCCTTTCTTCTCTTAACCTCAGTGGTGTCACAATGCATCCCATGCCCTTTTAGGCCACTTGATGTCACAATGAATCATTTGATGGTTGGCCTCCATGGTGGCATAATAGATCCTTGCTTCTATTGGTCCCCGTGCTGTAACAATCCATCCCTGCCCCTTTTACAACCCCTGGTGTCACAAGGGACCATTAGATTGTTAGCCTCCCTTGGGTCACAATGGTTCCTTGCTTCTCTTAACCCCTGTGGTGTCACAATGCATCCCATGCCCTTTTAGGCCACTTGATGTCGCAATGAATCATTTGATTCTTGGCCTCCATGGTGGCACATTCGTTCCTTGATTCTATTGGTCCCCGTGCTGTAACAATCCATCCCTGACACTTTTACAAACCCTGGTGTCACAAGGGATCATATAGATTGTTAGCCTGCATTGGGTCACAAGGGTGCCTTGCTTCTCTTAACCTCTGTGGTGTCACAATGCATCCCATGCCCTTTTAGGCCACTTGATGTCACAATGAATCATTTGATTCTTGGCCTCCATGGTGGCATAATAGATCCTTGCTTCTATTGGACCCCCTGCTGTAACAATCCATCACTGGCCCTTTTTATACCCCCTGGTGCCACAAGGGATCATTAGATTGTTAGCCTCCCTTGGGTCACAATGGTTCCTTGCTTCTCTTAACCTCTATGGTGTCACAATGCATCCCATGCCCTTTTAGGCCACTTGGTGTTACAATGAACCATTTGATTCTTGGCCTCCATGGTGGCATAATATTTCCATGTCTTTATTGGGCCCCATGCTTTCACAATTCATCCCTGGCCCTTTTACAAACCCTGGTGCCACAAGGGATCATTAGATTGTTAGCCTCCCTTGGGTCACAATGGTTCCTTGCTTCTCTTAACACCTGTGGTGTCACAATGCATCCCATGCCCTTTTAGGCCACTTGATGTCGCAATGAATCATGTGTTTCTTGGCCTCCATGGTGGCATAATCGTTCCTTGATTCTATTGGTCCCCGTGCTGTAACAATCCATCCCTGACCCTTTTACAAACCCTGGTGTCACAAGGGATCATATAGATTGTTATCCTGCATTGGGTCACAAGGGTGCCTTGCTTCTCTTAACCTCTGTGGTGTCACAATCCATCCCATGCCCTTTTAGGCCACTTGATGTCACAGTGAATCATTTGATTCTTGGCCTTCATGGTGGCATAATAAATCCTTGCTTCTATTGGTCCCCGTGCTGTAACATTCCAACACTGGGCCTTTTTATACGCCCTGGTGCCACAAGGGATCATTAGATTGTTAGCCTCCCTTGGGTCACAATGGTTCCTTGCTTCTCTTAACCCCTGTGGTGTCACAATGCATCCCATGCCCTTTTAGGCCACTTGATGTCACAATGAATCATTTGATGGTTGGCCTCCATGGTGGCATAATAGATCCTTGCTTCTATTGGTCCCCGTGCTGTAACATTCCATCACTGGCCCTTTTACAAACCCTGGTGTCACAAGGGATCATTAGATTGTTAGCCTGCATTGGGTCACAAGGGTGCCTTGCTTCTCTTAACCTCTGTGGTGTCACAATCCATCCCATGCCCTTTTAGGCCACTTCATGTTACAATGAATCATTTGATTCTTGGCCTCCATGGTGGCATAATAAATCCTTGCTTCTATTGGTCCCCGTGCTGTAACATTCCATCACTGGGCCTTTTACAAACCCTGGTGTCACAAGGGATCATTAGATTGTTAGCCTGCATTGGGTCACAATGGTTCCTTGCTTCTCTTAACCTCTGTGGTGTCACAATGCATCCCATGCCCTTTTAGGCCACTTGATGTCACAATGAATCATTAGATTCTTGGCCTCCATGGTGGCATAATAGATCCTTGCTTCTATTGGTCCCCGTGCTGTAACATTCCATCACTGGGCCTTTTTATAGCCCCTGGTGCCACAAGGGGTCATTAGATTGATAGCCTGCATTGGGTCACAATGGTTCCTTGCTTCTTTTAACCCCTGTGGTGTCTCAATGCATCCCATGCCCTTTTAGGCCACTTGGTGTTACAATGAACCATTTGATTCTTGGCCTCTATGGTGTCAAAATATTTCCATGTCTTTATTGGGCCCCATGCTTTCACAATTCATCCCTGGCCCTTTTACAAACCCTGGTGCCACAAGGGATCATTAGATTGTTAGCCTCCCTTGGGTCACAATAGTGCCTTGTTTCTCTTAACCCCTGTGGTGTCACAATGCATCCCATGCCCTTTTAGGCCACTTGATGTCACAATGAATCATTTGATGGTTGGCCTCCATGGTGGCATAATAGATCCTTGCTTCTATTGGTCCCCGTGCTGTAACAATCCATCACTGGGCATTTTTATACCCCCTGGTGCCACAAGGGATCATTAGATTGTTAGCCTCCCTTGGGTCACAATGGTTCCTTGTTTCTCTTAACCCCTGTGGTGTCACAATGCATCCCATGCCCTTTTAGGCCACTTGATGTCGCAATGAATCATTTGATTCTTGGCCTCCATGGTGGCATAATTGATCCTTGCTTCTATTGGTCCCCGTGCTGTAACAATCCATCACTGGCCCTTTTTATACCCCCTCGTGCCACAAGGGATCATTAGATTGTTAGCCTGCATTGGGTCTCAATGGTTCCTTGCTTCTCTTAACCCCTGTGGTGTCACAATCCATCCCATGCCCTTTTGGGCCACTTGATGTCACAATGAATCATTTGATTCTTGGCCTCCATGGTGGCATAATAGATCCTTGTTTCTATGGGTCCCCGTGCTGTAACAATCCATCACTGGGACTTTTACAAACCCTGGTGTCACAAGGGATCATTAGATTGTTAGCCTTCCTTGGGTCTCAATGTTTCCTTGCTTCTCTTAACCTCATTGGTGTCACAATGCATCCCATGCCCTTTTAGGCCACTTGATGTCACAATGAATCATTTGATTCTTGGCCTCCATGGTGGCATAATAGATCCTTGCTTCTATTGGGCCCCATGCTTTCACAATTCATCCCTGGCCCTTTTACAACACCTTGTGTGACAAGGGATCATTAGATTGTTAGCCTGCATTGGGTCACAATGGTGCCTTGCTTCTCTTAACCCCTGTGGTGTCACAATCCATCCCATGCCCCTTTAGGCCACTTGATGTCACAATGAATCATTTGATGGTTGGCCTCCATGGTGGAATAATAAATCCTTGCTTCTATTGGTCCCCCTGCTACAATAATCCATCCCTGACCCTTTTTATACCCCCTGGTGCCACAAGGGATCATTAGATTCTTAGCCTGCGTTGGGTCACAATGGTTCCTTGCTTCTCTTAACCCCTGTGGTGTCAAAATGCATCCCATGCCCTTTTAGGCCACTTGATGTCACAATGAATCATTTGATTCTTGGCCTCCATGGTGGCATAATAGATCCTTGCTTCTATTGTTCCCCGTGCTGTAACAATCCATCACTAGCCCTTTTTATACCCCCTGGTGCCACAAGGGATCATTAGATTGTTAGCCTCCCTTGGGTCTCAATGGTTCCTTGCTTCTCTTAACCCCTGTGGTGTCACAATGCATCCCATGCCCTTTTAGGCCACTTGATGTCAAAATGAATCATTTGATTCTTGGCCTCCATGGTGGCATAATAGATCCTTGCTTCTATTGGTCCCCGTGCTACAGCAATCCATCCCTTGCCCTTTTTATACCCCCTGGTGCCACAAGGGGTCAGTAGATTGATAGCCTCCATTGGGTCACAATGGTTCCTTGCTTCTCTTAACCCCTGTGGTGTCACAATGCATCCCATGCCCTTTTAGGCCACGTGATGTCACAATGAATCATTTGATTCTTGGCCTCCATGGTGGCATAATAGATCCTTGCTTCTATTGATCCCCGTGCTACAACAATCCATCACTGGCCCTTTTTATACCCCCTGGTGCCACAAGGGGTCATTAGATTGTTAGCCTGCATTGGGTCACAATGGTTCCTTGCTTCTCTTAACCTCTATGGTGTCACAATGCATCCCATGCTCTCTTAGGCCACTTGGTGTTACAGTGAATCACTTGATTCTTGGCCTCTATGGTGTCATAATATTTCCATATCTTTATTGGGCCCCATGCTTTCACAATTCATCCCTGGCCCTTTTACAACCCCTGGTGCCACAAGGGATCATTAGATTGTTAGCCTGCATTGGCTCACAATAGTGCCTTGTTTCTCTTAATCCCTGTGGTGTCACAATGCATCCCATGCCCTTTTAGGCCACTTGATGTCGCAATGAATCATTTGATTCTTGGCCTCCATGGTGGCATAATTGATCCTTGCTTCTATTGGTCCCCGTGCTGTAACAATCCATCCCTGGCCCTTTTTATACCCCCTGGTGCCACAAGGGATCATTAGATTGTTAGCCTCCCTTGGGTCACAATGGTTCCTTGTTTCTCTTAACCCCTGTGGTGTCACAATGCATCCCATGCCCTTTTAGGCCACTTGATGTCGCAATGAATCATTTGATTCTTGGCCTCCATGGTGGCATAATTGATCCTTGCTTCTATTGGTCCCCGTGCTGTAACAATCCATCACTGGCCCTTTTTATACCCCCTGGTGCCACAAGGGATCATTAGATTGTTAGCCTGCATTGGGTCTCAATGGTTCCTTGCTTCTCTTAACCCCTGTGGTGTCACAATCCATCCCATGCCCTTTTGGGCCACTTGATGTCACAATGAATCATTTGATTCTTGGCCTCCATGGTGGCATAATAGATCCTTGTTTCTATGGGTCCCCGTGCTGTAACAATCCATCACTGGGACTTTTACAAACCCTGGTGTCACAAGGGATCATTAGATTGTTAGCCTTCCTTGGGTCTCAATGTTTCCTTGCTTCTCTTAACCTCATTGGTGTCACAATGCATCCCATGCCCTTTTAGGCCACTTGATGTCACAATGAATCATTTGATTCTTGGCCTCCATGGTGGCATAATAGATCCTTGCTTCTATTGGGCCCCATGCTTTCACAATTCATCCCTGGCCCTTTTACAACACCTTGTGTGACAAGGGATCATTAGATTGTTAGCCTGCATTGGGTCACAATGGTGCCTTGCTTCTCTTAACCCCTGTGGTGTCACAATCCATCCCATGCCCCTTTAGGCCACTTGATGTCACAATGAATCATTTGATGGTTGGCCTCCATGGTGGAATAATAAATCCTTGCTTCTATTGGTCCCCCTGCTACAACAATCCATCCCTGACCCTTTTTATACCCCCTGGTGCCACAAGGGATCATTAGATTGTTAGCCTGCGTTGGGTCACAATGGTTCCTTGCTTCTCTTAACCCCTGTGGTGTCAAAATGCATCCCATGCCCTTTTAGGCCACTTGATGTCACAATGAATCATTTGATTCTTGGCCTCCATGGTGGCATAATAGATCCTTGCTTCTATTGTTCCCCGTGTTGTAACAATCCATCACTAGCCCTTTTTATACCCCCTGGTGCCACAAGGGATCATTAGATTGTTAGCCTCCCTTGGGTCTCAATGGTTCCTTGCTTCTCTTAACCCCTGTGGTGTCACAATGCATCCCATGCCCTTTTAGGCCACTTGATGTCACATTGAATCATTTGAATCTTGGCCACCATGGTGGCATAATAGATCCTTCCTTCTATTGGTCCCCGTGCTGTAACAATCCATCACTGGGCCTTTTACAACCCCTGGTGCCACAAGGGGTCATTAGATTGTTAGCCTCCCTTGGGTGACAAGGGTTCCTTGCTTCTCTTAGCCCCTGTGGTGTCACAATGCATCCCATGCCCTTTTAGGCCACTTGATGTCACAATGAATCATTTGATGGTTGGCCTCCATGGTGGCATAATAGATCCTTGCTTCTATTGGTCCCCGTGCTACAACA
This sequence comes from Cinclus cinclus, assembly GCF_963662255.1. Lineage (NCBI taxonomy): Eukaryota > Metazoa > Chordata > Aves > Passeriformes > Cinclidae > Cinclus > Cinclus cinclus. Next base: position 475,081 of record NW_026912054.1, on the reverse strand, counting down.
ATCCATCCCTTGCCCTTTTTATACCCCCTGGTGCCACAAGGGGTCAGTAGATTGATAGCCTCCATTGGGTCACAATGGTTCCTTGCTTCTCTTAACCCCTGTGGTGTCACAATGCATCCCATGCCCTTTTAGGCCACGTGATGTCACAATGAATCATTTGATTCTTGGCCTCCATGGTGGCATAATAGATCCTTGCTTCTATTGGGCCCCATGCTTTCACAATTCATCCCTGGCCCTTTTACAACACCTTGTGTGACAAGGGATCATTAGATTCTTAGCCTGCATTGGGTCACAATGGTTCCTTGCTTCTCTTAACCACAGTGTTGTCACAATCCATCCCATGCCATTTTAGGCCACTTGGTGTTACAATGAACCATTTGATTCTTGGCCTCTATGGTGTCATAATATTTCCATGTCTTTATTGGGCCCCATGCTTTCACAATTAATCCCTGGCCCTTTTACAAACCCTGGTGCCACAAGGGATCACTAGATTGTTAGCCTGCATTGGGTCACAATGGTTCCTTGCTTCTCTTAACCTCTGTGGTGTCACAATGCATCCCATGCCCTTTTAGGCCACTTGATGTTACAATGAATCATTTGATTCTTGGCCTCCATGGTGGCATAATAGATCCTTGCTTCTATTGGTCCCCGTGCTGTAACAATCCATCACTGGCCCTTTTTATACCCCCTGGTGCCACAAGGGATCATTAGATTGTTAGCCTCCCTGGGGTCTCAATGGTTCCTTGCTTCTCTTAACCCCTGTGGTGTCACAATCCATCCCATGCCCTTTTAGGCCACTTGGTGTCACAATGAATCATTTGATTCTTGGCCTCCATGGTGGCATAATATTTCCATGTCTTTATTGGGCCCCAAGCTTTCAGAATTCATCCCTGGCCCTTTTACAACCCCTGGTGCCACAAGGGATCATTAGATTGTTAGCCTGCATTGGGTCACAATAGTGCCTTGTTTCTCTTAACCCCTGTGGTGTCACAATGCATCCCATGCCCTTTTAGGCCACTTGATGTCACAATGAATCATTTGATGGTTGGCCTGCATTGTGGCATAATCATTCCTTGATTCTATTGGTCCCCGTGCTGTAACAATCCATCACTGACCCTTTTTATACGCCCTGGTGCCACAAGGGATCATTAGATTGTTAGCCTCCGTTGGGTCACAATGGTTCCTTGCTTCTCTTAACCCCTGTGGTGTCACAATGCATCCCATGCCCTTTTAGGCCACTTGATGTCGCAATGAATCATTTGATTCTTGGCCTCCATGGTGGCATAATAAATCCTTGCTTCTATTGGTCCCCGTGCTACAACAATCCATCTCTGGCCCTTTTTATACCCCCTGGTGCCACAAGGGATCATTAGATTGTTAGCCTGCATTGGATCTCAATGGTTCCTTGCTTCTCTTAACCCCTGTGGTGTCACAATGCATCCCATGCCCTTTTAGGCCACTTGGTGTTACAATGAATCACTTGATTCTTGGCCTCCATGGTGGCATAATATTTCCATGTCTTTATTGGGCCCCATGCTTTCACAATTCATCCCTGGCACTTTTACAACCCCTGGTGTCACAAGGGACCATTAGATTGTTAGCCTGCAGTGGGTCACAATGGTTCCTTGCTTCTCTTAACCCCTGTGGTGTCACAATGCATCCCATGCCCTTTTAGGCCACTTGATGTCACAATGAATCATTTGATGGTTGGCCTCCATGGTAGCATAATAGATCCTTGCTTCTATTGATCCCCGTGCTACAACAATCCATCCCTGACAATTTTTATACCCCCTGGTGCCACAGGGGATCATTAGATTGTTAGCCTGCATTGGGTCTCAATGGTTCCTTGCTTCTCTTAACCCCTGTGGTGTCACAATGCATCCCATGCACTTTTTGGCCACTTCATGTTACAATGAATCATTTGATTCTTGGCCTCCATGGTGGCATAATAGATCCTTGCTTCTATTGGTCCCCGTGCTGTACCAATCCATCCCTGACCCTTTTTATACGCCCTGGTGCCACAAGGGATCATTAGATTGTTAGCCTCCCTTGGGTCACAATGGTTCCTTGCTTCTCTTAACCCCTGTGGTGTCACAATGCATCCCATGCCCTTTTAGGCCACTTGATGTCGCAATGAATCATTTGATTCTTGGCCTCCATGGTGGCATAATAAATCCTTGCTTCTATTGGTCCCCGTACTGTAACATTCCATCACTGGGCCTTTTACAAACCCTGGTGCCACAAGGGATCATTAGATTGTTAGCCTCCCTTGGGTCACAAGGGTTCCTTGCTTCTCTTAACCTCAGTGGTGTCACAATGCATCCCATGCCCTTTTAGGCCACTTGATGTCACAATGAATCATTTGATTCTTGGCCTCCATGGTGGCATAATAGATCCTTGCTTCTATTGGTCCCCGTGCTGTAACAATCCATCCCTGACCCTTTTTATAACCCCTGGTGCCACAAGGGATCATTAGATTGTTAGCCTCCCTTGGGTCTCAATGGTTCCTTGCTTCTCTTAACCCCTGTGGTGTCACAATGCATCCCATGCCCTTTTAGGCCACTTGATGTCACAATGAATAACTTGATTTTTGGCCTCTATGGTGTCATAATATTTCCATGTCTTTATTGGGCCCCATGCTTTCATAATTCATCCCTGGCCCTTTTACAACCCCTGGTGCCACAAGGGATCATTAGATTGTTAGCCTGCATTGGGTCACAATAGTGCCTTGTTTCTCTAAACCCCTGTGGTGTCACAATGCATCCCATGCCCTTTTAGTCCACTTGATGTCACAATGAATCATTTGATGGTTGGCCTCCATGGTGGCATAATAGATCCTTGCTTCTATTGGTCCCCGTGCTACAACAATCCATCCCTGGCCCTTTTTATACCCTCTGGTGCCTCAAGGGGTCATTAGATTGATAGCCTCCATTGGGTCACAATGGTTCCTTGCTTCTCTTAACCCCTGTGGTGTCACAATGCATCCCATGCACTTTTTGGCCACTTCATGTTACAATGAATCATTTGAATCTTGGCCTCCATGGTGGCATAATCGTTCCTTGATTCTATTGGTCCCCGTGCTGTAACAATCCATCCCTGACGCTTTTTATACCCCCTGGTGCCACAAGGGATCATTAGATTGTTAGCCTCCCTTGGGTCACAATGGTTCCTTGCTTCTCTTAACCCCTGTGGTGTCACAATGCATCCCATGCCCTTTTAGGCCACTTGATGTCACAATGAATCATTTGATTCTTGGCCTCCATGGTGGCATAATAGATCCTTGCTTCTATTGTTCCCCGTGCTGTAACAATCCATCACTGGCCCTTTTTATACCCCCTGGTGCCACAAGGGATCATTAGATTGTTAGCCTGCATTGGGTCACAATGGTTCCTTGCTTCTCTTAACCTCTATGTTGTCACAATGCATCCCATGCCCTTTTAGGCCACTTGGTGTTACAATGAATCACTTGATTCTTGGCCTCTATGGTGTCATAATATTTCCATGTCTTTATTGGGCCCCATGCTTTCACAATTCATCCCTGGCCCTTTTACAACCCCTCGTGCCACAAGGGATCATTAGATTGTTAGCCTGCATTGGGTCACAATAGTGCCTTGTTTCTCTTAACCCCTGTGGTGTCACAATGCATCCCATGCCCTTTTAGGCCACTTGATGTCACAATGAATCATTTGATGGTTGGCCTCCATGGTGGCATAATAGATCCTTGCTTCTATTGGTCCCTGTGCTGTAACAATCCATCCCTGGCCCTTTTTATACCCCCTGGTGCCACAAGGGATCATTAGATTGTTAGCCTGCATTGGGTCTCAATGGTTCCTTGCTTCTCTTAACCTCTGTGGTGTCACAATGCATTCCATGCCCTTTTAGGCCACTTGATGTCACAATGAATCATTTGATTCTTGGCCTCCATGGTGGCATAATAGATCCTTGCTTCTATTGGTCCCCGTGCTGTAACATTCCATCACTGGGCCTTTTAAAAACCCTGGTGTCACAAGGCATCATTAGATTGTTAGCCTGCATTGGGTCACAATGGTTCCTTGCTTCTCTTAACCTCAGTGGTGTCAAAATGCATCCCATGCCCTTTTAGGCCACTTGATGTCACAATGAATCATTTGATTCTTGGCCTCCATGGTGGCATAATAGATCCTTGCTTCTATTGATCCCCGTGCTACAACAATCCATCCCTGACCCTTTTTATACCCCCTGGTGCCACAAGGGATCATTAGATTGTTAGCCTCCCTTGGGTCACAATGGTTCCTTGCTTCTCTTAACCCCTGTGGTGTCAAAATGCATCCCATGCCCTTTTAGGCCACTTGATGTCGCAATGAATCATTTGATTCTTGGCCTCCATGGTGGCATAATAGATCCTTGCTTCTATTGATCCCCGTGCTGTAACAATCCATCCCTGGACCTTTTTATACCCCCTGGTGCCACAAGGGGTCATTAGATTGTTAGACTCCCTTGGGTCACAATGGTTCCTTGCTTCTCTTAACCCCTGTGGTGTCACAATGCATCCCATGCCCTTTTAGGCCACTTGATGTCGCAATGAATCATTTGATTCTTGGCCTCCATGGTGGCATAATAAATCCTTGCTTCTATTGGTCCCCGTACTGTAACATTCCATCACTGGGCCTTTTACAAACCCTGGTGCCACAAGGGATCATTAGATTGTTAGCCTCCCTTGGGTCACAAGGGTTCCTTGCTTCTCTTAACCTCAGTGGTGTCACAATGCATCCCATGCCCTTTTAGGCCACTTGATGTCACAATGAATCATTTGATTCTTGGCCTCCATGGTGGCATAATAGATCCTTGCTTCTATTGGTCCCCGTGCTGTAACAATCCATCCCTGACCCTTTTTATAACCCCTGGTGCCACAAGGGATCATTAGATTGTTAGCCTCCCTTGGGTCTCAATGGTTCCTTGCTTCTCTTAACCCCTGTGGTGTCACAATGCATCCCATGCCCTTTTAGGCCACTTGATGTCACAATGAATAACTTGATTTTTGGCCTCTATGGTGTCATAATATTTCCATGTCTTTATTGGGCCCCATGCTTTCATAATTCATCCCTGGCCCTTTTACAACCCCTGGTGCCACAAGGGATCATTAGATTGTTAGCCTGCATTGGGTCACAATAGTGCCTTGTTTCTCTAAACCCCTGTGGTGTCACAATGCATCCCATGCCCTTTTAGTCCACTTGATGTCACAATGAATCATTTGATGGTTGGCCTCCATGGTGGCATAATAGATCCTTGCTTCTATTGGTCCCCGTGCTACAACAATCCATCCCTGGCCCTTTTTATACCCTCTGGTGCCTCAAGGGGTCATTAGATTGATAGCCTCCATTGGGTCACAATGGTTCCTTGCTTCTCTTAACCCCTGTGGTGTCACAATGCATCCCATGCACTTTTTGGCCACTTCATGTTACAATGAATCATTTGAATCTTGGCCTCCATGGTGGCATAATCGTTCCTTGATTCTATTGGTCCCCGTGCTGTAACAATCCATCCCTGACGCTTTTTATACCCCCTGGTGCCACAAGGGATCATTAGATTGTTAGCCTCCCTTGGGTCACAATGGTTCCTTGCTTCTCTTAACCCCTGTGGTGTCACAATGCATCCCATGCCCTTTTAGGCCACTTGATGTCACAATGAATCATTTGATTCTTGGCCTCCATGGTGGCATAATAGATCCTTGCTTCTATTGTTCCCCGTGCTGTAACAATCCATCACTGGCCCTTTTTATACCCCCTGGTGCCACAAGGGATCATTAGATTGTTAGCCTGCATTGGGTCACAATGGTTCCTTGCTTCTCTTAACCTCTATGTTGTCACAATGCATCCCATGCCCTTTTAGGCCACTTGGTGTTACAATGAATCACTTGATTCTTGGCCTCTATGGTGTCATAATATTTCCATGTCTTTATTGGGCCCCATGCTTTCACAATTCATCCCTGGCCCTTTTACAACCCCTCGTGCCACAAGGGATCATTAGATTGTTAGCCTGCATTGGGTCACAATAGTGCCTTGTTTCTCTTAACCCCTGTGGTGTCACAATGCATCCCATGCCCTTTTAGGCCACTTGATGTCACAATGAATCATTTGATGGTTGGCCTCCATGGTGGCATAATAGATCCTTGCTTCTATTGGTCCCTGTGCTGTAACAATCCATCCCTGGCCCTTTTTATACCCCCTGGTGCCACAAGGGATCATTAGATTGTTAGCCTGCATTGGGTCTCAATGGTTCCTTGCTTCTCTTAACCTCTGTGGTGTCACAATGCATTCCATGCCCTTTTAGGCCACTTGATGTCACAATGAATCATTTGATTCTTGGCCTCCATGGTGGCATAATAGATCCTTGCTTCTATTGGTCCCCGTGCTGTAACATTCCATCACTGGGCCTTTTAAAAACCCTGGTGTCACAAGGCATCATTAGATTGTTAGCCTGCATTGGGTCACAATGGTTCCTTGCTTCTCTTAACCTCAGTGGTGTCAAAATGCATCCCATGCCCTTTTAGGCCACTTGATGTCACAATGAATCATTTGATTCTTGGCCTCCATGGTGGCATAATAGATCCTTGCTTCTATTGATCCCCGTGCTACAACAATCCATCCCTGACCCTTTTTATACCCCCTGGTGCCACAAGGGATCATTAGATTGTTAGCCTCCCTTGGGTCACAATGGTTCCTTGCTTCTCTTAACCCCTGTGGTGTCAAAATGCATCCCATGCCCTTTTAGGCCACTTGATGTCGCAATGAATCATTTGATTCTTGGCCTCCATGGTGGCATAATAGATCCTTGCTTCTATTGATCCCCGTGCTGTAACAATCCATCCCTGGACCTTTTTATACCCCCTGGTGCCACAAGGGGTCATTAGATTGTTAGACTCCCTTGGGTCACAATGGTTCCTTGCTTCTCTTAACCCCTGTGGTGTCACAATGCATCCCATGCCCTTTTAGGCCACTTGGTGTTACAATGAACCATTTGATTCTTGGCCTCTATGGTGTCATAATAATTCCATGTCTTTATTGGGCCCCATGCTTTCACAATTCATCCCTGGCCCTTTTACAACCCCTGGTGACACAAGGGATCATTAGATTGTTAGCCTCCCTTGGGTCACAATAGTGCCTTGTTTCTCTTAACCCCTGTGGTGTCACAATGCATCCCATGCCCTTTTAGGCCACTTGATGTCACAATGAATCATTTGATTCTTGGCCTCCATGGTGGCATAATAGATCCTTGCTTCTATTGATCCCCGTGCTACAACAATCCATCCCTGACCCTTTTTATACGCCCTGGTGCCACAAGGGATCATTAGATTGTTAGCCTCCCTTGGGTCACAATGGTTCCTTGCTTCTCTTAACCCCTGTGGTGTCAAAATGCATCCCATGCCCTTTTAGGCCACTTGCTGTCGCAATGAACCATTTGATGCTTGGCCTCCATGGTGGCATAATAGATCCTTGCTTCTATTGGTCCCCGTGCTGTAACAATCCATCACTGGCCCTTTTTATACCCCCTGGTGCCACAAGGGATCATTAGATTGTTAGCCTGCATTGGGTCTCAATGGTTCCTTTCTTCTCTTAACCTCAGTGGTGTCACAATGCATCCCATGCCCTTTTAGGCCACTTGATGTCACAATGAATCATTTGATGGTTGGCCTCCATGGTGGCATAATAGATCCTTGCTTCTATTGGTCCCCGTGCTGTAACAATCCATCCCTGCCCCTTTTACAACCCCTGGTGTCACAAGGGACCATTAGATTGTTAGCCTCCCTTGGGTCACAATGGTTCCTTGCTTCTCTTAACCCCTGTGGTGTCACAATGCATCCCATGCCCTTTTAGGCCACTTGATGTCGCAATGAATCATTTGATTCTTGGCCTCCATGGTGGCTCATTCGTTCCTTGATTCTATTGGTCCCCGTGCTGTAACAATCCATCCCTGACACTTTTACAAACCCTGGTGTCACAAGGGATCATATAGATTGTTAGCCTGCATTGGGTCACAAGGGTGCCTTGCTTCTCTTAACCTCTGTGGTGTCACAATCCATCCCATGCCCTTTTAGGCCACTTGATGTCACAATGAATCATTTGATTCTTGGCCTCCATGGTGGCATAATAAATCCTTGCTTCTATTGGTCCCCGTGCTGTAACATTCCATCACTGGGCCTTTTTATACGCCCTGGTGCCACAAGGGATCATTAGATTGTTAGCCTCCCTTGGGTCACAATGGTTCCTTGCTTCTCTTAACCCCTGTGGTGTCACAATGCATCCCATGCCCTTTTAGGCCACTTGATGTCGCAAAGAATCATTTGATTCTTGGCCTCCATGGTGGCATAATCGTTCCTTGCTTCTATTGGTCCCCGTGCTGTAACAATCCATCACTGCCCATTTTTATACCCCCTGGTGCCACAAGGGATCATTAGATTGTTAGCCTCCCTTGGGTCTCAATGGTTCCTTGCTTCTCTTAACCCCTGTGGTGTCACAATCCATCCCATGCCCTTTTAGGCCACTTGATGTCACAATGAATCATTTGATTCTTGGCCTCCATGGTGGCATAATAGATCCTTGCTTCTATTGGACCCCCTGCTGTAACAATCCATCACTGGCCCTTTTTATACCCCCTGGTGCCACAAGGGATCATTAGATTGTTAGCCTCCCTTGGGTCACAATGGTTCCTTGCTTCTCTTAACCTCTATGGTGTCACAATGCATCCCATGCCCTTTTAGGCCACTTGGTGTTACAATGAACCATTTGATTCTTGGCCTCCATGGTGGCATAATATTTCCATGTCTTTATTGGGCCCCATGCTTTCACAATTCATCCCTGGCCCTTTTACAAACCCTGGTGCCACAAGGGATCATTAGATTGTTAGCCTCCCTTGGGTCTCAATGGTTCCTTGCTTCTCTTAACCCCTGTGTTGTCACAATCCATCCCATGCCCTTTTAGGCCACTTGATGTCGCAATGAATCATGTGTTTCTTGGCCTCCATGGTGGCATAATCGTTCCTTGATTCTATTGGTCCCCGTGCTGTAACAATCCATCCCTGACCCTTTTACAAACCCTGGTGTCACAAGGGATCATATAGATTGTTATCCTGCATTGGGTCACAAGGGTGCCTTGCTTCTCTTAACCTCTGTGGTGTCACAATCCATCCCATGCCCTTTTAGGCCACTTGATGTCACAGTGAATCATTTGATTCTTGGCCTTCATGGTGGCATAATAAATCCTTGCTTCTATTGGTCCCCGTGCTGTAACATTCCAACACTGGGCCTTTTTATACGCCCTGGTGCCACAAGGGATCATTAGATTGTTAGCCTCCCTTGGGTCACAATGGTTCCTTGCTTCTCTTAACCCCTGTGTTGTCACAATGCATCCCATGCCCTTTTAGGCCACTTGATGTCACAATGAATCATTTGATTCTTGGCCTCCATGGTGGCATAATAGATCCTTGCTTCTATTGGTCCCCGTGCTGTAACATTCCATCACTGGCCCTTTTACAAACCCTGGTGTCACAAGGGATCATATAGATTGTTAGCCTGCATTGGGTCACAAGGGTGCCTTGCTTCTCTTAACCTCTGTGGTGTCACAATCCATCCCATGCCCTTTTAGGCCACTTCATGTTACAATGAATCATTTGATTCTTGGCCTCCATGGTGGCATAATAAATCCTTGCTTCTATTGGTCCCCGTGCTGTAACATTCCATCACTGGGCCTTTTACAAACCCTGGTGTCACAAGGGATCATTAGATTGTTAGCCTGCATTGGGTCACAATGGTTCCTTGCTTCTCTTAACCTCTGTGGTGTCACAATGCATCCCATGCCCTTTTAGGCCACTTGATGTCACAATGAATCATTAGATTCTTGGCCTCCATGGTGGCATAATAGATCCTTGCTTCTATTGGTCCCCGTGCTGTAACATTCCATCACTGGGCCTTTTTATAGCCCCTGGTGCCACAAGGGGTCATTAGATTGATAGCCTGCATTGGGTCACAATGGTTCCTTGCTTCTTTTAACCCCTGTGGTGTCTCAATGCATCCCATGCCCTTTTAGGCCACTTGGTGTTACAATGAACCATTTGATTCTTGGCCTCTATGGTGTCAAAATATTTCCATGTCTTTATTGGGCCCCATGCTTTCACAATTCATCCCTGGCCCTTTTACAAACCCTGGTGCCACAAGGGATCATTAGATTGTTAGCCTCCCTTGGGTCACAATAGTGCCTTGTTTCTCTTAACCCCTGTGGTGTCACAATGCATCCCATGCCCTTTTAGGCCACTTGATGTCACAATGAATCATTTGATGGTTGGCCTCCATGGTGGCATAATAGATCCTTGCTTCTATTGGTCCCCGTGCTACAACAATCCTTCCCTGGCCCTTTTTATACCCCCTGGTGCCACAAGGGGTCATGAGATTGATAGCCTCCCTTGGGTCACAATCGTTCCTTGCTTCTCTTAACCCCTGTGGTGTCACAATGCATCCCATGCACTTTTTGGCCACTTCTTGTTACAATGAATCATGTGATTCTTGGCCTCCATGGTGGCATAATCGTTCCTTGCTTCTATTGGTCCCCGTGCTGTAACATTCCATCACTGGGCCTTTTACAAACCCTGGTGTCACAAGGGATCATTAGATTGTTGGCCTCCCTTGGGTCACAATGGTTCCTTGCTTCTCTTAACCCCTGTGGTGTCAAAATGCATCCCATGACCTTTTAGGCCACTTGATGTCGCAATGAATCATTTGATTCTTGGCCTCCATGGTGGCATAATAGATCCTTGCTTCTATTGGTCCCCGTGCTGTAACAATCCATCACTGGCCCTTTTTATACCCCCTGGTGCCACAAGGGATCATTAGATTGTTAGCCTGCATTGGGTCACAATGGTTCCTTGCTTCTCTTAACCTCAGTGGTGTCACAATGCATCCCATGCCCTTTTAGGCCACTTGGTGTTACAATGAACCATTTGATTCTTGGCCTCTATGGTGTCATAATATTTCCATGTCTTTATTGGGCCCCATGCTTTCACAATTCATCCCTGGCCCTTTTACAACCCCTGGTGCCACAAGGGATCATTAGATTGTTAGCCTCCCTTGGGTCACAATAGTGCCTTGTTTCTCTTAACCCCTGTGGTGTCACAATGCATCCCATGCCCTTTTAGGCCACTTGATGTCACAATGAATCATTTGATTCTTGGCCTCCATGGTGGCATAATAGATCCTTGCTTCTATTGGTCCCCGTGCTGTAACAATCCATCACTGGGCATTTTTATACCCCCTGGTGCCACAAGGGATCATTAGATTGTTAGCCTCCCTTGGGTCACAATGGTTCCTTGTTTCTCTTAACCCCTGTGGTGTCACAATGCATCCCATGCCCTTTTAGGCCACTTGATGTCGCAATGAATCATTTGATTCTTGGCCTCCATGGTGGCATAATTGATCCTTGCTTCTATTGGTCCCCGTGCTGTAACAATCCATCACTGGCCCTTTTTATACCCCCTGGTGCCACAAGGGATCATTAGATTGTTAGCCTGCATTGGGTCTCAATGGTTCCTTGCTTCTCTTAACCCCTGTGGTGTCACAATCCATCCCATGCCCTTTTGGGCCACTTGATGTCACAATGAATCATTTGATTCTTGGCCTCCATGGTGGCATAATAGATCCTTGTTTCTATGGGTCCCCGTGCTGTAACAATCCATCACTGGGACTTTTACAAACCCTGGTGTCACAAGGGATCATTAGATTGTTAGCCTTCCTTGGGTCTCAATGTTTCCTTGCTTCTCTTAACCTCATTGGTGTCACAATGCATCCCATGCCCTTTTAGGCCACTTGATGTCACAATGAATCATTTGATTCTTGGCCTCCATGGTGGCATAATAGATCCTTGCTTCTATTGGGCCCCATGCTTTCACAATTCATCCCTGGCCCTTTTACAACACCTTGTGTGACAAGGGATCATTAGATTGTTAGCCTGCATTGGGTCACAATGGTGCCTTGCTTCTCTTAACCCCTGTGGTGTCACAATCCATCCCATGCCCCTTTAGGCCACTTGATGTCACAATGAATCATTTGATGGTTGGCCTCCATGGTGGAATAATAAATCCTTGCTTCTATTGGTCCCCCTGCTACAATAATCCATCCCTGACCCTTTTTATACCCCCTGGTGCCACAAGGGATCATTAGATTGTTAGCCTGCGTTGGGTCACAATGGTTCCTTGCTTCTCTTAACCCCTGTGGTGTCAAAATGCATCCCATGCCCTTTTAGGCCACTTGATGTCACAATGAATCATTTGATTCTTGGCCTCCATGGTGGCATAATAGATCCTTGCTTCTATTGTTCCCCGTGCTGTAACAATCCATCACTAGCCCTTTTTATACCCCCTGGTGCCACAAGGGATCATTAGATTGTTAGCCTCCCTTGGGTCTCAATGGTTCCTTGCTTCTCTTAACCCCTGTGGTGTCACAATGCATCCCATGCCCTTTTAGGCCACTTGATGTCACATTGAATCATTTGAATCTTGGCCACCATGGTGGCATAATAGATCCTTGCTTCTATTGGTCCCCGTGCTGTAACAATCCATCACTGGGCCTTTTACAACCCCTGGTGCCACAAGGGGTCATTAGATTGTTAGCCTCCCTTGGGTGACAAGGGTTCCTTGCTTCTCTTAACCCCTGTGGTGTCACAATGCATCCCATGCCCTTTTAGGCCACTTGATGTCACAATGAATCATTTGATTCTTGGCCTCCATGGTGGCATAATAGATCCTTGCTTCTATTGGTCCCCGTGCTACAGCAATCCATCCCTTGCCCTTTTTATACCCCCTGGTGCCACAAGGGGTCAGTAGATTGATAGCCTCCATTGGGTCACAATGGTTCCTTGCTTCTCTTAACCCCTGTGGTGTCACAATGCATCCCATGCCCTTTTAGGCCACGTGATGTCACAATGAATCATTTGATTCTTGGCCTCCATGGTGGCATAATAGATCCTTGCTTCTATTGATCCCCGTGCTACAACAATCCATCACTGGCCCTTTTTATACCCCCTGGTGCCACAAGGGGTCATTAGATTGTTAGCCTGCATTGGGTCACAATGGTTCCTTGCTTCTCTTAACCTCTATGGTGTCACAATGCATCCCATGCTCTCTTAGGCCACTTGGTGTTACAGTGAATCACTTGATTCTTGGCCTCTATGGTGTCATAATATTTCCATATCTTTATTGGGCCCCATGCTTTCACAATTCATCCCTGGCCCTTTTACAACCCCTGGTGCCACAAGGGATCATTAGATTGTTAGCCTGCATTGGCTCACAATAGTGCCTTGTTTCTCTTAATCCCTGTGGTGTCACAATGCATCCCATGCCCTTTTAGGCCACTTGATGTCGCAATGAATCATTTGATTCTTGGCCTCCATGGTGGCATAATAGATCCTTGCTTCTATTGGTCCCCGTGCTGTAACAATCCATCCCTGGCCCTTTTTATACCCCCTGGTGCCACAAGGGATCATTAGATTGTTAGCCTCCCTTGGGTCACAATGGTTCCTTGTTTCTCTTAACCCCTGTGGTGTCACAATGCATCCCATGCCCTTTTAGGCCACTTGATGTCGCAATGAATCATTTGATTCTTGGCCTCCATGGTGGCATAATTGATCCTTGCTTCTATTGGTCCCCGTGCTGTAACAATCCATCACTGGCCCTTTTTATACCCCCTGGTGCCACAAGGGATCATTAGATTGTTAGCCTGCATTGGGTCTCAATGGTTCCTTGCTTCTCTTAACCCCTGTGGTGTCACAATCCATCCCATGCCCTTTTGGGCCACTTGATGTCACAATGAATCATTTGATTCTTGGCCTCCATGGTGGCATAATAGATCCTTGTTTCTATGGGTCCCCGTGCTGTAACAATTCATCACTGGGACTTTTACAAACCCTGGTGTCACAAGGGATCATTAGATTATTAGCCTTCCTTGGGTCTCAATGTTTCCTTGCTTCTCTTAACCTCATTGGTGTCACAATGCATCCCATGCCCTTTTAGGCCACTTGATGTCACAATGAATCATTTGATTCTTGGCCTCCATGGTGGCATAATAGATCCTTGCTTCTATTGGGCCCCATGCTTTCACAATTCATCCCTGGCCCTTTTACAACACCTTGTGTGACAAGGGATCATTAGATTGTTAGCCTGCATTGGGTCACAATGGTGCCTTGCTTCTCTTAACCCCTGTGGTGTCACAATCCATCCCATGCCCCTTTAGGCCACTTGATGTCACAATGAATCATTTGATGGTTGGCCTCCATGGTGGAATAATAAATCCTTGCTTCTATTGGTCCCCCTGCTACAACAATCCATCCCTGACCCTTTTTATACCCCCTGGTGCCACAAGGGATCATTAGATTGTTAGCCTGCGTTGGGTCACAATGGTTCCTTGCTTCTCTTAACCCCTGTGGTGTCAAAATGCATCCCATGCCCTTTTAGGCCACTTGATGTCACAATGAATCATTTGATTCTTGGCCTCCATGGTGGCATAATAGATCCTTGCTTCTATTGTTCCCCGTGTTGTAACAATCCATCACTAGCCCTTTTTATACCCCCTGGTGCCACAAGGGATCATTAGATTGTTAGCCTCCCTTGGGTGACAAGGGTTCCTTGCTTCTCTTAACCCCTGTGGTGTCACAATGCATCCCATGCCCTTTTAGGCCACTTGATGTCACAATGAATCATTTGATGGTTGGCCTCCATGGTGGCATAATAGATCCTTGCTTCTATTGGTCCCCGTGCTACAACAATCCATCCCTTGCCCTTTTTATACCCCCTGGTGCCACAAGGGGTCAGTAGATTGATAGCCTCCATTGGGTCACAATGGTTCCTTGCTTCTCTTAACCCCTGTGGTGTCACAATGCATCCCATGCCCTTTTAGGCCACGTGATGTCACAATGAATCATTTGATTCTTGGCCTCCATGGTGGCATAATAGATCCTTGCTTCTATTGATCCCCGTGCTACAACAATCCATCACTGGCCCTTTTTATACCCCCTGGTGCCACAAGGGGTCATTAGATTGTTAGCCTGCATTGGGTCACAATGGTTCCTTGCTTCTCTTAACCTCTATGGTGTCACAATGCATCCCATGCTCTCTTAGGCCACTTGGTGTTACAGTGAATCACTTGATTCTTGGCCTCTATGGTGTCATAATATTTCCATATCTTTATTGGGCCCCATGCTTTCACAATTCATCCCTGGCCCTTTTACAACCCCTGGTGCCACAAGGGATCATTAGATTGTTAGCCTGCATTGGCTCACAATAGTGCCTTGTTTCTCTCAATCCCTGTGGTGTCACAATGCATCCCATGCCCTTTTAGGCCACTTGATGTCGCAATGAATCATTTGATGGTTGGCCTCCATGGTGGCATAATAGATCCTTGCTTCTATTGGTCCCCGTGCTGTAACAATCCATCGCTGGCCCTTTCTATACCCCCTGGTGCCACAAGGGATCATTAGATTGTTGGCCTCCCTTGGGTCTCAATGGTTCCTTGCTTCTCTTAACCTCAGTGGTGTCACAATCCATCCCATGCCCTTTTAGGCCACTTGATGTCACAATGAATCATTTGATTCTTGGCCTCCATGGTGGCATAATAGATCCTTGCTTCTATTGGTCCCCCTGTTACAACAATCCATCCCTGACAATTTTTATACCCCCTGGTGCCACAAGGGATCATTAGATTGTTAGCCTCCCTTGGGTCACAATGGTTCCTTGCTTCTCTTAACCCCTGTGGTGTCACAATGCATCCCATGCCCTTTTAGGCCACTTGATGTCACAATGAATCATTTGATGGTTGGCCTCCATGGTGGCATAATAGATCCTTGCTTCTATTGGTCCCCGTGCTACAACAATCCATCCCTGGCCCTTTTTATACCCTCTGGTGCCTCAAGGGGTCATTAGATTGATAGCCTCCATTGGGTCACAATGGTTCCTTGCTTCTCTTAACCCCTGTGGTGTCACAATGCATCCCATGCACTTTTTGGCCACTTCATGTTACAATGAATCATTTGATTCTTGGCCTCCATGGTGGCATAATAGATCCTTGCTTCTATTGGTCCCCGTGCTGTACCAATCCATCCCTGACGGTTTTTATACCCCCTGGTGCCACAAGGGATCATTAGATTGTTAGCCTCCCTTGGGTCACAATGGTTCCTTGCTTCTCTTAACCCCTGTGGTGTCACAATGCATCCCATGCCCTTTTAGGCCACTTGATGTCACAATGAATCTTTTGATTCTTGGCCTCCATGGTGGCATAATTGATCCTTGCTTCTATTGTTCCCCGTGCTGTAACAATCCATCACTGGCCCTTTTTATACCCCCTGGTGCCACAAGGGATCATTAGATTGTTAGCCTGCATTGGGTCACAATGGTTCCTTGCTTCTCTTAACCTCTATGTTGTCACAATGCATCCCATGCCCTTTTAGGCCACTTGGTGTTACAATGAATCACTTGATTCTTGGCCTCTATGGTGTCATAATATTTCCATGTCTTTATTGGGCCCCATGCTTTCACAATTCACCCCTGGCCCTTTTACCACCCCTCGTGCCACAAGGGATCATTAGATTGTTAGCCTCCCTTGGGTCACAATGGTTCCTTGCTTCTCTTAACCCCTGTGGTGTCACAATGCATCCCATGCCCTTTTAGGCCACTTGATGTCGCAATGAATCATTTGATTCTTGGCCCCCATGGTGGCATAATAAATCCTTGCTTCTATTGGTCCCCGTGCTGTAACAATCCATCCCTGGCCCTTTTTATACCCCCTGGTGCCACAAGGGATCATTAGATTGTTAGCCTGCATTGGATCTCAATGGTTCCTTGCTTCTCTTAACCCCTGTGGTGTCACAATGCATCCCATGCCCTTTTAGGCCACTTGATGTCACAATGAATCATTTGATTCTTGGCCTCCATGGTGGCATAATAGATCCTTGCTTCTATTGGTCCCCGTGCTGTAACAATCCATCCCTGGCCCTTTTTATACCCCCTGGTGCCACAAGGGATCATTAGATTGTTAGCCTGCATTGGGTCTCAATGGTTCCTTGCTTCTCTTAACCTCAGTGGTGTCACAATGCATCCCATGCCCTTTTAGGCCACTTGGTGTTACAATGAATCACTTGATTCTTGGCCTCTATGGTGTCATAATATTTCCATGTCTTTATTGGGCCCCATGCTTTCATAATTCATCCCTGGCCCTTTTACAACCCCTGGTGCCACAAGGGATCATTAGATTGTTAGCCTGCATTGGGTCACAATAGTGCCTTGTTTCTCTTAACCCCTGTGGTGTCACAATGCATCCCATGCCCTTTTAGGCCACTTGATGTCACAATGAATCATTTGATGGTTGGCCTCCATGGTGGCATAATCATTCCTTGATTCTATTGGTCCCCGTGTTGTAACAATCCATCCCTGACACTTTTTATACGCCCTGGTGCCACAAGGGATCATTAGATTGTTAGCCTCCCTTGGGTCACAATGGTTCCTTGCTTCTCTTAACCCCTGTGGTGTCACAATGCATCCCATGCCCTTTTAGGCCACTTGATGTCGCAATGAATCATTTGATTCTTGGCATCCATGGTGACATAATAGATCCTTGCTTCTATTGGTCCCCGTGCTGTAACAATCCATCCCTGGCCCTTTTTATACCCCCTGGTGCCACAAGGGATCATTAGATTGTTAGCCTGCATTGGGTCTCAATGGTTCCTTGCTTCTCTTAACCCCTGTGGTGTCACAATGCATCCCATGCCCTTTTAGACCACTTGATGTCACAATGAATCATTTGATGGTTGGCCTCCATGGTGGCATAATCATTCCTTGATTCTATTGGTCCCCGTGCTGTAACAATCCATCCCTGACCCTTTTTATACGCCCTGGTGCCACAAGGGATCATTAGATTGTTAGCCTCCCTTGGGTCACAATGGTTCCTTGCTTCTCTTAACCCCTGTGGTGTCACAATGCATCCCATGCCCTTTTAGGCCACTTGGTGTTACAATGAATCATTTGATTCTTGGCCTCCATGGTGGCATAATAAATCCTTGCTTCTATTGGTCCGCGTGCTGTAACATTCCATCACTGGGCCTTTTACAAACCCTGGTTTCACAAGGGATCATATAGATTGTTAGCCTGCATTGGGTCACAAGGGTGCCTTACTTCTCTTAACCTCTGTGGTGTCACAATCCATCCCATGCCCTTTTAGGCCACTTGATGTCACAATGAATCATTTGATTCTTGGCCTCCATGGTGGCATAATAGATCCTTGCTTCTATTGGGCCCCATGCTTTCACAATTCATCCCTGGCCCTTTTACAACACCTTGTGTGACAAGGGATCATTAGATTCTTAGCCTGCATTGGGTCACAATGGTTCCTTGCTTCTCTTAACCTCAGTGTTGTCACAATCCATCCCATGCCATTTTAGGCCACTTGGTGTTACAATGAACCATTTGATTCTTGGCCTCTATGGTGTCATAATATTTCCATGTCTTTATTGGGCCCCATGCTTTCACAATTAATCCCTGGCCCTTTTACAAACCCTGGTGCCACAAGGGATCACTAGATTGTTAGCCTGCATTGGGTCACAATGGTTCCTTGCTTCTCTTAACCTCTGTGGTGTCACAATGCATCCCATGCCCTTTTAGGCCACTTGATGTTACAATGAATCATTTGATTCTTGGCCTCCATGGTGGCATAATAGATCCTTGCTTCTATTGGTCCCCGTGCTGTAACAATCCATCACTGGCCCTTTTTATACCCCCTGGTGCCACAAGGGATCATTAGATTGTTAGCCTCCCTGGGGTCTCAATGGTTCCTTGCTTCTCTTAACCCCTGTGGTGTCACAATCCATCCCATGCCCTTTTAGGCCACTTGATGTCACATTGAATCATTTGAATCTTGGCCACCATGGTGGCATAATAGATCCTTGCTTCTATTGGTCCCCGTGCTGTAACAATCCATCACTGGGCCTTTTACAACCCCTGGTGCCACAAGGGGTCATTAGATTGTTAGCCTCCCTTGGGTGACAAGGGTTCCTTGCTTCTCTTAACCCCTGTGGTGTCACAATGCATCCCATGCCCTTTTAGGCCACTTGATGTCACAATGAATCATTTGATGGTTGGCCTCCATGGTGGCA
Source organism: Cinclus cinclus (assembly GCF_963662255.1). Classification (NCBI taxonomy): domain Eukaryota; kingdom Metazoa; phylum Chordata; class Aves; order Passeriformes; family Cinclidae; genus Cinclus; species Cinclus cinclus. The sequence goes on along the minus strand of NW_026912054.1, from coordinate 455,924 downwards.
TAATAGATCCTTGCTTCTATTGGTCCCCGTGCTACAGCAATCCATCCCTTGCCCTTTTTATACCCCCTGGTGCCACAAGGGGTCAGTAGATTGATAGCCTCCATTGGGTCACAATGGTTCCTTGCTTCTCTTAACCCCTGTGGTGTCACAATGCATCCCATGCCCTTTTAGGCCACGTGATGTCACAATGAATCATTTGATTCTTGGCCTCCATGGTGGCATAATAGATCCTTGCTTCTATTGATCCCCGTGCTACAACAATCCATCACTGGCCCTTTTTATACCCCCTGGTGCCACAAGGGGTCATTAGATTGTTAGCCTGCATTGGGTCACAATGGTTCCTTGCTTCTCTTAACCTCTATGGTGTCACAATGCATCCCATGCTCTCTTAGGCCACTTGGTGTTACAGTGAATCACTTGATTCTTGGCCTCTATGGTGTCATAATATTTCCATATCTTTATTGGGCCCCATGCTTTCACAATTCATCCCTGGCCCTTTTACAACCCCTGGTGCCACAAGGGATCATTAGATTGTTAGCCTGCATTGGCTCACAATAGTGCCTTGTTTCTCTTAATCCCTGTGGTGTCACAATGCATCCCATGCCCTTTTAGGCCACTTGATGTCGCAATGAATCATTTGATTCTTGGCCTCCATGGTGGCATAATAGATCCTTGCTTCTATTGGTCCCCGTGCTGTAACAATCCATCCCTGGCCCTTTTTATACCCCCTGGTGCCACAAGGGATCATTAGATTGTTAGCCTCCCTTGGGTCACAATGGTTCCTTGTTTCTCTTAACCCCTGTGGTGTCACAATGCATCCCATGCCCTTTTAGGCCACTTGATGTCGCAATGAATCATTTGATTCTTGGCCTCCATGGTGGCATAATTGATCCTTGCTTCTATTGGTCCCCGTGCTGTAACAATCCATCACTGGCACTTTTTATACCCCCTGGTGCCACAAGGGATCATTAGATTGTTAGCCTGCATTGGGTCTCAATGGTTCCTTGCTTCTCTTAACCCCTGTGGTGTCACAATCCATCCCATGCCCTTTTGGGCCACTTGATGTCACAATGAATCATTTGATTCTTGGCCTCCATGGTGGCATAATAGATCCTTGTTTCTATGGGTCCCCGTGCTGTAACAATTCATCACTGGGACTTTTACAAACCCTGGTGTCACAAGGGATCATTAGATTATTAGCCTTCCTTGGGTCTCAATGTTTCCTTGCTTCTCTTAACCTCATTGGTGTCACAATGCATCCCATGCCCTTTTAGGCCACTTGATGTCACAATGAATCATTTGATTCTTGGCCTCCATGGTGGCATAATAGATCCTTGCTTCTATTGGGCCCCATGCTTTCACAATTCATCCCTGGCCCTTTTACAACACCTTGTGTGACAAGGGATCATTAGATTGTTAGCCTGCATTGGGTCACAATGGTGCCTTGCTTCTCTTAACCCCTGTGGTGTCACAATCCATCCCATGCCCCTTTAGGCCACTTGATGTCACAATGAATCATTTGATGGTTGGCCTCCATGGTGGAATAATAAATCCTTGCTTCTATTGGTCCCCCTGCTACAACAATCCATCCCTGACCCTTTTTATACCCCCTGGTGCCACAAGGGATCATTAGATTGTTAGCCTGCGTTGGGTCACAATGGTTCCTTGCTTCTCTTAACCCCTGTGGTGTCAAAATGCATCCCATGCCCTTTTAGGCCACTTGATGTCACAATGAATCATTTGATTCTTGGCCTCCATGGTGGCATAATAGATCCTTGCTTCTATTGTTCCCCGTGTTGTAACAATCCATCACTAGCCCTTTTTATACCCCCTGGTGCCACAAGGGATCATTAGATTGTTAGCCTCCCTTGGGTGACAAGGGTTCCTTGCTTCTCTTAACCCCTGTGGTGTCACAATGCATCCCATGCCCTTTTAGGCCACTTGATGTCACAATGAATCATTTGATGGTTGGCCTCCATGGTGGCATAATAGATCCTTGCTTCTATTGGTCCCCGTGCTACAACAATCCATCCCTTGCCCTTTTTATACCCCCTGGTGCCACAAGGGGTCAGTAGATTGATAGCCTCCATTGGGTCACAATGGTTCCTTGCTTCTCTTAACCCCTGTGGTGTCACAATGCATCCCATGCCCTTTTAGGCCACGTGATGTCACAATGAATCATTTGATTCTTGGCCTCCATGGTGGCATAATAGATCCTTGCTTCTATTGATCCCCGTGCTACAACAATCCATCACTGGCCCTTTTTATACCCCCTGGTGCCACAAGGGGTCATTAGATTGTTAGCCTGCATTGGGTCACAATGGTTCCTTGCTTCTCTTAACCTCTATGGTGTCACAATGCATCCCATGCTCTCTTAGGCCACTTGGTGTTACAGTGAATCACTTGATTCTTGGCCTCTATGGTGTCATAATATTTCCATATCTTTATTGGGCCCCATGCTTTCACAATTCATCCCTGGCCCTTTTACAACCCCTGGTGCCACAAGGGATCATTAGATTGTTAGCCTGCATTGGCTCACAATAGTGCCTTGTTTCTCTCAATCCCTGTGGTGTCACAATGCATCCCATGCCCTTTTAGGCCACTTGATGTCGCAATGAATCATTTGATGGTTGGCCTCCATGGTGGCATAATAGATCCTTGCTTCTATTGGTCCCCGTGCTGTAACAATCCATCGCTGGCCCTTTCTATACCCCCTGGTGCCACAAGGGATCATTAGATTGTTGGCCTCCCTTGGGTCTCAATGGTTCCTTGCTTCTCTTAACCTCAGTGGTGTCACAATCCATCCCATGCCCTTTTAGGCCACTTGATGTCACAATGAATCATTTGATTCTTGGCCTCCATGGTGGCATAATAGATCCTTGCTTCTATTGGTCCCCCTGTTACAACAATCCATCCCTGACAATTTTTATACCCCCTGGTGCCACAAGGGATCATTAGATTGTTAGCCTCCCTTGGGTCACAATGGTTCCTTGCTTCTCTTAACCCCTGTGGTGTCACAATGCATCCCATGCCCATTTAGGCCACTTGATGTCGCAATGAATCATTTGATTCTTGGCCTCCATGGTGGCATAATAGATCCTTGCTTCTATTGGTCCCCGTGCTGTAACAATCCATCACTGGGCCTTTTTATACCCCCTGGTGACACAAGGGATCATTAGATTGTTGGCCTCCCTTGGGTCTCAATGGTTCCTTGCTTCTCTTAACCCCTGTGGTGTCACAATGCATCCCATGCCCTTTTAGGCCACTTGATGTCACAATGAATCATTTGATGGTTGGCCTCCATGGTGGCATAATAGATCCTTGCTTCTATTGGTCCCCGTGCTACAACAATCCATCCCTGGCCCTTTTTATACCCTCTGGTGCCTCAAGGGGTCATTAGATTGATAGCCTCCATTGGGTCACAATGGTTCCTTGCTTCTCTTAACCCCTGTGGTGTCACAATGCATCCCATGCACTTTTTGGCCACTTCATGTTACAATGAATCATTTGATTCTTGGCCTCCATGGTGGCATAATAGATCCTTGCTTCTATTGGTCCCCGTGCTGTACCAATCCATCCCTGACGGTTTTTATACCCCCTGGTGCCACAAGGGATCATTAGATTGTTAGCCTCCCTTGGGTCACAATGGTTCCTTGCTTCTCTTAACCCCTGTGGTGTCACAATGCATCCCATGCCCTTTTAGGCCACTTGATGTCACAATGAATCATTTGATTCTTGGCCTCCATGGTGGCATAATAGATCCTTGCTTCTATTGGTCCCCGTGCTGTAACAATCCATCCCTGGCCCTTTTTATACCCCCTGGTGCCACAAGGGATCATTAGATTGTTAGCCTGCATTGGGTCTCAATGGTTCCTTGCTTCTCTTAACCCCTGTGGTGTCACAATGCATCCCATGCCCTTTTAGGCCACTTGGTGTTACAATGAATCACTTGATTCTTGGCCTCTATGGTGTCATAATATTTCCATGTCTTTATTGGGCCCCATGCTTTCATAATTCATCCCTGGCCCTTTTACAACCCCTGGTGCCACAAGGGATCATTAGATTGTTAGCCTGCATTGGGTCACAATAGTGCCTTGTTTCTCTTAACCCCTGTGGTGTCACAATGCATCCCATGCCCTTTTAGGCCACTTGATGTCACAATGAATCATTTGATGGTTGGCCTCCATGGTGGCATAATCATTCCTTGATTCTATTGGTCCCCGTGTTGTAACAATCCATCCCTGACACTTTTTATACGCCCTGGTGCCACAAGGGATCATTAGATTGTTAGCCTCCCTTGGGTCACAATGGTTCCTTGCTTCTCTTAACCCCTGTGGTGTCACAATGCATCCCATGCCCTTTTAGGCCACTTGATGTCGCAATGAATCATTTGATTCTTGGCATCCATGGTGACATAATAGATCCTTGCTTCTATTGGTCCCCGTGCTGTAACAATCCATCCCTGGCCCTTTTTATACCCTCTGGTGCCACAAGGGATCATTAGATTGTTAGCCTGCATTGGGTCTCAATGGTTCCTTGCTTCTCTTAACCCCTGTGGTGTCACAATCCATCCCATGCCCTTTTGGGCCACTTGATGTCACAATGAATCATTTGATTCTTGGCCTCCATGGTGGCATAATCATTCCTTGATTCTATTGGTCCCCGTGCTGTAACAATCCATCCCTGACCCTTTTTATACGCCCTGGTGCCACAAGGGATCATTAGATTGTTAGCCTCCCTTGGGTCACAATGGTTCCTTGCTTCTCTTAACCCCTGTGGTGTCACAATGCATCCCATGCCCTTTTAGGCCACTTGGTGTTACAATGAATCATTTGATTCTTGGCCTCCATGGTGGCATAATAAATCCTTGCTTCTATTGGTCCGCGTGCTGTAACATTCCATCACTGGGCCTTTTACAAACCCTGGTTTCACAAGGGATCATATAGATTGTTAGCCTGCATTGGGTCACAAGGGTGCCTTACTTCTCTTAACCTCTGTGGTGTCACAATCCATCCCATGCCCTTTTAGGCCACTTGATGTCACAATGAATCATTTGATTCTTGGCCTCCATGGTGGCATAATAGATCCTTGCTTCTATTGGGCCCCATGCTTTCACAATTCATCCCTGGCCCTTTTACAACACCTTGTGTGACAAGGGATCATTAGATTCTTAGCCTGCATTGGGTCACAATGGTTCCTTGCTTCTCTTAACCTCAGTGTTGTCACAATCCATCCCATGCCATTTTAGGCCACTTGGTGTTACAATGAACCATTTGATTCTTGGCCTCTATGGTGTCATAATATTTCCATGTCTTTATTGGGCCCCATGCTTTCACAATTAATCCCTGGCCCTTTTACAAACCCTGGTGCCACAAGGGATCACTAGATTGTTAGCCTCCCTTGGGTCACAATGGTTCCTTGCTTCTCTTAACCTCTGTGGTGTCACAATGCATCCCATGCCCTTTTAGGCCACTTGATGTTACAATGAATCATTTGATTCTTGGCCTCCATGGTGGCATAATAGATCCTTGCTTCTATTGGTCCCCGTGCTGTAACAATCCATCACTGGCCCTTTTTATACCCCCTGGTGCCACAAGGGATCATTAGATTGTTAGCCTCCCTGGGGTCTCAATGGTTCCTTGCTTCTCTTAACCCCTGTGGTGTCACAATCCATCCCATGCCCTTTTAGGCCACTTGGTGTCACAATGAATCATTTGATTCTTGGCCTCCATGGTGGCATAATATTTCCATGTCTTTATTGGGCCCCAAGCTTTCAGAATTCATCCCTGGCCCTTTTACAACCCCTGGTGCCACAAGGGATCATTAGATTGTTAGCCTGCATTGGGTCACAATAGTGCCTTGTTTCTCTTAACCCCTGTGGTGTCACAATGCATCCCATGCCCTTTTAGGCCACTTGATGTCACAATGAATCATTTGATGGTTGGCCTCCATGGTGGCATAATCATTCCTTGATTCTATTGGTCCCCGTGCTGTAACAATCCATCACTGACCCTTTTTATACGCCCTGGTGCCACAAGGGATCATTAGATTGTTAGCCTCCGTTGGGTCACAATGGTTCCTTGCTTCTCTTAACCCCTGTGGTGTCACAATGCATCCCATGCCCTTTTAGGCCACTTGATGTCGCAATGAATCATTTGATTCTTGGCCTCCATGGTGGCATAATAAATCCTTGCTTCTATTGGTCCCCGTGCTACAACAATCCATCTCTGGCCCTTTTTATACCCCCTGGTGCCACAAGGGATCATTAGATTGTTAGCCTGCATTGGATCTCAATGTTTCCTTGTTTCTCTTAACCCCTGTGGTGTCACAATGCATCCCATGCCCTTTTAGGCCACTTGGTGTTACAATGAATCACTTGATTCTTGGCCTCCATGGTGGCATAATATTTCCATGTCTTTATTGGGCCCCATGCTTTCACAATTCATCCCTGGCACTTTTACAACCCCTGGTGTCACAAGGGACCATTAGATTGTTAGCCTGCAGTGGGTCACAATGGTTCCTTGCTTCTCTTAACCCCTGTGGTGTCACAATGCATCCCATGCCCTTTTAGGCCACTTGATGTCACAATGAATCATTTGATGGTTGGCCTCCATGGTAGCATAATAGATCCTTGCTTCTATTGATCCCCGTGCTACAACAATCCATCCCTGACAATTTTTATACCCCCTGGTGCCACAGGGGATCATTAGATTGTTAGCCTGCATTGGGTCTCAATGGTTCCTTGCTTCTCTTAACCCCTGTGGTGTCACAATGCATCCCATGCCCCTTTAGGCCACTTGATGTCACAATGAATCATTTGATTCTTGGCCTCCATGGTGGCATAATAGATCCTTGCTTCTATTGGTCCCCGTGCCACAACAATCGATCCCTGGCCCTTTTGATACCCCCTGGTGCCACAAGGGATCATTAGATTGATAGCCTCCATTGGGTCACAATGGTTCCTTGCTTCTCTTAACCCCTGTGGTGTCACAATGCATCCCATGCACTTTTTGGCCACTTCATGTTACAATGAATCATTTGATTCTTGGCCTCCATGGTGGCATAATAGATCCTTGCTTCTATTGGTCCCCGTGCTGTACCAATCCATCCCTGACCCTTTTTATACCCCCTGGTGCCACAAGGGATCATTAGATTGTTAGCCTCCCTTGGGTCACAATGGTTCCTTGCTTCTCTTAACCCCTGTGGTGTCACAATGCATCCCATGCCCTTTTAGGCCACTTGATGTCACAATGAATCATTTGATTCTTGGCCTCCATGGTGGCATAATAAATCCTTGCTTCTATTGGTCCCCGTGCTGTAACATTCCATCACTGGGCCTTTTACAAACCCTGGTGCCACAAGGGATCATTAGATTGTTAGCCTCCCTAGGGTCACAAGGGTTCCTTGCTTCTCTTAACCTCAGTGGTGTCACAATGCATCCCATGCCCTTTTAGGCCACTTGATGTCACAATGAATCATTTGATTCTTGGCCTCCATGGTGGCATAATAGATCCTTGCTTCTATTGGTCCCCGTGCTGTAACAATCCATCCCTGACCCTTTTTATAACCCCTGGTGCCACAAGGGATCATTAGATTGTTAGCCTCCCTTGGGTCTCAATGGTTCCTTGCTTCTCTTAACCCCTGTGGTGTCACAATGCATCCCATGCCCTTTTAGGCCACTTGATGTCACAATGAATAACTTGATTTTTGGCCTCTATGGTGTCATAATATTTCCATGTCTTTATTGGGCCCCAAGCTTTCAGAATTCATCCCTGGCCCTTTTACAACCCCTGGTGCCACAAGGGATCATTAGATTGTTAGCCTGCATTGGGTCACAATAGTGCCTTGTTTCTCTAAACCCCTGTGGTGTCACAATGCATCCCATGCCCTTTTAGTCCACTTGATGTCACAATGAATCATTTGATGGTTGGCCTCCATGGTGGCATAATAGATCCTTGCTTCTATTGGTCCCCGTGCTACAACAATCCATCCCTGGCCCTTTTTATACCCTCTGGTGCCTCAAGGGGTCATTAGATTGATAGCCTCCATTGGGTCACAATGGTTCCTTGCTTCTCTTAACCCCTGTGGTGTCACAATGCATCCCATGCACTTTTTGGCCACTTCATGTTACAATGAATCATTTGAATCTTGGCCTCCATGGTGGCATAATCGTTCCTTGATTCTATTGGTCCCCGTGCTGTAACAATCCATCCCTGACGCTTTTTATACCCCCTGGTGCCACAAGGGATCATTAGATTGTTAGCCTCCCTTGGGTCACAATGGTTCCTTGCTTCTCTTAACCCCTGTGGTGTCACAATGCATCCCATGCCCTTTTAGGCCACTTGATGTCACAATGAATCATTTGATTCTTGGCCTCCATGGTGGCATAATAGATCCTTGCTTCTATTGTTCCCCGTGCTGTAACAATCCATCACTGGCCCTTTTTATACCCCCTGGTGCCACAAGGGATCATTAGATTGTTAGCCTGCATTGGGTCACAATGGTTCCTTGCTTCTCTTAACCTCTATGTTGTCACAATGCATCCCATGCCCTTTTAGGCCACTTGGTGTTACAATGAATCACTTGATTCTTGGCCTCTATGGTGTCATAATATTTCCATGTCTTTATTGGGCCCCATGCTTTCACAATTCATCCCTGGCCCTTTTACAACCCCTCGTGCCACAAGGGATCATTAGATTGTTAGCCTGCATTGGGTCACAATAGTGCCTTGTTTCTCTTAACCCCTGTGGTGTCACAATGCATCCCATGCCCTTTTAGGCCACTTGATGTCACAATGAATCATTTGATGGTTGGCCTCCATGGTGGCATAATAGATCCTTGCTTCTATTGGTCCCCCTGCTACAACAATCCATCCCTTGCCCTTTTTATACCCCCTGGTGCCACAAGGGATCATTAGATTGTTAGCCTCCCTTGGGTCACAATGGTTCCTTGCTTCTCTTAACCCCTGTGGTGTCACAATGCATCCCATGCCCTTTTAGGCCACTTGATGTCACAATGAATCATTTGATTCTTGGCCTCCATGGTGGCATAATAGATCCTTGCTTCTATTGGTCCCCGTGCTGTAACAATCCATCACTGGCCCTTTTTATACCCCCTGGTGCCACAAGGGATCATTAGATTGTTAGCCTGCATTGGGTCTCAATGGTTCCTTGCTTCTCTTAACCTCTGTGGTGTCACAATGCATTCCATGCCCTTTTAGGCCACTTGATGTCACAATGAATCATTTGATTCTTGGCCTCCATGGTGGCATAATAGATCCTTGCTTCTATTGGTCCCCGTGCTGTAACAATCCATCACTGGCCCTTTTTATACCCCCTGGTGCCACAAGGGATCATTAGATTGTTAGCCTGCATTGGGTCTCAATGGTTCCTTGCTTCTCTTAATCTCTGTGGTGTCACAATGCATCCCATGCCCTTTTAGGCCACTTGATGTCACAATGAATCATTTGATTCTTGGCCTCCATGGTTGCATAATAGATCCTTGCTTCTATTGGGCCCCATGCTTTCACAATTCATCCCTGGCCCTTTTACAACACCTTGTGAGACAAGGGATCATTAGATTGTTAGCCTGCATTGGGTCACAATGGTTCCTTGCTTCTCTTAACCCCTGTGGTGTCACAATGCATCCCATGCCCTTTTAGGCCACTTGATGTCACAATGAATCATTTAATTCTTGGCCTCCATGGTGGCATAATCGTTCCTTGCTTCTATTGGTCCCCGTGCCGTAACATTCCATCACTGGCCCTTTTACAATCCCTGGTGTCACAAGGGATCATATACATTGTTAGCCTGCATTGGGTCACAAGAGTGCCTTGCTTCTCTTAACCTCTGTGGTGTCACAATCCATCCCATGCCCTTTTAGGCCACTTGATGTCACAATGAATCATTTGATTCTTGGCCTCCATGGTGGCATAATAGATCCTTGCTTCTATTGGGCCCCATGCTTTCACAATTCATCCCTGGCCCTTTTACAACCCCTTGTGTGACAAGGGATCATTAGATTCTTAGCCTGCATTGGGTCACAATGGTTCCTTGCTTCTCTTAACCTCAGTGGTGTCACAATCCATCCCATGCCCTTTTAGGCCACTTGGTGTTACAATGAACCATTTGATTCTTGGCCTCTATGGTGTCATAATATTTCCATGTCTTTATTGGGCCCCATGCTTTCACAATTAATCCCTGGCCCTTTTACAAACCCTGGTGTCACAAGGGACCATTAGATTGTTAGCCTCCCTTCGGTCTCAATGGTTCCTTGCTTCTCTTAACCCCTGTGGTGTCACAATCCATCCCATGCCCTTTTAGGCCACTTGGTGTCACAATGAATCATTTGATTCTTGGCCTCCATGGTGGCATAATCGTTCCTTGATTCTATTGGTCCCCAAGCTTTCACAATTCATCCCTGGCCCTTTTACAACCCCTGGTGCCACAAGGGATCATTAGATTGTTAGCCTGCATTGGGTCACAATAGTGCCTTGTTTCTCTTAACCCCTGTGGTGTCACAATGCATCCCATGCCCTTTTAGGCCACTTGATGTCACAATGAATCATTTGATGGTTGGCCTGCATGGTGGCATAATCATTCCTTGATTCTATTGGTCCCCGTGCTGTAACAATCCATCCCTGACCCTTTTTATACGCCCTGGTGCCACAAGGGATCATTAGATTGTTAGCCTCCCTTGGGTCACAATGGTTCCTTGTTTCTCTTAACCCCTGTGGTGTCACAATGCATCCCATGCCCTTTTAGGCCACTTGATGTCACAATGAATCATTTGATTCTTGGCCTCCATGGTGGCATAATAAATCCTTGCTTCTATTGGTCCCCGTGCTACAACAATCCATCTCTGGACCTTTTTATACCCCCTGGTGCCACAAGGGATCATTATATTGTTAGCCTGCATTGGGTCTCAATGTTTCCTTGTTTCTCTTAACCCCTGTGGTGTCACAATGCATCCCATGCCCTTTTAGGCCACTTGGTGTTACAATGAAACACTTGATTCTTGGCCTCCATGGTGGCATAATATTTCCATGTCTTTATTGGGCCCCATGCTTTCACAATTCATCCCTCGCACTTTTACAACCCCTGGTGTCACAAGGGACCATTAGATTGTTAGCCTGCAGTGGGTCAAAATGGTTCCTTGCTTCTCTTAACCCCTGTGGTGTCACAATGCATCCCATGCCCTTTTAGGCCACTTGATGTCACAATGAATCATTTGATGGTTGGCCTCCATGGTGGCATAATAGATCCTTGCTTCTATTGATCCCCGTGCTACAACAATCCATCCCTGACAATTTTTATACCCCCTGGTGCCACAAGGGATCATTAGATTGTTAGCCTGCATTGGGTCTCAATGGTTCCTTGCTTCTCTTAACCTCAGTGGTGTCACAATGCATCCCATGCCCTTTTAGGCCACTTGATGTCACAATGAATCATTTGATTCTTGGCCTCCATGGTGGCATAATAGATCCTTGCTTCTATTGGTCCCCGTGCCACAACAATCGATCCCTGGCCCTTTTGATACCCCCTGGTGCCACAAGGGATCATTAGATTGATAGCCTCCATTGGGTCACAATGGTTCCTTGCTTCTCTTAACCCCTGTGGTGTCACAATGCATCCCATGCCCTTTTAGGCCACTTGGTGTTACAATGAATCATTTGATGGTTGGCCTCCATGGTGGCATAATAGATCCTTGCTTCTATTGATCCCCGTGCTACAACAATCCATCCCTGACAATTTTTATACCCCCTGGTGCCACAGGGGATCATTAGATTGTTAGCCTGCAGTGGGTCTCAATGGTTCCTTGCTTCTCTTAACCCCTGTGGTGTCACAATGCATCCCATGCCCTTTTAGGCCACTTGATGTCGCAATGAATCATTTGATTCTTGGCCTCCATGGTGGCATAATAGATCCTTGCTTCTATTGGTCCCCGTGCCACAACAATCGATCCCTGGCCCTTTTGATACCCCCTGGTGCCACAAGGGATCATTGGATTGATAGCCTCCATTGGGTCTAAATGGTTCCTTGCTTCTCTTAACCCCTGTGGTGTCACAATGCATCCCATGCACTTTTTGGCCACTTCATGTTACAATGAATCATTTGATTCTTGGCCTCCATGGTGGCATAATAGATCCTTGCTTCTATTGGTCCCCGTGCTGTACCAATCCATCCCTGACAATTTTTATACGCCCTGGTGCCACAAGGGATCATTAGATTGTTAGCCTCCCTTGGGTCACAATGGTTCCTTGCTTCTCTTAACCCCTGTGGTGTCACAATGCATCCCATGCCCTTTTAGGCCACTTGATGTCACAATGAATCATTTGATTCTTGGCCTCCATGGTGGCATAATAAATCCTTGCTTCTATTGGTCCCCGTGCTGTAACATTCCATCACTGGGCCTTTTACAAACCCTGGTGTCACAAGGGATCATTAGATTGTTAGCCTGCATTGGGTCACAAGGGTTCCTTGCTTCTCTTAACCTCAGTGGTGTCACAATGCATCCCATGCACTTTTAGGCCACTTGATGTCACAATGAATCATTTGATTCTTGGCCTCCATGGTGGCATAATAGATCCTTGCTTCTATTGGTCCCCGTGCTGTAACAATCCATCACTGGCCCTTTTTATACGCCCTGTTGCCACAAGGGATCATTAGATTGTTAGCCTGCATTGGGTCTCAATGGTTCCTTGCTTCTCTTAACCTCTGTGGTGTCACAATGCATCCCATGCCCTTTTAGGCCACTTGGTGTTACAATGAAACACTTGATTCTTGGCCTCTATGGTGTCATAATATTTCCATGTTTTTATTTGGCCCCATGCTTTCACAATTCATCCCTGGCCCTTTTACCACCCCTGGCGCCACAAGGGATCATTAGATTGTTAGCCTCCCTTGGGTCACAATGGTTCCTTGCTTCTCTTAGCCCCTGTGGTGTCAAAATGCATCCCATGCCCTTTTAGGCCACTTGATGTGACAATGAATCATTTGATTCTTGGCCTCCATGGTGGCATAATAGATCCTTGCTTCTATTGGTCCCCGTGCTGTAACATTCCATCACTGGGCCTTTTACAAACCCTGGTGTCACAAGGGATCATTAGATTGTTAGCCTGCATTGGGTCACAATGGTTCCTTGCTTCTCTTAACCTCTGTGGTGTCACAATGCATCCCATGCCCTTTTAGGCCACTTGATGTAACAATGAATCATTGGATGGTTGGCCTCCATGGTGGCATAATAGATCCTTGCTTCTATTGATCCCCGTGCTACAACAATCCATCCCTGGCCCTTTTTATACCCCCTGGTGCCACAAGGGGTCATTAGATTGATAGCCTGCATTGGGTCACAATGGTTCCTTGCTTCTCTTAACCCCTGTGGTGTCACAATGCATCCCATGCCCTTTTAGGCCACTTGGTGTTACAATGAACCATTTGATTCTTGGCCTCTACGGTGTCAAAATATTTCCATGTCTTTATTGGGCCCCATGCTTTCACAATTCATCCCTGGCCCTTTTACAACCCCTCGTGCCACAAGGGATCATTAGATTGTTAGCCTCCCTTGGGTCACAAAAGTGCCTTGTTTCTCTTAACCCCTGTGGTGTCACAATGCATCCCATGCCCTTTTAGGCCACTTGATGTCACAATGAATCATTTGATGGTTGGCCTCCATGGTGGCATAATAGATCCTTGCTTCTATTGGTCCCCGTGCTACAACAATCCTTCCCTGGCCCTTTTTATACCCCCTGGTGCCACAAGGGATCATTAGATTGTTAGCCTCCCTTGGGTCACAATGGTTCCTTGTTTCTCTTAACCCCTGTGGTGTCACAATGAATCCCATGCCCTTTTAGGCCTCTTGATGTCGCAATGAATCATTTGATGGTTGGCCTCCATGGTGGCATAATAGATCCTTGCTTCTATTGGTCCCCGTGCTGTAACAATCCATCACTGGCCCTTTTTATACCCCCTGGTGCCACAAGGGATCATTAGATTGTTAGCCTCCCTTGGGTCTCAATGGTTCCTTGCTTCTCTTAACCCCTGTGGTGACACAATCCATCCCATGCCCTTTTAGGCCACTTGATGTCACAATGAATCATTTGATTCTTGGCCTCCATGGTGGCATAATAGATCCTTGCTTCTATTGGTCCCCGTGCTACAACAATCCATCCCTGGCCCTTTTTATACCCCCTGGTGCCACAAGGGGTCATTAGATTGATAGCCTGCATTGGGTCACAATGATTCCTTGCTTCTCTTAACCCCTGTGGTGTCACAATTCATCCCATGCACTTTTTGGCCACTTCATGTTACAATGAACCATTTGATTCTTGGCCTCTATGGTGTCATAATATTTCCATGTCTTTATTGGGCCCCATGCTTTCACAATTCATCCCTGGCCCTTTTACAACCCCTGGTGCCACAAGGGATCATTAGATTGTTAGCCTCCCTTGGGTCACAATGGTTCCTTGCTTCTCTTAACCCCTGTGGTGTCAAAATGCATCCCATGCTCTTTTAGGCCACTTGATGTCGCAATGAATCATTTGATTCTTGGCCTCCATGGTGGCATAATAGATCCTTGCTTCTATTGGTCCCCGTGCTGTAACATTCCATCACTGGGCATTTTACAAACCCTGGTGTCACAAGGGATCATATAGATTGTTAGCCTGCATTGGGTCACAAGGGTGCCTTGCTTCTCTTAACCTCTGTGGTGTCACAATCCATCCCATGCCCTTTTAGGCCACTTGATGTCACAATGAATCATTTGATGGTTGGCCTCCATGGTGGCATAATAGATCCTTGCTTCTATTGATCCCCGTGCTACAACAATCCATCCCTGACCCTTTTTATACCCCCTAGTGCCACAAGGGATCACTAGATTTTTAGCCTCCCTTGGGTCACAATGGTTCCTTGCTTCTCTTAACCCCTGTGGTGTCAAAATGCATCCCATGCCCTTTTAGGCCACTTGATGTCGCAATGAATCATTTGATTCTTGGCCTCCATGGTGGCATAATTGATCCTTGCTTCTATTGGTCCCCGTGCTGTAACAATCCATCCCTGGCCCTTTTTATACCCCCTGGTGCCACAAGGGATCATTAGATTGTTAGCCTCCCTTGGGTCACAATGGTTCCTTGCTTCTCTTAACCTCAGTGGTGTCACAATGCATCCCATGCCCTTTTAGGCCACTTGGTGTTACAATGAACCATTTGATTCTTGGCCTCTAGGGTGTCATAATATTTCCATGTCTTTATTGGGCCCCATGCTTTCACAATTCATCCCTGGCCCTTTTACAAACCCTGGTGCCACAAGGGATCATTAGATTGTTAGCCTGCATTGGGTCACAATAGTGCCTTGTTTCTCTTAACCCCTGTGGTGTCACAATGCATCCCATGCCCTTTTAGGCCACTTGATGTCACAATGAATCATTTGATTCTTGGCCTCCATGGTGGCATAATAAATCCTTGCTTCTATTAGTCCCCGTGCTGTAACAATCCATCACTGGCCCTTTTTATACCCCCTGGTGCCACAAGGGATCATTAGATTGTTAGCCTGCATTGGGTCTCAATGGTTCCTTGCTTCTCTTAACCTCTATGGTGTCACAATGCATCCCATGCCCTTTTAGGCCACTTGATATCGCAATGAATCATTTGATTCTTGGCCTCCATGGTGGCATAATAGATCCTTGCTTCTATTGGTCCCCGTGCTGTAACATTCCATCACTGGCCTTTTTACAAACCCTGGTGTCACAAGGGATCATATAGATTGTTAGCCTGCATTGGGTCACAAGGGTGCCTTGCTTCTCTTAACCTCAGTGGTGTCACAATCCATCCCATGCCCTTTTAGGCCACTTGATGTCACAATGAATCATTTGATTCTTGGCCTCCATGGTGGCATAATAAATCCTTGCTTCTATTGGTCCCCGTGCTGTAACATTCCATCACTGGGCCTTTTACAAACCCTGGTGTCACAAGGGATCATTAGATTGTTAGCCTGCATTGGGTCTCAATGGTTCCTTGCTTCTCTTAACCTCTGTGGTGTCACAATGCATCCCATGCACTTTTAGGCCCCTTGGTGTTACAATGAACCATTTGATTCTTGGCCTCTATGGTGTCAAAATATTTCCATGTCTTTATTGGGCCCCATGCTTTCACAATTCATCCCTGGCCCTTTTACAAACCCTGGTGCCACAAGGGATCATTAGATTGTTAGCCTCCCTTGGGTCACAATAGTGCCTTGTTTCTCTTAACCCCTGTGGTGTCACAATGCATCCCATGCCCTTTTAGGCCACTTGATGTCACAATGAATCATTTGATGGTTGGCCTCCATGGTGGCATAATAGATCCTTGCTTCTATTGGTCCCCGTGCTACAACAATCCATCCCTGACCCTTTTTATACCCCCTGGTGCCACAAGGGATCATTAGATTGTTAGCCTCCCTTGGGTCACAATGGTTCCTTGCTTCTCTTAACCCCTGTGGTGTCACAATGCATCCCATGCCCTTTTAGGCCACTTGATGTCGCAATGAATCATTTGATTCTTGGCCTCCATGGTGGCATAATAGATCCTTGCTTCTATTGGTCCCCGTGCTGTAACAATCCATCACTGGCCCTTTTTATACGCCCTGGTGCCACAAGGGATCATTAGATTGTTAGCCTCCCTTGGGTCTCAATGGTTCCTTGCTTCTCTTAACCCCTGTGGTGTCACAATCCATCCCATGCCCTTTTAGGCCACTTGATGTCACAATGAATCATTTGATTCTTGGCCTCCATGGTGGCATAATAGATCCTTGCTTCTATTGGTCCCCGTGCTACAACAATCCATCCCTGGCCCTTTTTATACCCCCTGGTGCCACAAGGGGTCATTAGATTGATAGCCTGCATTGGGTCACAATGGTTCCTTGCTTCTCTTAACCCCTGTGGTGTCACAATTCATCCCATGCCCTTTTAGGCCACTTGGTGTTACAATGAACCATTTGATTCTTGGCCTCTATGGTGTCATAATATTTCCATGTCTTTATTGGGCCCCATGCTTTCACAATTCATCCCTGGCCCTTTTACAACCCCTGGTGCCACAAGGGATCATTAGATTGTTAGCCTCCCTTGGGTCACAATAGTGCCTTGTTTCTCTTAACCCCTGTGGTGTCACAATGCATCCCATGCCCTTTTAGGCCACTTGATGTCACAATGAATCATTTGATTCTTGGCCTCCATGGTGGCATAATCGTTCCTTGATTCTATTGGTCCCCGTGCTGTAACAATCCATCCCTGGCCCTTTTTATACCCCTGGTGCCACAAGGGATCATTAGATTGTTAGCCTCCCTTGGGTCACAATGGTTCCTTGCTTCTCTTAACCCCTGTGGTGTCACAATGCATCCCATGCCCTTTTAGGCCACTTGATGTCACAATGAATCATTTCATTCTTGGCCTCCATGGTGGCATAATGGTTCCTTGTTTCTCTTGGGCCCCATGCTGTCACAATTCATCCCTGGCCCTTTTACAACCCCTGGTGCCACAAGGGATCATTAGATTGTTAGCCTGCATTGGGTCACAATAATGCCTTGTTTCTCTTAACCCCTGTGGTGTCACAATGCATCCCATGCTCTTTTAGGCCACTTGATGTCACAATGAATCATTTGATTCTTGGCCTCCATGGTGGCATAATAGATCCTTGCTTCTATTGATCCCCGTGCTACAACAATCCATCCCTGACCCTTTTTATACCCCCTGGTGCCACAAGGGATCACTAGATTGTTAGCCTCCCTTGGGTCACAATGGTTCCTTGCTTCTCTTAACCCCTCTGGTGTCAAAATGCATCCCATGCCCTTTTAGGCCACTTGATGTCGCAATGAATCATTTGATTCTTGGCCTCCATGGTGGCATAATAGATCCTTGCTTCTATTGGTCCCCGTGCTACAACAATCCTTCCCTGGCCCTTTTTATACCCCCTGGTGCCACAAGGGGTCATTAGATTGATAGCCTCCAATGTATCACAATGGTTCCTTGCTTCTCTTAACCCCTGTGGTGTCAAAATGCATCCCATGCACTTTTTGGCCACTTCATGTTACAATGAATCATTTGATTCTTGGCCTCCATGGTGGCATAATCGTTCCTTGCTTCTATTGGTCCCCGTGCTGTAACATTCCATCACTGGGCCTTTTACAAACCCTGGTGTCACAAGGGATCATTAGATTGTTAGCCTGCATTGGGTCACAATGGTTCCTTGCTTCTCTTAACCTCTGTGGTGTCACAATGCATCCCATGCCCTTTTAGGCCACTTGATGTCACAATGAATCATTTGATGGTTGGCCTCCATGGTGGCATAATAGATCCTTGCTTCTATTGATCCCCGTGCTACAACAATCCATCCCTGACCCTTTTTATACCCCCTGGTGCCACAAGGGATCACTAGATTGTTAGCCTCCCTTGGGTCACAATGGTTCCTTGCTTCTCTTAACCCCTGTGGTGTCAAAATGCATCCCATGCCCTTTTAGGCCACTTGATGTCGCAATGAATCATTTGATTCTTGGCCTCCATGGTGGCATAATTGATCCTTGCTTCTATTGGTCCCCGTGCTGTAACAATCCATCCCTGGCCCTTTTTATACCCCCTGGTGCCACAAGGGGTCATTAGATTGATAGCCTGCATTGGGTCACAATGGTTCCTTGCTTCTCTTAACCCCTGTGGTGTCACAATTCATCCCATGCCCTTTTAGGCCACTTGGTGTTACAATGAACCATTTGATTCTTGGCCTCTATGGTGTCATAATATTTCCATGTCTTTATTGGGCCCCATGCTTTCACAATTCATCCCTGGCCCTTTTACAACCCCTGGTGCCACAAGGGATCATTAGATTGTTAGCCTCCCTTGGGTCACAATAGTGCCTTGTTTCTCTTAACCCCTGTGGTGTCACAATGCATCCCATGCCCTTTTAGGCCACTTGATGTCGCAATGAATCATTTGATTCTTGGCCTCCATGGTGGCATAATAGATCCTTGCTTCTATTGGTCCCCCTGCTGTAACAATCCATCACTGGCCCTTTTTATACGCCCTGGTGCCACAAGGGATCATTAGATTGTTAGCCTCCCTTGGGTCTCAATGGTTCCTTGCTTCTCTTAACCCCTGTGTTGTCACAATCCATCCCATGCCCTTTTAGGCCACTTGATGTCACAATGAATCATTTGATTCTTGGCCTCCATGGTGGCATAATAGATCCTTGCTTCTATTGGTACCCGTGCTACAACAATCCATCCCTGGCCCTTTTTATACCCCCTGGTGCCACAAGGGGTCATTAGATTGATAGCCTGCATTGGGTCACAATGGTTCCTTGCTTCTCTTAACCCCTGTGGTGTCACAATTCATCCCATGCCCTTTTAGGCCACTTGGTGTTACAATGAACCATTTGATTCTTGGCCTCTATGGTGTCATAATATTTCCATGTCTTTATTGGGCCCCATGCTTTCACAATTCATCCCTGGCCCTTTTACAACCCCTGGTGCCACAAGGGATCATTAGATTGTTAGCCTCCCTTGGGTCACAATAGTGCCTTGTTTCTCTTAACCCCTGTGGTGTCACAATGCATCCCATGCCCTTTTAGGCCACTTGATGTCACAATGAATCATTTGATTCTTGGCCTCCATGGTGGCATAATCGTTCCTTGATTCTATTGGTCCCCGTGCTGTAACAATCCATCCCTGGCCCTTTTTATACCCCTGGTGCCACAAGGGATCATTAGATTGTTAGCCTCCCTTGGGTCACAATGGTTCCTTGCTTCTCTTAACCCCTGTGGTGTCACAATGCATCCCATGCCCTTTTAGGCCACTTGATGTCACAATGAATCATTTCATTCTTGGCCTCCATGGTGGCATAATGGTTCCTTGTTTCTCTTGGGCCCCATGCTGTCACAATTCATCCCTGGCCCTTTTACAACCCCTGGTGCCACAAGGGATCATTAGATTGTTAGCCTGCATTGGGTCACAATAATGCCTTGTTTCTCTTAACCCCTGTGGTGTCACAATGCATCCCATGCCCTTTTAGGCCACTTGATGTCACAATGAATCATTTGATTCTTGGCCTCCATGGTGGCATAATAGATCCTTGCTTCTATTGATCCCCATGCTACAACAATCCATCCCTGACCCTTTTTATACCCCCTGGTGCCACAAGGGATCACTAGATTGTTAGCCTCCCTTGGGTCACAATGGTTCCTTGCTTCTCTTAACCCCTCTGGTGTCAAAATGCATCCCATGCCCTTTTAGGCCACTTGATGTCGCAATGAATCATTTGATTCTTGGCCTCCATGGTGGCATAATAGATCCTTGCTTCTATTGGTCCCCGTGCTACAACAATCCTTCCCTGGCCCTTTTTATACCCCCTGGTGCCACAAGGGGTCATTAGATTGATAGCCTCCAATGTATCACAATGGTTCCTTGCTTCTCTTAACCCCTGTGGTGTCAAAATGCATCCCATGCACTTTTTGGCCACTTCATGTTACAATGAATCATTTGATTCTTGGCCTCCATGGTGGCATAATCGTTCCTTGCTTCTATTGGTCCCCGTGCTGTAACATTCCATCACTGGGCCTTTTACAAACCCTGGTGTCACAAGGGATCATTAGATTGTTAGCCTGCATTGGGTCACAATGGTTCCTTGCTTCTCTTAACCTCTGTGGTGTCACAATGCATCCCATGCCCTTTTAGGCCACTTGATGTCACAATGAATCATTTGATTCTTGGCCTCCATGGTGGCATAATAGATCCTTGCTTCTATTGATCCCCGTGCTACAACAATCCATCCCTGACCCTTTTTATACCCCCTGGTGCCACAAGGGATCACTAGATTGTTAGCCTCCCTTGGGTCACAATGGTTCCTTGCTTCTCTTAACCCCTGTGGTGTCAAAATGCATCCCATGCCCTTTTAGGCCACTTGATGTCGCAATGAATCATTTGATTCTTGGCCTCCATGGTGGCATAATTGATCCTTGCTTCTATTGGTCCCCGTGCTGTAACAATCCATCCCTGGCCCTTTTTATACCCCCTGGTGCCACAAGGGGTCATTAGATTGATAGCCTGCATTGGGTCACAATGGTTCCTTGCTTCTCTTAACCCCTGTGGTGTCACAATTCATCCCATGCCCTTTTAGGCCACTTGGTGTTACAATGAACCATTTGATTCTTGGCCTCTATGGTGTCATAATATTTCCATGTCTTTATTGGGCCCCATGCTTTCACAATTCATCCCTGGCCCTTTTACAACCCCTGGTGCCACAAGGGATCATTAGATTGTTAGCCTCCCTTGGGTCACAATAGTGCCTTGTTTCTCTTAACCCCTGTGGTGTCACAATGCATCCCATGCCCTTTTAGGCCACTTGATGTCACAATGAATCATTTGATTCTTGGCCTCCATGGTGGCATAATCGTTCCTTGATTCTATTGGTCCCCGTGCTGTAACAATCCATCCCTGGCCCTTTTTATACCCCTGGTGCCACAAGGGATCATTAGATTGTTAGCCTCCCTTGGGTCACAATGGTTCCTTGCTTCTCTTAACCCCTGTGGTGTCACAATGCATCCCATGCCCTTTTAGGCCACTTGATGTCACAATGAATCATTTCATTCTTGGCCTCCATGGTGGCATAATGGTTCCTTGTTTCTCTTGGGCCCCATGCTGTCACAATTCATCCCTGGCCCTTTTACAACCCCTGGTGCCACAAGGGATCATTAGATTGTTAGCCTGCATTGGGTCACAATAATGCCTTGTTTCTCTTAACCCCTGTGGTGTCACAATGCATCCCATGCCCTTTTAGGCCACTTGATGTCACAATGAATCATTTGATTCTTGGCCTCCATGGTGGCATAATAGATCCTTGCTTCTATTGATCCCCGTGCTACAACAATCCATCCCTGACCCTTTTTATACCCCCTGGTGCCACAAGGGATCACTAGATTGTTAGCCTCCCTTGGGTCACAATGGTTCCTTGCTTCTCTTAACCCCTGTGGTGTCAAAATGCATCCCATGCCCTTTTAGGCCACTTGATGTCGCAATGAATCATTTGATGCTTGGCCTCCATGGTGGCATAATAGATCCTTGCTTCTATTGGTCCCCGTGCTACAACAATCCTTCCCTGGCCCTTTTTATACCCCCTGGTGCCACAAGGGGTCATTAGATTGATAGCCTCCAATGTATCACAATGGTTCCTTGCTTCTCTTAACCCCTGTGGTGTCAAAATGCATCCCATGCACTTTTTGGCCACTTCATGTTACAATGAATCATTTGATTCTTGGCCTCCATGGTGGCATAATCGTTCCTTGCTTCTATTGGTCCCCGTGCTACAACAATCCATCCCAGAACCTTTTTATACCCCCTGGTGCCACAAGGGATCATTAGATTGTTAGCCTGCATTGGGTCACAATGGTTCCTTGCTTCTCTTAACCTCTGTGGTGTCACAATGCATCCCATGCCCTTTTAGGCCACTTGATGTCACAATGAATCATTTGATGGTTGGCCTCCATGGTGGCATAATAGATCCTTGCTTCTATTGATCCCCGTGCTACAACAATCCATCCCTGACCCTTTTTATACCCCCTGGTGCCACAAGGGATCACTAGATTGTTAGCCTCCCTTGGGTCACAATGGTTCCTTGCTTCTCTTAACCCCTGTGGTGTCAAAATGCATCCCATGCCCTTTTAGGCCACTTGATGTCGCAATGAATCATTTGATTCTTGGCCTCCATGGTGGCATAATTGATCCTTGCTTCTATTGGTCCCCGTGCTGTAACAATCCATCCCTGGCCCTTTTTATACCCCCTGGTGCCACAAGGGATCATTAGATTGTTAGCCTGCATTGGGTCACAATGGTTCCTTGCTTCTCTTAACCTCAGTGGTGTCACAATGCATCCCATGCCCTTTTAGGCCACTTGGTGTTACAATGAACCATTTGATTCTTGGCCTCTAGGGTGTCATAATATTTCCATGTCTTTATTGGGCCCCATGCTTTCACAATTCATCCCTGGCACTTTTACAACCCCTGGTGCCACAAGGGATCATTAGATTGTTAGCCTCCCTTGGGTCACAATAGTGCCTTGTTTCTCTTAACCCCTGTGGTGTCACAATGCATCCCATGCCCTTTTAGGCCACTTGATGTCGCAATGAATCATTTGATTCTTGGCCTCCATGGTGGCATAATCGTTCCTTGCTTCTATTGGTCCCCGTGCTGTAACAATCCATCACTGGCCCTTTTTATATCCCCTGGTGCCACAAGGGATCATTAGATTGTTAGCCTGCATTGGGTCTCAATGGTTCCTTGCTTCTCTTAACCTCAGTGGTGTCACAATCCATCCCATGCCCTTTTAGGCCACTTGATGTCACAATGAATCATTTGATTCTTGGCCTCCATGGTGGCATAATAAATCCTTGCTTCTATTGGTCCCCGTGCTGTAACAATCCATCCCTGGCCCTTTTTATACCCCCTGGTGCCACAAGGGATCATTAGATTGTTAGCCTGCATTGGGTCTCAATGGTTCCTTGCTTCTCTTAACCTCTATGGTGTCACAATGCATCCCATGCCCTTTTAGGCCACTTGGTGTTACAATGAATCACTTGATTCTTGGCCTCTATGGTGTCATAATATTTCCATGTCTTTATTGGGCCCCATGCTTTCACAATTCATCCCTGGCCCTTTTACCACCCCTGGTGCCACAAGGGATCATTAGATTGTTAGCCTCCCTTGGGTCACAATGGCTCCTTGCTTCTCTTAACCCCTGTGGTGTCACAATGCATCCCATGCCCTTTTAGGCCACTTGATGTCACAATGAATCATTTGATTCTTGGCCTCCATGGTGGCATAATAGATCCTTGCTTCTATTCATCCCCGTGCTACAACAATCCATCCCTGACCCTTTTTATACCCCCTGGTGCCACAAGGGATCATTAGATTGTTAGCCTCCCTTGGGTCACAATGGTTCCTTGCTTCTCTTAACCCCTGTGGTGTCACAATGCATCCCATGCCCTTTTAGGCCACTTGATGTCACAATGAATCATTTGATTCTTGGCCTCCATGGTGGCATAATAGATCCTTGCTTCTATTGATCCCCGTGCTGTAACAATCCATCCCTGGCCCTTTTTATACCCCCTGGTGCCACAAGGGATCATTAGATTGTTAGCCTGCATTGGGTCTCAATGGTTCCTTGCTTCTCTTAACTTCAGTGGTGTCACAATGCATCCCATGCCCTTTTAGGCCACTTGATGTCACAATGAATCATTTGATTCTTGGCCTCCATGGTGGCATAATGGTTCCTTGTTTCTCTTGGGCCCCATGCTGTCACAATTCATCCCTGGCCTTTTTACAACCCCTGGTGCCACAAGGGATCATTAGATTGTTAGCCTGCATTGGGTCACAATAATGCCTTGTTTCTCTTAACCCCTGTGGTGTCACAATGCATCCCATGCCCTTTTAGGCCACTTGATGTCACAATGAATCATTTGATGGTTGGCCTCCATGGTGGCATAATAGATCCTTGCTTCTATTGATCCCCGTGCTACAACAATCCATCCCTGACCCTTTTTATACCCCCTGGTGCCACAAGGGATCATTAGATTGTTAGCCTCCCTTGGGTCACAATGGTTCCTTGCTTCTCTTAACCCCTGTGGTGTCAAAATGCATCCCATGCCCTTTTAGGCCACTTGATGTCGCAATGAATCATTTGATTCTTGGCCTCCATGGTGGCATAATAGATCCTTGCTTCTATTGGTCCCCGTGCTACAACAATCCTTCCCTGGCCCTTTTTATACCCCCTGGTGCCACAAGGGGTCATTAGATTGATAGCCTCCAATGGGTCACAATGGTTCCTTGCTTCTCTTAACCCCTGTGGTGTCACAATGCATCCCATGCACTTTTTGGCCACTTCATGTTACAATGAATCATTTGATTCTTGGCCTCCATGGTGGCATAATCGTTCCTTGCTTCTATTGGTCCCCGTGCTACAACAATCCATCACTGGCCCTTTTACAAACCCTGGTGTCACAAGGGATCATTAGATTGTTAGCCTCCCTTGGGTCACAATGGTTCCTTGCTTCTCTTAACCTCAGTGGTGTCACAATGCATCCCATGCCCTTTTAGGCCACTTGGTGTTACAATGAACCATTTGATTCTTGGCCTCTAGGGTGTCATAATATTTCCATGTCTTTATTGGGCCCCATGCTTTCACAATTCATCCCTGGCCCTTTTACAACCCCTGGTGCCACAAGGCATCATTAGATTGTTAGCCTCCCTTGGGTCACAATAGTGCCTTGTTTCTCTTAACCCCTGTGGTGTCACAATGCATCCCATGCCCTTTTAGGCCACTTGATGTCACAATGAATCATTTGATGGTTGGCCTCCATGGTGGCATAATCATTCCTTGCTTCTATTGGTCCCCGTGCTGTAACAATCCATCCCTGGCCCTTTTTATAACCCCTGGTGCCACAAGGGGTCATTAGATTGTTAGCCTCCCTTGGGTCACAATGGTTCCTTGTTTCTCTAAACCCCTGTGGTGTCACAATGAATCCCATGCCCTTTTAGGCCACTTGATGTCGCAATGAATCATTTGATTCTTGGCCTCCATGGTGGCATAATCGTTCCTTGCTTCTATTGGTCCCCGTGCTGTAACAATCCATCACTGGCCCTTTTTATACCCCCTGGTGCCACAAGGGATCATTAGATTGTTAGCCTGCATTGGGTCTCAATGGTTCCTTGCTTCTCTTAACCCCTGTGGTGTCAAAATGCATCCCATGCACTTTTAGGCCACTTGATGTCGCAATGAACCATTTGATGCTTGGCCTCCATGGTGGCATAATAGATCCTTGCTTCTATTGGTCCCCGTGCTGTAACAATCCATCACTGGGCCTTTTTATACCCCCTGGTGCCACAAGGGATCATTAGATTGTTAGCCTGCATTGGGTCTCAATGGTTCCTTGCTTCTCTTAACCTCTATGGTGTCACAATGCATCCCATGCCCTTTTAGGCCACTTGGTGTTACAATGAATCACTTGATTCTTGGCCTCTATGGTGTCATAATAATTCCATGTCTTTATTGGGCCCCATGCTTTCACAATTCATCCGTGGCCCTTTTACAACCCCTGTTGCCACAAGGGATCATTAGATTGTTAACCTCCCTTGGGTCACAATAGTGCCTTGTTTCTCTTAACCCCTGTGGTGTCACAATGCATCCCATGCCCTTTTAGGCCACTTGATGTCACAATGAATCATTTGATGGTTGGCCTCCATGGTGGCATAATAGATCCTTGCTTCTATTGGTCCCCGTGCTGTAACAATCCATCCCTGGCCCTTTTACAACCCCTGGTGTCACAAGGGACCATTAGATTGTTAGCCTCCCTTGGGTCACAATGGTTCCTTGCTTCTCTTAACCCCTGTGGTGTCACAATGCATCCCATGCCCTTTTAGGCCACTTGATGTCGCAATGAATCATTTGATTCTTGGCCTCCATGGTGGCATAATAGATCCTTGCTTCTATTGGTCCCCGTGCTGTAACAATCCATCCCTGGCCCTTTTTATACCCCCTGGTGCCACAAGGGGTCATTAGATTGATAGCCTCCCTTGGATCTCAATGGTTCCTTGCTTCTCTTAACCTCAGTGGTGTCACAATCCATCCCATGCCCTTTTAGGCCACTTGATGTCACAATGAATCATTTGATTCTTGGCCTCCATGGTGGCATAATAGATCCTTGCTTCTATTGGTCCCCGTGCTGTAACAATCCATCACTGGCCCTTTTTATACCCCCTGGTGCCACAAGGGATCATTAGATTGTTAGCCTCCCTTGGGTCACAATGGTTCCTTGCTTCTCTTAACCTCTATGGTGTCACCATGCATCCCATGCCCTTTTAGGCCACTTGGTGTTACAATGAACCATTTGATCCTTGGCCTCTATGGCGTCATAATATTTCCATGTCTTTATTGGGCCCCATGCTTTCACAATTCATCCCTGGCCCTTTTACAACCCCTGGTGCCACAAGGGATCATTAGATTGTTTGCCTGCATTGGGTCACAATAGTGCCTTGTTTCTCTTAACCCCTGTGGTGTCACAATGCATCCCATGCCCTTTTAGGCCACTTGATGTCACAATGAATCATTTGATTCTTGGCCTCCATGGTGGCATAATAAATCCTTGCTTCTATTGGTCCCCGTGCTGTAACATTCCATCACTGGGCCTTTTGCAAACCCTGGTGTCAAAAGGGATCATTAGATTGTTAGCCTCCCTTGGGTCACAATGGTTCCTTGCTTCTCTTAACCCCTGTGGTGTCACAATGCATCCCATGCCCTTTTAGGCCACTTGATGTCGCAATGAATCATTTGATTCTTGGCCTCCATGGTGGCATAATAGATCCTTGCTTCTATTGGTCCCCGTGCTGTAACAATCCATCACTGGCCCTTTTTATACGCCCTGGTGCCACAAGGGATCATTAGATTGTTAGCCTCCCTTGGGTCTCAATGGTTCCTTGCTTCTCTTAACCCCTGTGGTGTCACAATCCATCCCATGCCCTTTTAGGCCACTTGATGTCACAATGAATCATTTGATTCTTGGCCTCCATGGTGGCATAATAGATCCTTGCTTCTATTGGTCCCCGTGCTACAACAATCCATCCCTGGCCCTTTTTATACCCCCTGGTGCCACAAGGGGTCATTAGATTGATAGCCTGCATTGGGTCACAATGGTTCCTTGCTTCTCTTAACCCCTGTGGTGTCACAATTCATCCCATGCCCTTTTAGGCCACTTGGTGTTACAATGAACCATTTGATTCTTGGCCTCTATGGTGTCATAATATTTCCATGTCTTTATTGGGCCCCATGCTTTCACAATTCATCCCTGGCCCTTTTACAACCCCTGGTGCCACAAGGGATCATTAGATTGTTAGCCTCCCTTGGGTCACAATAGTGCCTTGTTTCTCTTAACCCCTGTGGTGTCACAATGCATCCCATGCCCTTTTAGGCCACTTGATGTCACAATGAATCATTTGATTCTTGGCCTCCATGGTGGCATAATCGTTCCTTGATTCTATTGGTCCCCGTGCTGTAACAATCCATCCCTGGCCCTTTTTATACCCCTGGTGCCACAAGGGATCATTAGATTGTTAGCCTCCCTTGGGTCACAATGGTTCCTTGCTTCTCTTAACCCCTGTGGTGTCACAATGCATCCCATGACCTTTTAGGCCACTTGATGTCACAATGAATCATTTCATTCTTGGCCTCCATGGTGGCATAATGGTTCCTTGTTTCTCTTGGGCCCCATGCTGTCACAATTCATCCCTGGCCCTTTTACAACCCCTGGTGCCACAAGGGATCATTAGATTGTTAGCCTGCATTGGGTCACAATAATGCCTTGTTTCTCTTAACCCCTGTGGTGTCACAATGCATCCCATGCCCTTTTAGGCCACTTGATGTCACAATGAATCATTTGATTCTTGGCCTCCATGGTGGCATAATAGATCCTTGCTTCTATTGATCCCCGTGCTACAACAATCCATCCCTGACCCTTTTTATACCCCCTGGTGCCACAAGGGATCACTAGATTGTTAGCCTCCCTTGGGTCACAATGGTTCCTTGCTTCTCTTAACCCCTGTGGTGTCAAAATGCATCCCATGCCCTTTTAGGCCACTTGATGTCGCAATGAATCATTTGATGCTTGGCCTCCATGGTGGCATAATAGATCCTTGCTTCTATTGGTCCCCGTGCTACAACAATCCTTCCCTGGCCCTTTTTATACCCCCTGGTGCCACAAGGGGTCATTAGATTGATAGCCTCCAATGTATCACAATGGTTCCTTGCTTCTCTTAACCCCTGTGGTGTCAAAATGCATCCCATGCACTTTTTGGCCACTTCATGTTACAATGAATCATTTGATTCTTGGCCTCCATGGTGGCATAATCGTTCCTTGCTTCTATTGGTCCCCGTGCTGTAACATTCCATCACTGGGCCTTTTACAAACCCTGGTGTCACAAGGGATCATTAGATTGTTAGCCTGCATTGGGTCACAATGGTTCCTTGCTTCTCTTAACCTCTGTGGTGTCACAATGCATCCCATGCCCTTTTAGGCCACTTGATGTCACAATGAATCATTTGATGGTTGGCCTCCATGGTGGCATAATAGATCCTTGCTTCTATTGATCCCCGTGCTACAACAATCCATCCCTGACCCTTTTTATACCCCCTGGTGCCACAAGGGATCACTAGATTGTAAGCCTCCCTTGGGTCACAATGGTTCCTTGCTTCTCTTAACCCCTGTGGTGTCAAAATGCATCCCATGCCCTTTTAGGCCACTTGATGTCGCAATGAATCATTTGATTCTTGGCCTCCATGGTGGCATAATTGATCCTTGCTTCTATTGGTCCCCGTGCTGTAACAATCCATCCCTGGCCCTTTTTATACCCCCTGGTGCCACAAGGGGTCATTAGATTGATAGCCTGCATTGGGTCACAATGGTTCCTTGCTTCTCTTAACCCCTGTGGTGTCACAATTCATCCCATGCCCTTTTAGGCCACTTGGTGTTACAATGAACCATTTGATTCTTGGCCTCTATGGTGTCATAATATTTCCATGTCTTTATTGGGCCCCATGCTTTCACAATTCATCCCTGGCCCTTTTACAACCCCTGGTGCCACAAGGGATCATTAGATTGTTAGCCTCCCTTGGGTCACAATAGTGCCTTGTTTCTCTTAACCCCTGTGGTGTCACAATGCATCCCATGCCCTTTTAGGCCACTTGATGTCACAATGAATCATTTGATGGTTGGCCTCCATGGTGGCATAATAGATCCTTGCTTCTATTGGTCCCCGTGCTACAACAATCCATCCCTGACCCTTTTTATACCCCCTGGTGCCACAAGGGATCATTAGATTGTTAGCCTCCCTTGGGTCTCAATGGTTCCTTGCTTCTCTTAACCCCTGTGGTGTCACAATCCATCCCATGCCCTTTTAGGCCACTTGATGTCACAATGAATCATTTGATTCTTGGCCTCCATGGTGGCATAATAGATCCTTGCTTCTATTGGTCCCCGTGCTACAACAATCCATCCCTGGCCCTTTTTATACCCCCTGGTGCCACAAGGGGTCATTAGATTGATAGCCTGCATTGGGTCACAATGGTTCCTTGCTTCTCTTAACCCCTGTGCTGTCACAATTCATCCCATGCCCTTTTAGGCCACTTGGTGTTACAATGAACCATTTGATTCTTGGCCTCTATGGTGTCATAATATTTCCATGTCTTTATTGGGCCCCATGCTTTCACAATTCATCCCTGGCCCTTTTACAACCCCTGGTGCCACAAGGGATCATTAGATTGTTAGCCTCCCTTGGGTCACAATAGTGCCTTGTTTCTCTTAACCCCTGTGGTGTCACAATGCATCCCATGCCCTTTTAGGCCACTTGATGTCACAATGAATCATTTGATTCTTGGCCTCCATGGTGGCATAATCGTTCCTTGATTCTATTGGTCCCCGTGCTGTAACAATCCATCCCTGGCCCTTTTTATACCCCTGGTGCCACAAGGGATCATTAGATTGTTAGCCTCCCTTGGGTCACAATGGTTCCTTGCTTCTCTTAACCCCTGTGGTGTCACAATGCATCCCATGCCCTTTTAGGCCACTTGATGTCACAATGAATCATTTCATTCTTGGCCTCCATGGTGGCATAATGGTTCCTTGTTTCTCTTGGGCCCCATGCTGTCACAATTCATCCCTGGCCCTTTTACAACCCCTGGTGCCACAAGGGATCATTAGATTGTTAGCCTGCATTGGGTCACAATAATGCCTTGTTTCTCTTAACCCCTGTGGTGTCACAATGCATCCCATGCCCTTTTAGGCCACTTGATGTCACAATGAATCATTTGATTCTTGGCCTCCATGGTGGCATAATAGATCCTTGCTTCTATTGATCCCCGTGCTACAACAATCCATCCCTGACCCTTTTTATACCCCCTGGTGCCACAAGGGATCACTAGATTGTTAGCCTCCCTTGGGTCACAATGGTTCCTTGCTTCTCTTAACCCCTCTGGTGTCAAAATGCATCCCATGCCCTTTTAGGCCACTTGATGTCGCAATGAATCATTTGATTCTTGGCCTCCATGGTGGCATAATAGATCCTTGCTTCTATTGGTCCCCGTGCTACAACAATCCTTCCCTGGCCCTTTTTATACCCCCTGGTGCCACAAGGGGTCATTAGATTGATAGCCTCCAATGTATCACAATGGTTCCTTGCTTCTCTTAACCCCTGTGGTGTCAAAATGCATCCCATGCACTTTTTGGCCACTTCATGTTACAATGAATCATTTGATTCTTGGCCTCCATGGTGGCATAATCGTTCCTTGCTTCTATTGGTCCCCGTGCTGTAACATTCCATCACTGGGCCTTTTACAAACCCTGGTGTCACAAGGGATCATTAGATTGTTAGCCTGCATTGGGTCACAATGGTTCCTTGCTTCTCTTAACCTCTGTGGTGTCACAATGCATCCCATGCCCTTTTAGGCCACTTGATGTCACAATGAATCATTTGATGGTTGGCCTCCATGGTGGCATAATAGATCCTTGCTTCTATTGATCCCCGTGCTACAACAATCCATCCCTGACCCTTTTTATACCCCCTGGTGCCACAAGGGATCACTAGATTGTTAGCCTCCCTTGGGTCACAATGGTTCCTTGCTTCTCTTAACCCCTGTGGTGTCAAAATGCATCCCATGCCCTTTTAGGCCACTTGATGTCACAATGAATCATTTGATTCTTGGCCTCCATGGTGGCATAATTGATCCTTGCTTCTATTGGTCCCCGTGCTGTAACAATCCATCCCTGGCCCTTTTTATACCCCCTGGTGCCACAAGGGGTCATTAGATTGATAGCCTGCATTGGGTCACAATGGTTCCTTGCTTCTCTTAACCCCTGTGGTGTCACAATTCATCCCATGCCCTTTTAGGCCACTTGGTGTTACAATGAACCATTTGATTCTTGGCCTCTATGGTGTCATAATATTTCCATGTCTTTATTGGGCCCCATGCTTTCACAATTCATCCGTGGCCCTTTTACAACCCCTGGTGCCACAAGGGATCATTAGATTGTTAGCCTCCCTTGGGTCACAATAGTGCCTTGTTTCTCTTAACCCCTGTGGTGTCACAATGCATCCCATGCCCTTTTAGGCCACTTGATGTCACAATGAATCATTTGATTCTTGGCCTCCATGGTGGCATAATCGTTCCTTGATTCTATTGGTCCCCGTGCTGTAACAATCCATCCCTGGCCCTTTTTATACCCCTGGTGCCACAAGGGATCATTAGATTGTTAGCCTCCCTTGGGTCACAATGGTTCCTTGCTTCTCTTAACCCCTGTGGTGTCACAATGCATCCCATGACCTTTTAGGCCACTTGATGTCACAATGAATCATTTCATTCTTGGCCTCCATGGTGGCATAATGGTTCCTTGTTTCTCTTGGGCCCCATGCTGTCACAATTCATCCCTGGCCCTTTTACAACCCCTGGTGCCACAAGGGATCATTAGATTGTTAGCCTGCATTGGGTCACAATAATGCCTTGTTTCTCTTAACCCCTGTGGTGTCACAATGCATCCCATGCCCTTTTAGGCCACTTGATGTCACAATGAATCATTTGATTCTTGGCCTCCATGGTGGCATAATAGATCCTTGCTTCTATTGATCCCCGTGCTACAACAATCCATCCCTGACCCTTTTTATACCCCCTGGTGCCACAAGGGATCACTAGATTGTTAGCCTCCCTTGGGTCACAATGGTTCCTTGCTTCTCTTAACCCCTGTGGTGTCAAAATGCATCCCATGCCCTTTTAGGCCACTTGATGTCGCAATGAATCATTTGATTCTTGGCCTCCATGGTGGCATAATAGATCCTTGCTTCTATTGGTCCCCGTGCTACAACAATCCTTCCCTGGCCCTTTTTATACCCCCTGGTGCCACAAGGGGTCATTAGATTGATAGCCTCCAATGTATCACAATGGTTCCTTGCTTCTCTTAACCCCTGTGGTGTCAAAATGCATCCCATGCACTTTTTGGCCACTTCATGTTACAATGAATCATTTGATTCTTGGCCTCCATGGTGGCATAATCGTTCCTTGCTTCTATTGGTCCCCGTGCTACAACAATCCATCCCAGAACCTTTTTATACCCCCTGGTGCCACAAGGGATCATTAGATTGTTAGCCTGCATTGGGTCACAATGGTTCCTTGCTTCTCTTAACCTCTGTGGTGTCACAATGCATCCCATGCCCTTTTAGGCCACTTGATGTCACAATGAATCATTTGATGGTTGGCCTCCATGGTGGCATAATAGATCCTTGCTTCTATTGATCCCCGTGGTACAACAATCCATCCCTGACCCTTTTTATACCCCCTGGTGCCACAAGGGATCACTAGATTGTTAGCCTCCCTTGGGTCACAATGGTTCCTTGCTTCTCTTAACCCCTGTGGTGTCACAATGCATCCCATGCCCTTTTAGGCCACTTGATGTCGCAATGAATCATTTGATTCTTGGCCTCCATGGTGGCATAATTGATCCTTGCTTCTATTGGTCCCCGTGCTGTAACAATCCATCCCTGGCCCTTTTTATACCCCCTGGTGCCACAAGGGATCATTAGATTGTTAGCCTGCATTGGGTCACAATGGTTCCTTGCTTCTCTTAACCTCAGTGGTGTCACAATGCATCCCATGCCCTTTTAGGCCACTTGGTGTTACAATGAACCATTTGATTCTTGGCCTCTAGGGTGTCATAATATTTCCATGTCTTTATTGGGCCCCATGCTTTCACAATTCATCCCTGGCACTTTTACAACCCCTGGTGCCACAAGGGATCATTAGATTGTTAGCCTCCCTTGGGTCACAATAGTGCCTTGTTTCTCTTAACCCCTGTGGTGTCACAATGCATCCCATGCCCTTTTAGGCCACTTGATGTCGCAATGAATCATTTGATTCTTGGCCTCCATGGTGGCATAATCATTCCTTGCTTCTATTGGTCCCCGTGCTGTAACAATCAATCACTGGCCCTTTTTATATCCCCTGGTGCCACAAGGGATCATTAGATTGTTAGCCTGCATTGGGTCTCAATGGTTCCTTGCTTCTCTTAACCTCAGTGGTGTCACAATCCATCCCATGCCCTTTTAGGCCACTTGATGTCACAATGAATCATTTGATTCTTGGCCTCCATGGTGGCATAATAAATCCTTGCTTCTATTGGTCCCCGTGCTGTAACAATCCATCACTGGCCCTTTTTATACCCCCTGGTGCCACAAGGGATCATTAGATTGTTAGCCTGCATTGGGTCTCAATGGTTCCTTGCTTCTCTTAACCCCTGTGCTGTCACAATTCATCCCATGCCCTTTTAGGCCACTTGATGTCACAATGAATCATTTGATTCTTGGCCTCCATGGTGGCATAATAAATCCTTGCTTCTATTGGTCCCCGTGCTGTAACAATCCATCACTGGCCCTTTTTATACCCCCTGGTGCCACAAGGGATCATTAGATTGTTAGCCTGCATTGGGTCTCAATGGTTCCTTTCTTCTCTTAACCTCAGTGGTGTCACAATCCATCCCATGCCCTTTTAGGCCACTTGATGTCACAATGAATCATTTGATGGTTGGCCTCCATGGTGGCATAATAGATCCTTGCTTCTATTGGTCCCCGTGCTGTAACAATCCATCCCTGGCCCTTTTACAACCCCTGGTGTCACAAGGGACCATTAGATTGTTAGCCTCCCTTGGGTCACAATGGTTCCTTGCTTCTCTTAACCCCTGTGGTGTCACAATGCATCCCATGCCCTTTTAGGCCACTTGATGTCGCAATGAATCATTTGATTCTTGGCCTCCATGGTGGCATAATAGATCCTTGCTTCTATTGGTCCCCGTGCTGTAACAATCCATCCCTGGCCCTTTTTATACCCCCTGGTGCCACAAGGGGTCATTAGATTGATAGCCTCCCTTGGATCTCAATGGTTCCTTGCTTCTCTTAACCTCAGTGGTGTCACAATCCATCCCATGCCCTTTTAGGCCACTTGATGTCACAATGAATCATTTGATTCTTGGCCTCCATGGTGGCATAATAGATCCTTGCTTCTATTGGTCCCCGTGCTGTAACAATCCATCACTGGCCCTTTTTATACCCCCTGGTGCCACAAGGGATCATTAGATTGTTAGCCTCCCTTGGGTCACAATGGTTCCTTGCTTCTCTTAACCTCTATGGTGTCACAATGCATCCCATGCCCTTTTAGGCCACTTGGTGTTACAATGAACCATTTGATCCTTGGCCTCTATGGTGTCATAATATTTCCATGTCTTTATTGGGCCCCATGCTTTCACAATTCATCCCTGGCCCTTTTACAACCCCTGGTGCCACAAGGGATCATTAGATTGTTAGCCTGCATTGGGTCACAATAGTGCCTTGTTTCTCTTAACCCCTGTGGTGTCACAATGCATCCCATGCCCTTTTAGGCCACTTGATGTCACAATGAATCATTTGATGCTTGGCCTCCATGGTGGCATAATAAATCCTTGCTTCTATTGGTCCCCGTGCTGTAACATTCCATCACTGGGCCTTTTGCAAACCCTGGTGTCAAAAGGGATCATTAGATTGTTAGCCTCCCTTGGGTCACAATGGTTCCTTGCTTCTCTTAACCCCTGTGGTGTCACAATGCATCCCATGCCCTTTTAGGCCACTTGATGTCGCAATGAATCATTTGATTCTTGGCCTCCATGGTGGCATAATAGATCCTTGCTTCTATTGGTCCCCGTGCTGTAACATTCCATCACTGGCCCTTTTACAAACCCTGGTGTCACAAGGGATCATATAGATTGTTAGCCTGCATTGGGTCACAAGGGTGCCTTGCTTCTCTTAACCTCTGTGGTGTCACAATCCATCCCATGCCCTTTTAGGCCACTTGATGTCACAATGAATCATTTGATTCTTGGCCTCCATGGTGGCATAATAAATCCTTGCTTCTATTGGTCCCCGTGCTGTAACATTCCATCACTGGGCCTTTTACAACCCCTGGTGTCACAAGGGATCATTAGATTGTTAGCCTGCATTGGGTCACAATGGTTCCTTGCTTCTCTTAACCTCTGTGGTGTCACAATGCATCCCATGCCCTTTTAGGCCACTTGATGTCACAATGAATCATTAGATTCTTGGCCTCCATGGTGGCATAATAGATCCTTGCTTCTATTGGTCCCCGTGCTGTAACAATCCATCCCTGGCCCTTTTTATACCCCCTGGTGCCACAAGGGGTCATTAGATTGATAGCCTGCATTGGGTCACAATGGTTCCTTGCTTCTCTTAACCCCTGTGGTGTCACAATGCATCCCATGCCCTTTTAGGCCACTTGGTGTTACAATGAACCATTTGATTCTTGGCCACTATGGTGTCAAAATATTTCCATGTCTTTATTGGGCCCCATGCTTTCACAATTCATCCCTGGCCCTTTACAACCCCTGGTGCCACAAGGGATCATTAGATTGTTAGCCTCCCTTGGGTCACAATAGTGCCTTGTTTCTCTTAACCCCTGTGGTGTCACAATGCATCCCATGCCCGTTTAGGCCACTTGATGTCACAATGAATCATTTGATGGTTGGCCTCCATGGTGGCATAATAGATCCTTGCTTCTATTGATCCCCGTGCTACAACAATCCATCCCTGACCCTTTTTATACCCCCTGGTGCCACAAGGGATCATTAGATTGTTAGCCTCCCTTGGGTCACAATGGTTCCTTGCTTCTCTTAACCCCTGTGGTGTCAAAATGCATCCCATGCCCTTTTAGGCCATTGATGTCGCAATGAATCATTTGATTCTTGGCCTCCATGGTGGCATAATAGATCCTTGCTTCTATTAGTCCCCGTGCTACAACAATCCTTCCCTGGCCCTTTTTATATCCCCTGGTGCCACAAGGGGTCATTAGATTGATAGCCTCCCTTGGGTCACAATGGTTCCTTGCTTCTCTTAACCCCTGTGGTGTCACAATGCATCCCATGCCCTTTTAGGCCACTTCTTGTTACAATGAATCATTTGATTCTTGGCCTCCATGGTGGCATAATTGTTCCTTGCTTCTATTGGTCCCCGTGCTGTAACATTCCATCCCTGGGCCTTTTACAAACCCTGGTGTCACAAGGGATCATTAGATTGTTAGCCTGCATTGGGTCACAATAGTGCCTTGTTTCTCTTAACCCCTGTGGTGTCACAATGCATCCCATGCCCTTTTAGGCCACTTGATGTCACAAGGGATCATTATATTGTTAGCCTGCATTGGGTCACAATAGTGCCTTGTTTCTCTTAACCCCTGTGGTGTCACAATGCATCCCATGCCCTTTTAGGCCACTTGATGTCACAATGAATCATTTGATTCTTGGCCTCCATGGTGGCATAATAGATCCTTGATTCTATTGGTCCCCGTGCTACAACAATCCATCCCTGACCCTTTTTATACCCCCTGGTGCCACAAGGGATCATTAGATTGTTAGCCTGCATTGGGTCACAATGGTTCCTTGCTTCTCTTAACACCTGTGGTGTCACAATCCATCCCATGCCCTTTTAGGCCACTTGATGTCACAATGAATCATTTGATTCTTGGCCTCCATGGTGGCATAATAGATCCTTGCTTCTATTGGTCCCCGTGCTACAACAATCCATCCCTGGCCCTTTTTATACCCCCTGGTGCCACAAGGGGTCATTAGATTGATAGCCTGCATTGGGTCACAATGGTTCCTTGCTTCTCTTAACCTCTGTGGTGTCACAATTCATCCCATGCCCTTTTAGGCCACTTGGTGTTACAATGAACCATTTGATTCTTGGCCTCTATGGTGTCATAATATTTCCATGTCTTTATTGGGCCCCATGCTTTCACAATTCATCCCTGGCCCTTTTACAACCCCTGGTGCCACAAGGGATCATTAGATTGTTAGCCTCCCTTGGGTCACAATAGTGCCTTGTTTCTCTTAACCCCTGTGGTGTCACAATGCATCCCATGCCCTTTTAGGCCACTTGATGTCACAATGAATCATTTGATTCTTGGCCTCCATGGTGGCATAATCGTTCCTTGATTCTATTGGTCCCCGTGCTGTAACATTCCATTACTGGGCCTTTTACAAACCCTGGTGTCACAAGGGATCATTAGATTGTTAGCCTGCATTGGGTCACAATGGTTCCTTGCTTCTCTTAACCCCTGTGGTGTCACAATGCATCCCATGCACTTTTTGGCCACTTCATGTTACAATGAATCATTTGATTCTTGGCCTCCATGGTGGCATAATCGTTCCTTGCTTCTATTGGTCCCCGTGCTGTAACATTCCATCACTGGGCCTTTTACAAACCCTGGTGTCACAAGGGATCATTAGATTGTTAGCCTCCCTTGGGTCACAATGGTTCCTTGCTTCTCTTAACCCCTGTGTTGTCAAAATGCATCCCATGCCCTTTTAGGCCACTTGGTGTTACAATGAACCATTTGATTCTTGGCCTCTATGGTGTCATAATATTTCCATGTCTTTATTGGGCCCCATGCTTTCACAATTCATCCCTGGCCCTTTTACAACCCCTGGTGCCACAAGGGATCATTAGATTGTTAGCCTCCCTTGGGTCACAATAGTGCCTTGTTTCTCTTAACCCCTGTGGTGTCACAATGCATCCCATGCCCTTTTAGGCCACTTGATGTCGCAATGAATCATTTGATTCTTGGCCTCCATGGTGGCATAATAGATCCTTGCTTCTATTGGTCCCCGTGCTGTAACAATCCATCACTGGCCCTTTTTATATCCCCTGGTGCCATAAGGGATCATTAGATTGTTAGCCTGCATTGGGTCTCAATGGTTCCTTGCTTCTCTTAACCTCAGTGGTGTCACAATCCATCCCATGCCCTTTTAGGCCACTTGATGTCACAATGAATCATTTGATTCTTGGCCTCCATGGTGGCATAATAGATCCTTGCTTCTATTGGTCCCCGTGCTGTAACAATCCATCCCTGGCCCTTTTACAACCCCTGGTGTCACAAGGGACCATTAGATTGTTAGCCTCCCTTGGGTCACAATGGTTCCTTGCTTCTCTTAACCCCTGTGGTGTCAAAATGCATCCCATGCCCTTTTAGGCCACTTGATGTCGCAATGAATCATTTGATTCTTGGCCTCCATGGTGGCATAATCGTTCCTTGCTTCTATTGGTCCCCGTGCTGTAACAATCCATCTCTGGCCCTTTTTATACCCCCTGGTGCCACAAGGGATCATTAGATTGTTAGCCTCCCTTGGGTCTCAATGGTTCCTTGCTTCTCTTAACCTCTATGGTGTCACAATGCATCCCATGCCCTTTTAGGCCACTTGGTGTTACAATGAATCACTTGATTCTTGGCCTCTATGGTGTCATAATATTTCCATGTCTTTATTGGGCCCCATGCTTTCACAATTCATCCCTGGCCCTTTTACAACCCCTGGTGCCACAAGGGATCATTAGATTGTTAGCCTGCATTGGGTCACAATAGTGCCTTGTTTCTCTTAACCCCTGTGGTGTCACAATGCATCCCATGCCCTTTTAGGCCACTTGATGTCACAATGAATCATTTGATGGTTGGCCTCCATGGTGGCATAATAAATCCTTGCTTCTATTGGTCCCCGTGCTACAACAATCCATCCCTGGCCCTTTTTATACCCCCTGGTGCCACAAGGGGTCATTAGATTGATAGCCTGCATTGGGTCACAATGGTTCCTTGCTTCTCTTAACCCCTGTGGTGTCACAATGCATCCCATGCCCTTTTAGGCCACTTGGTGTTACAATGAACCATTTGATTCTTGGCCTCTATGGTGTCATAATATTTCCATGTCTTTATTGGGCCCCATGCTTTCACAATTCATCCCTGGCCCTTTTACAACCCCTGGTGCCACAAGGGATCATTAGATTGTTAGCCTCCCTTGCGTCACAATAGTGCCTTGTTTCTCTTAACCCCTGTGGTGTCACAATGCATCCCATGCCCTTTTAGGCCACTTGATGTCACAATGAATCATTTGATTCTTGGCCTCCATGGTGGCATAATCGTTCCTTGATTCTATTGGTCCCCGTACTGTAACAATCCATCCCTGACCCTTTTTATAGGCCCTGGTGCCACAAGGGATCATTAGATTGTTAGCCTCCCTTGGGTCACAATGGTTCCTTGCTTCTCTTAACCCCTGTGGTGTCACAATGCATCCCATGCCCTTTTAGGCCACTTGATGTCACAATGAATCATTTGATTCTTGGCCTCCATGGTGGCATAATAAATCCTTGCTTCTATTGGTCCCCGTGCTGTAACATTCCATCACTGGCCCTTTTACAAACCCTGGTGTCACAAGGGATCATTAGATTGTTAGCCTCCCTTGGGTCACAATGGTTCCTTGTTTCTCTTAACCCCTGTGGTGTCACAATGCATCCCATGCCCTTTTAGGCCACTTGATGTCACAATGAATCATTTGATTCTTGGCCTCCATGGTGGCATAATAAATCCTTGCTTCTATTGGTCCCCGTGCTGTAACATTCCATCACTGGGCCTTTTACAAACCCTGGTGTCACAAGGAATCATTAGATTGTTAGCCTGCATTGGGTCACAATGGTGCCTTGCTTCTCTTAACCTCTGTGGTGTCACAATGCATCCCATGCCCTTTTAGGCCACTTGATGTCACAATGAATCATTTGATTCTTGGCCTCCATGGTGGCATAATCGTTCCTTGATTCTATTGGTCCCCGTGCTGTAACATTCCATCACTTGACCTTTTACAAACCCTGGTGTCACAAGGGATCATATAGATTGTTAGCCTGCATTGGGTCACAATAGTGCCTTGTTTCTCTTAACCCCTGTGGTGTCACAATGCATCCCATGCCCTTTTAGGCCACTTGATGTCACAATGAATCATTTGATGGTTGGCCTCCATGGTGGCATAATAGATCCTTGCTTCTATTGGTCCCCGTGCTACAACAATCCTTCCCTGGCCCTTTTTATACCCCCTGGTGCCACAAGGGGTCATTAGATTGATAGCCTCCAATGGGTCACAATGGTTCCTTGCTTCTCTTAACCCCTGTGGTGTCACAATGCATCCCATGCACTTTTTGGCCACTTCATGTTACAATGAATCATTTGATTCTTGGCCTCCATGGTGGCATAATAAATCCTTGCTTCTATTGGTCCCCGTGCTGTAACAATCCATCACTGGCCCTTTTTATACCCCCTGGTGACACAAGGGATCATTAGATTGTTAGCCTCCCTTGGGTCACAATGGTTCCTTGCTTCTCTTAACCCCTGTGGTGTCAAAATGCATCCCATGCCCTTTTAGGCCACTTGATGTCGCAATGAATCATTTGATTCTTGGCCTCCATGGTGGCATAATAGATCCTTGCTTCTATTGATCCCCGTGCTACAACAATCCATCCCTGACCCTTTTTATACCCCCTGGTGCCACAAGGGATCATTAGATTGTTAGCCTCCCTTGGGTCACAATGGTTCCTTGCTTCTCTTAACCCCTGTGGTGTCAAAATGCATCCCATGCCCTTTTAGGCCACTTGATGTCACAATGAATCATTTGATTCTTGGCCTCCCTGGTGGCATAATCGTTCCTTGCTTCTATTGGTCCCCGTGCTGTAACATTCCATCACTGGGCCTTTTTATACCCCCTGGTGCCACAAGGGATCATTAGATTGTTAGCCTCCCTTGGGTCACAATGGTTCCTTGCTTCTCTTAACCTCTGTGGTGTCACAATGCATCCCATGCACTTTTAGGCCACTTGATGTCACAATGAATCATTTGATGGTTGGCCTCCATGGTGGCATAATAGATCCTTGCTTCTATTGATCCCCGTGCTACAACAATCCATCCCTGGCCCTTTTTATACCCCCTGGTGCCACAAGGGATCATTAGATTGTTAGCCTGCATTGGGTCACAATGGTTCCTTGCTTCTCTTAACCCCAGTGGTGTCAAAATGCATCCCATGCCCTTTTAGGCCACTTGATGTCGCAATGAATCATTTGATTCTTGGCCTCCATGGT
The DNA here is from genome assembly GCF_963662255.1 of Cinclus cinclus. Taxonomy (NCBI): domain Eukaryota; kingdom Metazoa; phylum Chordata; class Aves; order Passeriformes; family Cinclidae; genus Cinclus; species Cinclus cinclus. The sequence continues at coordinate 413,904 of NW_026912054.1, read as the reverse complement.
GGCATAATAGATCCTTGCTTCTATTGGTCCCCGTGCTGTAACAATCCATCCCTGGCCCTTTTACAACCCCTGGTGTCACAAGGGACCATTAGATTGTTAGCCTGCATTGGGTCACAATGGTTCCTTGTTTCTTTTAACCCCTGTGGTGTCACAATGCATCCCATGCCCTTTTAGGCCACTTGGTGTTACAATGAACCATTTGATTCTTGGCCTCTATGGTGTCATAATATTTCCATGTCTTTATTGGGCCCCATGCTTTCACAATTCATCCCTGGCCCTTTTACCACCCCTAGTGCCTCAAGGGGTCATTAGATTGTTAGCCTGCATTGGGTCACAATAGTGCCTTGTTTCTCTTAACCCCTGTGGTGTCACAATGCATCCCATGCCCTTTTAGGCCAATTGATATCACAATGAATCATTTGATGGTTGGCCTCCATGGTGGCATAATAGATCCTTGCTTCTATTGGTCCCCGTGCTACAACAATCCACCCCTGACCGTTTTTATACCCCCTGGTGCCACAAGGGATCATTAGATTGTTAGCCTCCCTTGGGTCACAATGGTTCCTTGCTTCTCTTAACCCCAGTGGTGTCAAAATGCATCCCATGCCCTTTTAGGCCACTTGATGTCGCAATGAATCATTTGATTCTTGGCCTCCATGGTGGCATAATAGATCCTTGCTTCTATTGGTCCCCGTGCTGTAACAATCCATCACTGGCCCTTTTACAAACCCTGGTGTCACAAGGGATCATTAGATTGTTAGCCTCCCTTGGGTCTCAATGGTTCCTTGCTTCTCTTAACCCCTGTGGTGTCACAATCCATCCCATGCCCTTTTAGGCCACTTGATGTCACAATGAATCATTTGATTCTTGGCCTCCATGGTGGCATAATAGATCCTTGCTTCTATTGGTCCCCGTACTGTAACAATCCATCCCTGGCCCTTTTTATACCCCCTGGTGCCACAAGGGATCATTAGATTGTTAGCCTGCATTGGGTCTCAATGGTTCCTTGCTTCTCTTAACCTCTATGGTGTCACAATGCATCCCATGCCCTTTTAGGCCACTTGGTGTTACAATGAATCACTTGATTCTTGGCCTCTATGGTGTCATAATATTTCCATGTCTTTATTGGGCCCCATGCTTTCACAATTCATCCCTGGCCCTTTTACAACCCCTGGTGCCACAAGGGATCATTAGATTGTTAGCCTGCATTGGGTCACAATAGTGCCTTGTTTCTCTTAACCCCTGTGGTGTCACAATGCATCCCATGCCCTTTTAGGCCACTTGATGTCACAATGAATCATTTGATGGTTGGCCTCCATGGTGGCATAATAAATCCTTGCTTCTATTGGTCCCCGTGCTACAACAATCCATCCCTGGCCCTTTTTATACCCCCTGGTGCCACAAGGGATCATTAGATTGTTAGCCTGCATTGGGTCTCAATGGTTCCTTGCTTCTCTTAACCTCAGTGGTGTCACAATCCATCCCATGCCCTTTTAGGCCACTTGATGTCACAATGAATCATTTGATTCTTGGCCTCCATGGTGGCATAATAGATCCTTGCTTCTATTGGTCCCCGTGCTGTAACAATCCATCCCTGGCCCTTTTACAACCCCTGGTGTCACAAGGGACCATTAGATTGTTAGCCTCCCTTGGATCACAATGGTTCCTTGCTTCTTTTAACCCCTGTGGTGTCACAATGCAACCCATGCCCTTTTAGGCCACTTGGTGTTACAATGAACCATTTGATTCTTGGCCTCTATGGTGTCATAATATTTCCATGTCTTTATTGGGCCCCATGCTTTCACAATTCATCCCTGGCCCTTTTACCACCCCTGGTGCCACAAGGGATCATTAGATTGTTAGCCTCCCTTGGGTCACAATAGTGCCTTGTTTCTCTTAACCCCTGTGGTGTCACAATGCATCCCATGCCGTTTTAGGCCAATTGATGTCACAATGAATCATTTGATGGTTGGCCTCCATGGTGGCATAATAGATCCTTGCTTCTATTGGTCCCCGTGCTACAACAATCCATCCCTGACCCTTTTTATACCCCCTGGTGCCACAAGGGATCATTAGATTGTTAGCCTCCCTTGGGTCACAATGGTTCCTTGCTTCTCTTAACCCCTGTGGTGTCAAAATGCATCCCATGCCCTTTTAGGCCACTTGATGTCGCAATGAATCATTTGATTCTTGGCCTCCATGGTGGCATAATAGATCCTTGCTTCTATTGGTCCCCGTGCTGTAACAATCCATCCCTGGCCCTTTTTATACCCCCTGGTGCCACAAGGGATCATTAGATTGTTAGCCTCCCTTGGGTCACAATGGTTCCTTGCTTCTCTTAACCCCTGTGGTGTCACAATGCATCCCATGCCCTTTTAGGCCACTTGATGTCACAATGAATCATTTGATTCTTGGCCTCCATGGTGGCATAATAGATCCTTGCTTCTATTGGTCCCCGTGCTGTAACAATCCATCCCTGGCCCTTTTTATACCCCGTATTGCAACAAGGGATCATTAGATTGTTAGCCTGCATTGGGTCACAATGGTTCCTTGCTTCTCTTAACCTCTATGGTGTCACAATGCATCCCATGCCCTTTTAGGCCACTTGGTGTTACAATGAATCACTTGATTCTTGGCCTCTATGGTGTCATAATATTTCCATGTCTTTATTGGGCCCCATGCTTTCACAATTCATCCCTGGCCCTTTTAAAACCCCTGGTGTCACAAGGGATCATTAGATTGTTAGCCTGCATTGGGTCACAATAGTGCCTTGTTTCTCTTAACCCCTGAGGTGTCACAATGCATCCCATGCCCTTTTAGGCCACTTGATGTCACAATGAATCATTTGATTCTTGGCCTCCATGGTGGCATAATAGATCCTTGCTTCTATTGGTCCCCGTGCTGTAACAATCCATCCCTGGCCCTTTTTATACCCCCTGGTGCCACAAGGGGTCATTAGATTGATAGCCTCCAATGGGTCACAATGGTTCCTTGCTTCTCTTAACCCCTGTGGTGTCACAATGCATCCCATGCACTTTTTGGCCACTTCATGTTACAATGAATCATTTGATTCTTGGCCTCCCTGGTGGCATAATCGTTCCTTGCTTCTATTGGTCCCCGTGCTGTAACATTCCATCACTGGGCCTTTTTATACCCCCTGGTGCCACAAGGGATCATTAGATTGTTAGCCTCCCTTGGGTCACAATGGTTCCTTGCTTCTCTTAACCTCTGTGGTGTCACAATGCATCCCATGCACTTTTAGGCCACTTGATGTCACAATGAATCATTTGATGGTTGGCCTCCATGGTGGCATAATAGATCCTTGCTTCTATTGATCCCCGTGCTACAACAATCCATCCCTGGCCCTTTTTATACCCCCTGGTGCCACAAGGGATCATTAGATTGTTAGCCTGCATTGGGTCACAATGGTTCCTTGCTTCTCTTAACCCCAGTGGTGTCAAAATGCATCCCATGCCCTTTTAGGCCACTTGATGTCGCAATGAATCATTTGATTCTTGGCCTCCATGGTGGCATAATAGATCCTTGCTTCTATTGGTCCCCGTGCTGTAACAATCCATCCCTGGCCCTTTTACAACCCCTGGTGTCACAAGGGACCATTAGATTGTTAGCCTGCATTGGGTCACAATGGTTCCTTGTTTCTTTTAACCCCTGTGGTGTCACAATGCATCCCATGCCCTTTTAGGCCACTTGGTGTTACAATGAACCATTTGATTCTTGGCCTCTATGGTGTCATAATATTTCCATGTCTTTATTGGGCCCCATGCTTTCACAATTCATCCCTGGCCCTTTTACCACCCCTAGTGCCTCAAGGGGTCATTAGATTGTTAGCCTGCATTGGGTCACAATAGTGCCTTGTTTCTCTTAACCCCTGTGGTGTCACAATGCATCCCATGCCCTTTTAGGCCAATTGATATCACAATGAATCATTTGATGGTTGGCCTCCATGGTGGCATAATAGATCCTTGCTTCTATTGGTCCCCGTGCTACAACAATCCACCCCTGACCGTTTTTATACCCCCTGGTGCCACAAGGGATCATTAGATTGTTAGCCTCCCTTGGGTCACAATGGTTCCTTGCTTCTCTTAACCCCAGTGGTGTCAAAATGCATCCCATGCCCTTTTAGGCCACTTGATGTCGCAATGAATCATTTGATTCTTGGCCTCCATGGTGGCATAATAGATCCTTGCTTCTATTGGTCCCCGTGCTGTAACAATCCATCACTGGCCCTTTTACAAACCCTGGTGTCACAAGGGATCATTAGATTGTTAGCCTCCCTTGGGTCTCAATGGTTCCTTGCTTCTCTTAACCCCTGTGGTGTCACAATCCATCCCATGCCCTTTTAGGCCACTTGATGTCACAATGAATCATTTGATTCTTGGCCTCCATGGTGGCATAATAGATCCTTGCTTCTATTGGTCCCCGTACTGTAACAATCCATCCCTGGCCCTTTTTATACCCCCTGGTGCCACAAGGGATCATTAGATTGTTAGCCTGCATTGGGTCTCAATGGTTCCTTGCTTCTCTTAACCTCTATGGTGTCACAATGCATCCCATGCCCTTTTAGGCCACTTGGTGTTACAATGAATCACTTGATTCTTGGCCTCTATGGTGTCATAATATTTCCATGTCTTTATTGGGCCCCATGCTTTCACAATTCATCCCTGGCCCTTTTACAACCCCTGGTGCCACAAGGGCTCATTAGATTGTTAGCCTGCATTGGGTCACAATAGTGCCTTGTTTCTCTTAACCCCTGTGGTGTCACAATGCATCCCATGCCCTTTTAGGCCACTTGATGTCACTATGAATCATTTGATGGTTGGCCTCCATGGTGGCATAATAAATCCTTGCTTCTATTGGTCCCCGTGCTACAACAATCCATCCCTGGCCCTTTTTATACCCCCTGGTGCCACAAGGGGTCATTAGATTGATAGCCTGCATTGGGTCACAATGGTTCCTTGCTTCTCTTAACCCCTGTGGTGTCACAATGCATCCCATGCCCTTTTAGGCCACTTGGTGTTACAATGAACCATTTGATTCTTGGCCTCTATGGTGTCATAATATTTCCATGTCTTTATTGGGCCCCATGCTTTCACAATTCATCCCTGGCCCTTTTACAACCCCTGGTGCCACAAGGGATCATTAGATTGTTAGCCTCCCTTGGGTCACAATAGTGCCTTGTTTCTCTTAACCCCTGTGGTGTCACAATGCATCCCATGCCCTTTTAGGCCACTTGATGTCACAATGAATCATTTGATTCTTGGCCTCCATGGTGGCATAATCGTTCCTTGATTCTATTGGTCCCCGTGCTGTAACAATCCATCCCTGACCCTTTTTATAGGCCCTGGTGCCACAAGGGATCATTAGATTGTTAGCCTCCCTTGGGTCACAATGGTTCCTTGCTTCTCTTAACCCCTGTGGTGTCACAATGCATCCCATGCCCTTTTAGGCCACTTGATGTCACAATGAATCATTTGATTCTTGGCCTCCATGGTGGCATAATAAATCCTTGCTTCTATTGGTCCCCGTGCTGTAACATTCCATCACTGGCCCTTTTACAAACCCTGGTGTCACAAGGGGTCATTAGATTGATAGCCTCCAATGGGTCACAATGGTTCCTTGCTTCTCTTAACCCCTGTGGTGTCACAATGCATCCCATGCACTTTTTGGCCACTTCATGTTACAATGAATCATTTGATTCTTGGCCTCCATGGTGGCATAATAAATCCTTGCTTCTATTGGTCCCCGTGCTGTAACAATCCATCACTGGCCCTTTTTATACCCCCTGGTGACACAAGGGATCATTAGATTGTTAGCCTGCATTGGGTCACAATGGTTCCTTGCTTCTCTTAACCTCTGTGGTGTCACAATGCATCCCATGCCCTTTTAGGCCACTTGATGTCACAATGAATCATTTGATGGTTGGCCTCCATGGTGGCATAATAGATCCTTGCTTCTATTGATCCCCGTGCTACAACAATCCATCCCTGACCCTTTTTATACCCCCTGGTGCCACAAGGGATCATTAGATTGTTAGCCTCCCTTGGGTCACAATGGTTCCTTGCTTCTCTTAACCCCAGTGGTGTCAAAATGCATCCCATGCCCTTTTAGGCCACTTGATGTCGCAATGAATCATTTGATTCTTGGCCTCCATGGTGGCATAATAGATCCTTGCTTCTATTGGTCCCCGTGCTGTAACAATCCATCACTGGCCCTTTTTATACCCCCTGGTGCCACAAGGGATCATTAGATTGTTAGCCTGCATTGGGTCTCAATGGTTCCTTGCTTCTCTTAACCCCTGTGGTGTCACAATCCATCCCATGCCCTTTTAGGCCACTTGATGTCACAATGAATCATTTGATTCTTGGCCTCCATGGTGGCATAATAGATCCTTGCTTCTATTGGTCCCCGTGCTGTAACAATCCATCACTGGCCCTTTTTATACCCCGTGTTGCCACAAGGGATCATTAGATTGTTAGCCTGCATTGGGTCACAATGCTTCCTTGCTTCTCTTAACCTCTATGGTGTCACAATGCATCCCATGCCCTTTTAGGCCACTTGGTGTTACAATGAATCACTTGATTCTTGGCCTCTATGGTGTCATAATATTTCCATGTCTTTATTGGGCCCCATGCTTTCACAATTCATCCCTGGCCCTTTTACAACCCCTGGTGTCACAAGGGATCATTAGATTGTTAGCCTGCATTGGGTCTCAATGGTTCCTTGCTTCTCTTAACCCCTGTGGTGTCACAATGCATCCCATGCCCTTTTAGGCCACTTGATGTCACAATGAATCATTTGATGGTTGGCCTCCATGGTGGCATAATAGATCCTTGCTTCTATTGGTCCCCATGCTTTCACAATCCATCCCTGGCCCTTTTTATACCCCCTGGTGCCACAAGGGGTCATTAGATTGATAGCCTCCAATGGGTCACAATGGTTCCTTGCTTCTCTTAACCCCTGTGGTGTCACAATGCATCCCATGCACTTTTTGGCCACTTCATGTTACAATGAATCATTTGATTCTTGGCCTCCATGGTGGCATAATCGTTCCTTGCTTCTATTGGTCCCCGTGCTGTAACATTCCATCACTGGGCCTTTTACAAACCCTGGTGTCACAAGGGATCATTAGATTGTTAGCCTGCATTGGGTCACAATGGTTCCTTGCTTCTCTTAACCTCTGTGGTGTCACAATGCATCCCATGCCCTTTTAGGCCACTTGATGTCACAATGAATCATTTGATGGTTGGCCTCCATGGTGGCATAATAGATCCTTGCTTCTATTGATCCCCGTGCTACAACAATCCATCCCTGGCCCTTTTTATACCCCCTGGTGCCACAAGGGATCACTAGATTGTTAGCCTCCCTTGGGTCACAATGGTTCCTTGCTTCTCTTAACCCCTGTGGTGTCAAAATGCATCCCATGCCCTTTTAGGCCACTTGGTGTTACAATGAACCATTTGATTCTTGGCCTCTATGGTGTCATAATATTTCCATGTCTTTATTGGGCCCCATGCTTTCACAATTCATCCCTGGCCCTTTTACAACCCCTGGTGCCACAAGGGATCATTAGATTGTTAGCCTCCCTTGGGTCACAATAGTGCCTTGTTTCTCTTAACCCCTGTGGTGTCACAATGCATCCCATGCCCTTTTAGGCCACTTGATGTCGCAATGAATCATTTGATTCTTGGCCTCCATGGTGGCATAATAGATCCTTGCTTCTATTGGTGCCCGTGCTGTAACAATCCATCCCTGGCCCTTTTACAACCCCTGGTGTCACAAGGGACCATTAGATTGTTAGCCTCCCTTGGGTCACAATGGTTCCTTGCTTCTCTTAACCCCTGTGGTGTCAAAATGCATCCCATGCCCTTTTAGGCCACTTGATGTCGCAATGAATAATTTGATTCTTGGCCTCCATGGTGGCATAATAGATCCTTGCTTCTATTGGTCCCCGTGCTGTAACAATCCATCACTGGCCCTTTTACAAACCCTGGTGTCACAAGGGATCATTAGATTGTTAGCCTCCCTTGGGTCTCAATGGTTCCTTGCTTCTCTTAACCCCTGTGGTGTCACAATCCATCCCATGCCCTTTTAGGCCACTTGATGTCACAATGAATCATTTGATTCTTGGCCTCCATGGTGGCATAATAGATCCTTGCTTCTATTGGTCCCCGTGCTGTAACAATCCATCTCTGGCCCTTTTTATACCCCCTGGTGCCACAAGGGATCATTAGATTGTTAGCCTCCCTTGGGTCTCAATGGTTCCTTGCTTCTCTTAACCTCTATGGTGTCACAATGCATCCCATGCCCTTTTAGGCCACTTGGTGTTACAATGAATCACTTGATTCTTGGCCTCTATGGTGTCATAATATTTCCATGTCTTTATTGGGCCCCATGCTTTCACAATTCATCCCTGGCCCTTTTACAACCCCTGGTGCCACAAGGGATCATTAGATTGTTAGCCTGCATTGGGTCACAATAGTGCCTTGTTTCTCTTAACCCCTGTGGTGTCACAATGCATCCCATGCCCTTTTAGGCCACTTGATGTCACAATGAATCATTTGATGGTTGGCCTCCATGGTGGCATAATAAATCCTTGCTTCTATTGGTCCCCGTGCTACAACAATCCATCCCTGGCCCTTTTTATACCCCCTGGTGCCACAAGGGGTCATTAGATTGATAGCCTGCATTGGGTCACAATGGTTCCTTGCTTCTCTTAACCCCTGTGGTGTCACAATGCATCCCATGCCCTTTTAGGCCACTTGGTGTTACAATGAACCATTTGATTCTTGGCCTCTATGGTGTCATAATATTTCCATGTCTTTATTGGGCCCCATGCTTTCACAATTCATCCCTGGCCCTTTTACAACCCCTGGTGCCACAAGGGATCATTAGATTGTTAGCCTGCATTGGGTCACAATAGTGCCTTGTTTCTCTTAACCCCTGTGGTGTCACAATGCATCCCATGCCCTTTTAGGCCACTTGATGTCACAATGAATCATTTGATTCTTGGCCTCCATGGTGGCATAATCGTTCCTTGATTCTATTGGTCCCCGTGCTGTAACAATCCATCCCTGACCCTTTTTATAGGCCCTGGTGCCACAAGGGATCATTAGATTGTTAGCCTCCCTTGGGTCACAATGGTTCCTTGCTTCTCTTAACCCCTGTGGTGTCACAATGCATCCCATGCCCTTTTAGGCCACTTGATGTCACAATGAATCATTTGATTCTTGGCCTCCATGGTGGCATAATAAATCCTTGCTTCTATTGGTCCCCGTGCTGTAACATTCCATCACTGGCCCTTTTACAAACCCTGGTGTCACAAGGGGTCATTAGATTGATAGCCTCTAATGGGTCACAATGGTTCCTTGCTTCTCTTAACCCCTGTGGTGTCACAATGCATCCCATGCACTTTTTGGCCACTTCATGTTACAATGAATCATTTGATTCTTGGCCTCCATGGTGGCATAATAGATCCTTGCTTCTATTGGTCCCCGTGCTGTAACATTCCATCACTGGGCCTTTTTATACCCCCTGGTGCCACAAGGGATCATTAGATTGTTAGCCTCCCTTGGGTCACAATGGTTCCTTGCTTCTCTTAACCTCTGTGGTGTCACAATGCATCCCATGCACTTTTAGGCCACTTGATGTCACAATGAATCATTTGATGGTTGGCCTCCATGGTGGCATAATAGATCCTTGCTTCTATTGATCCCCGTGCTACAACAATCCATCCCTGGCCCTTTTTATACCCCCTGGTGCCACAAGGGATCATTAGATTGTTAGCCTCCCTTGGGTCACAATGGTTCCTTGCTTCTCTTAACCCCAGTGGTGTCAAAATGCATCCCATGCCCTTTTAGGCCACTTGATGTCGCAATGAATCATTTGATTCTTGGCCTCCATGGTGGCATAATAGATCCTTGCTTCTATTGGTCCCCGTGCTGTAACAATCCATCCCTGGCCCTTTTACAACCCCTGGTGTCACAAGGGACCATTAGATTGTTAGCCTGCATTGGGTCACAATGGTTCCTTGTTTCTTTTAACCCCTGTGGTGTCACAATGCATCCCATGCCCTTTTAGGCCACTTGGTGTTACAATGAACCATTTGATTCTTGGCCTCTATGGTGTCATAATATTTCCATGTCTTTATTGGGCCCCATGCTTTCACAATTCATCCCTGGCCCTTTTACCACCCCTAGTGCCTCAAGGGGTCATTAGATTGTTAGCCTGCATTGGGTCACAATAGTGCCTTGTTTCTCTTAACCCCTGTGGTGTCACAATGCATCCCATGCCCTTTTAGGCCAATTGATATCACAATGAATCATTTGATGGTTGGCCTCCATGGTGGCATAATAGATCCTTGCTTCTATTGGTCCCCGTGCTACAACAATCCACCCCTGACCGTTTTTATACCCCCTGGTGCCACAAGGGATCATTAGATTGTTAGCCTCCCTTGGGTCACAATGGTTCCTTGCTTCTCTTAACCCCAGTGGTGTCAAAATGCATCCCATGCCCTTTTAGGCCACTTGATGTCGCAATGAATCATTTGATTCTTGGCCTCCATGGTGGCATAATTGATCCTTGCTTCTATTGGTCCCCGTGCTGTAACAATCCATCACTGGCCCTTTTACAAACCCTGGTGTCACAAGGGATCATTAGATTGTTAGCCTCCCTTGGGTCTCAATGGTTCCTTGCTTCTCTTAACCCCTGTGGTGTCACAATCCATCCCATGCCCTTTTAGGCCACTTGATGTCACAATGAATCATTTGATTCTTGGCCTCCATGGTGGCATAATAGATCCTTGCTTCTATTGGTCCCCGTACTGTAACAATCCATCCCTGGCCCTTTTTATACCCCCTGGTGCCACAAGGGATCATTAGATTGTTAGCCTGCATTGGGTCTCAATGGTTCCTTGCTTCTCTTAACCTCTATGGTGTCACAATGCATCCCATGCCCTTTTAGGCCACTTGGTGTTACAATGAATCACTTGATTCTTGGCCTCTATGGTGTCATAATATTTCCATGTCTTTATTGGGCCCCATGCTTTCACAATTCATCCCTGGCCCTTTTACAACCCCTGGTGCCACAAGGGATCATTAGATTGTTAGCCTGCATTGGGTCACAATAGTGCCTTGTTTCTCTTAACCCCTGTGGTGTCACAATGCATCCCATGCCCTTTTAGGCCACTTGATGTCACAATGAATCATTTGATGGTTGGCCTCCATGGTGGCATAATAAATCCTTGCTTCTATTGGTCCCCGTGCTACAACAATCCATCCCTGGCCCTTTTTATACCCCCTGGTGCCACAAGGGGTCATTAGATTGATAGCCTGCATTGGGTCACAATGGTTCCTTGCTTCTCTTAACCCCTGTGGTGTCACAATGCATCCCATGCCCTTTTAGGCCACTTGGTGTTACAATGAACCATTTGATTCTTGGCCTCTATGGTGTCATAATATTTCCATGTCTTTATTGGGCCCCATGCTTTCACAATTCATCCCTGGCCCTTTTACAACCCCTGGTGCCACAAGGGATCATTAGATTGTTAGCCTCCCTTGGGTCACAATAGTGCCTTGTTTCTCTTAACCCCTGTGGTGTCACAATGCATCCCATGCCCTTTTAGGCCACTTGATGTCACAATGAATCATTTGATTCTTGGCCTCCATGGTGGCATAATCGTTCCTTGATTCTATTGGTCCCCGTGCTGTAACAATCCATCCCTGACCCTTTTTATAGGCCCTGGTGCCACAAGGGATCATTAGATTGTTAGCCTCCCTTGGGTCACAATGGTTCCTTGCTTCTCTTAACCCCTGTGGTGTCACAATGCATCCCATGCCCTTTTAGGCCACTTGATGTCACAATGAATCATTTGATTCTTGGCCTCCATGGTGGCATAATCGTTCCTTGCTTCTATTGGTCCCCGTGCTGTAACATTCCATCACTGGGCCTTTTACAAACCCTGGTGTCACAAGGGATCATTAGATTGTTAGCCTGCATTGGGTCACAATGGTTCCTTGCTTCTCTTCACCTCTGTGGTGTCACAATGCATCCCATGCACTTTTAGGCCACTTGATGTCACAATGAATCATTTGAGTCTTGGCCTCTATGGTGTCGTAATATTTCCATGTCTTTATTGGGCCCTGTGCTTTCACAATTCATCCCTGGCCCTTTTACAACCCCTGGTGCCACAGGGGATCATTAGATTGTTAGCCTGCATTGGGTCACAATGGTTCCTTGTTTCTCTTAACCCCTGTGGTGTCACAATGCATCCCATGCAATTTTTGGCCACTTCGTGTTACAATGAATCATTTGATGGTTGGCCTCCATGGTGGCATAATAGATCCTTGCTTCTATTGGTCCCCGTGCTGTAACAATCCATCACTGGGCCTTTTTATACCCCCTGGTGCCACAAGGGATCATTAGATTGTTAGCCTGCATTGGGTCTCAATGGTTCCTTGCTTCTCTTAACCTCAGTGGTGTCACAATCCATCCCATGCCCTTTTAGGCCACTTGATGTCACAATGAATCATTTGATTCTTGGCCTCCATGGTGGCATAATAGATCCTTGCTTCTATTGGTCCCCGTGCTGTAACAATCCATCCCTGGCCCTTTTACAACCCCTGGTGTCACAAGGGACCATTAGATTGTTAGCCTCCCTTGGATCACAATGGTTCCTTGCTTCTTTTAACCCCTGTGGTGTCACAATGCAACCCATGCCCTTTTAGGCCACTTGGTGTTACAATGAACCATTTGATTCTTGGCCTCTATGGTGTCATAATATTTCCATGTCTTTATTGGGCCCCATGCTTTCACAATTCATCCCTGGCCCTTTTACCACCCCTGGTGCCACAAGGGATCATTAGATTGTTAGCCTCCCTTGGGTCACAATAGTGCCTTGTTTCTCTTAACCCCTGTGGTGTCACAATGCATCCCATGCCGTTTTAGGCCAATTGATGTCACAATGAATCATTTGATGGTTGGCCTCCATGGTGGCATAATAGATCCTTGCTTCTATTGGTCCCCGTGCTACAACAATCCATCCCTGACCCTTTTTATACCCCCTGGTGCCACAAGGGATCATTAGATTGTTAGCCTCCCTTGGGTCACAATGGTTCCTTGCTTCTCTTAACCCCTGTGGTGTCAAAATGCATCCCATGCCCTTTTAGGCCACTTGATGTCGCAATGAATCATTTGATTCTTGGCCTCCATGGTGGCATAATAGATCCTTGCTTCTATTGGTCCCCGTGCTGTAACAATCCATCACTGGCCCTTTTTATACCCCCTGGTGCCACAAGGGATCATTAGATTGTTAGCCTCCCTTGGGTCACAATGGTTCCTTGCTTCTCTTAACCCCTGTGGTGTCACAATGCATCCCATGCCCTTTTAGGCCACTTGATGTCACAATGAATCATTTGATTCTTGGCCTCCATGGTGGCATAATAGATCCTTGCTTCTATTGGTCCCCGTGCTGTAACAATCCATCCCTGGCCCTTTTTATACCCCGTATTGCAACAAGGGATCATTAGATTGTTAGCCTGCATTGGGTCACAATGCTTCCTTGCTTCTCTTAACCTCTATGGTGTCACAATGCATCCCATGCCCTTTTAGGCCACTTGGTGTTACAATGAATCACTTGATTCTTGGCCTCTATGGTGTCATAATATTTCCATGTCTTTATTGGGCCCCATGCTTTCACAATTCATCCCTGGCCCTTTTAAAACCCCTGGTGTCACAAGGGATCATTAGATTGTTAGCCTGCATTGGGTCACAATAGTGCCTTGTTTCTCTTAACCCCTGAGGTGTCACAATGCATCCCATGCCCTTTTAGGCCACTTGATGTCACAATGAATCATTTGATGGTTGGCCTCCATGGTGGCATAATAGATCCTTGCTTCTATTGGTCCCCGTGCTGTAACAATCCATCACTGGCCCTTTTTATACCCCCTGGTGCCACAAGGGGTCATTAGATTGATAGCCTCCAATGGGTCACAATGGTTCCTTGCTTCTCTTAACCCCTGTGGTGTCACAATGCATCCCATGCACTTTTTGGCCACTTCATGTTACAATGAATCATTTGATTCTTGGCCTCCCTGGTGGCATAATCGTTCCTTGCTTCTATTGGTCCCCGTGCTGTAACATTCCATCACTGGGCCTTTTTATACCCCCTGGTGCCACAAGGGATCATTAGATTGTTAGCCTCCCTTGGGTCACAATGGTTCCTTGCTTCTCTTAACCTCTGTGGTGTCACAATGCATCCCATGCACTTTTAGGCCACTTGATGTCACAATGAATCATTTGATGGTTGGCCTCCATGGTGGCATAATAGATCCTTGCTTCTATTGATCCCCGTGCTACAACAATCCATCCCTGGCCCTTTTTATACCCCCTGGTGCCACAAGGGATCATTAGATTGTTAGCCTGCATTGGGTCACAATGGTTCCTTGCTTCTCTTAACCCCAGTGGTGTCAAAATGCATCCCATGCCCTTTTAGGCCACTTGATGTCGCAATGAATCATTTGATTCTTGGCCTCCATGGTGGCATAATAGATCCTTGCTTCTATTGGTCCCCGTGCTGTAACAATCCATCCCTGGCCCTTTTACAACCCCTGGTGTCACAAGGGACCATTAGATTGTTAGCCTGCATTGGGTCACAATGGTTCCTTGTTTCTTTTAACCCCTGTGGTGTCACAATGCATCCCATGCCCTTTTAGGCCACTTGGTGTTACAATGAACCATTTGATTCTTGGCCTCTATGGTGTCATAATATTTCCATGTCTTTATTGGGCCCCATGCTTTCACAATTCATCCCTGGCCCTTTTACCACCCCTAGTGCCTCAAGGGGTCATTAGATTGTTAGCCTGCATTGGGTCACAATAGTGCCTTGTTTCTCTTAACCCCTGTGGTGTCACAATGCATCCCATGCCCTTTTAGGCCAATTGATATCACAATGAATCATTTGATGGTTGGCCTCCATGGTGGCATAATAGATCCTTGCTTCTATTGGTCCCCGTGCTACAACAATCCACCCCTGACCGTTTTTATACCCCCTGGTGCCACAAGGGATCATTAGATTGTTAGCCTCCCTTGGGTCACAATGGTTCCTTGCTTCTCTTAACCCCAGTGGTGTCAAAATGCATCCCATGCCCTTTTAGGCCACTTGATGTCGCAATGAATCATTTGATTCTTGGCCTCCATGGTGGCATAATAGATCCTTGCTTCTATTGGTCCCCGTGCTGTAACAATCCATCACTGGCCCTTTTACAAACCCTGGTGTCACAAGGGATCATTAGATTGTTAGCCTCCCTTGGGTCTCAATGGTTCCTTGCTTCTCTTAACCCCTGTGGTGTCACAATCCATCCCATGCCCTTTTAGGCCACTTGATGTCACAATGAATCATTTGATTCTTGGCCTCCATGGTGGCATAATAGATCCTTGCTTCTATTGGTCCCCGTACTGTAACAATCCATCCCTGGCCCTTTTTATACCCCCTGGTGCCACAAGGGATCATTAGATTGTTAGCCTGCATTGGGTCTCAATGGTTCCTTGCTTCTCTTAACCTCTATGGTGTCACAATGCATCCCATGCCCTTTTAGGCCACTTGGTGTTACAATGAATCACTTGATTCTTGGCCTCTATGGTGTCATAATATTTCCATGTCTTTATTGGGCCCCATGCTTTCACAATTCATCCCTGGCCCTTTTACAACCCCTGGTGCCACAAGGGCTCATTAGATTGTTAGCCTGCATTGGGTCACAATAGTGCCTTGTTTCTCTTAACCCCTGTGGTGTCACAATGCATCCCATGCCCTTTTAGGCCACTTGATGTCACAATGAATCATTTGATGGTTGGCCTCCATGGTGGCATAATAAATCCTTGCTTCTATTGGTCCCCGTGCTACAACAATCCATCCCTGGCCCTTTTTATACCCCCTGGTGCCACAAGGGGTCATTAGATTGATAGCCTGCATTGGGTCACAATGGTTCCTTGCTTCTCTTAACCCCTGTGGTGTCACAATGCATCCCATGCCCTTTTAGGCCACTTGGTGTTACAATGAACCATTTGATTCTTGGCCTCTATGGTGTCATAATATTTCCATGTCTTTATTGGGCCCCATGCTTTCACAATTCATCCCTGGCCCTTTTACAACCCCTGGTGCCACAAGGGATCATTAGATTGTTAGCCTCCCTTGGGTCACAATAGTGCCTTGTTTCTCTTAACCCCTGTGGTGTCACAATGCATCCCATGCCCTTTTAGGCCACTTGATGTCACAATGAATCATTTGATTCTTGGCCTCCATGGTGGCATAATCGTTCCTTGATTCTATTGGTCCCCGTGCTGTAACAATCCATCCCTGACCCTTTTTATAGGCCCTGGTGCCACAAGGGATCATTAGATTGTTAGCCTCCCTTGGGTCACAATGGTTCCTTGCTTCTCTTAACCCCTGTGGTGTCACAATGCATCCCATGCCCTTTTAGGCCACTTGATGTCACAATGAATCATTTGATTCTTGGCCTCCATGGTGGCATAATAAATCCTTGCTTCTATTGGTCCCCGTGCTGTAACATTCCATCACTGGCCCTTTTACAAACCCTGGTGTCACAAGGGGTCATTAGATTGTTAGCCTCTAATGGGTCACAATGGTTCCTTGCTTCTCTTAACCCCTGTGGTGTCACAATGCATCCCATGCACTTTTTGGCCACTTCATGTTACAATGAATCATTTGATTCTTGGCCTCCATGGTGGCATAATAGATCCTTGCTTCTATTGGTCCCCGTGCTGTAACATTCCATCACTGGGCCTTTTTATATCCCCTGGTGCCACAAGGGATCATTAGATTGTTAGCCTCCCTTGGGTCACAATGGTTCCTTGCTTCTCTTAACCTCTGTGGTGTCACAATGCATCCCATGCACTTTTAGGCCACTTGATGTCACAATGAATCATTTGATGGTTGGCCTCCATGGTGGCATAATAGATCCTTGCTTCTATTGATCCCCGTGCTACAACAATCCATCCCTGGCCCTTTTTATACCCCCTGGTGCCACAAGGGATCATTAGATTGTTAGCCTCCCTTGGGTCACAATGGTTCCTTGCTTCTCTTAACCCCAGTGGTGTCAAAATGCATCCCATGCCCTTTTAGGCCACTTGATGTCGCAATGAATCATTTGATTCTTGGCCTCCATGGTGGCATAATAGATCCTTGCTTCTATTGGTCCCCGTGCTGTAACAATCCATCCCTGGCCCTTTTACAACCCCTGGTGTCACAAGGGACCATTAGATTGTTAGCCTGCATTGGGTCACAATGGTTCCTTGTTTCTTTTAACCCCTGTGGTGTCACAATGCATCCCATGCCCTTTTAGGCCACTTGGTGTTACAATGAACCATTTGATTCTTGGCCTCTATGGTGTCATAATATTTCCATGTCTTTATTGGGCCCCATGCTTTCACAATTCATCCCTGGCCCTTTTACCACCCCTAGTGCCTCAAGGGGTCATTAGATTGTTAGCCTGCATTGGGTCACAATAGTGCCTTGTTTCTCTTAACCCCTGTGGTGTCACAATGCATCCCATGCCCTTTTAGGCCAATTGATATCACAATGAATCATTTGATGGTTGGCCTCCATGGTGGCATAATAGATCCTTGCTTCTATTGGTCCCCGTGCTACAACAATCCACCCCTGACCGTTTTTATACCCCCTGGTGCCACAAGGGATCATTAGATTGTTAGCCTCCCTTGGGTCACAATGGTTCCTTGCTTCTCTTAACCCCAGTGGTGTCAAAATGCATCCCATGCCCTTTTAGGCCACTTGATGTCGCAATGAATCATTTGATTCTTGGCCTCCATGGTGGCATAATTGATCCTTGCTTCTATTGGTCCCCGTGCTGTAACAATCCATCACTGGCCCTTTTACAAACCCTGGTGTCACAAGGGATCATTAGATTGTTAGCCTCCCTTGGGTCTCAATGGTTCCTTGCTTCTCTTAACCCCTGTGGTGTCACAATCCATCCCATGCCCTTTTAGGCCACTTGATGTCACAATGAATCATTTGATTCTTGGCCTCCATGGTGGCATAATAGATCCTTGCTTCTATTGGTCCCCGTACTGTAACAATCCATCCCTGGCCCTTTTTATACCCCCTGGTGCCACAAGGGATCATTAGATTGTTAGCCTGCATTGGGTCTCAATGGTTCCTTGCTTCTCTTAACCTCTATGGTGTCACAATGCATCCCATGCCCTTTTAGGCCACTTGGTGTTACAATGAATCACTTGATTCTTGGCCTCTATGGTGTCATAATATTTCCATGTCTTTATTGGGCCCCATGCTTTCACAATTCATCCCTGGCCCTTTTACAACCCCTGGTGCCACAAGGGATCATTAGATTGTTAGCCTGCATTGGGTCACAATAGTGCCTTGTTTCTCTTAACCCCTGTGGTGTCACAATGCATCCCATGCCCTTTTAGGCCACTTGATGTCACAATGAATCATTTGATGGTTGGCCTCCATGGTGGCATAATAAATCCTTGCTTCTATTGGTCCCCGTGCTACAACAATCCATCCCTGGCCCTTTTTATACCCCCTGGTGCCACAAGGGGTCATTAGATTGATAGCCTGCATTGGGTCACAATGGTTCCTTGCTTCTCTTAACCCCTGTGGTGTCACAATGCATCCCATGCCCTTTTAGGCCACTTGGTGTTACAATGAACCATTTGATTCTTGGCCTCTATGGTGTCATAATATTTCCATGTCTTTATTGGGCCCCATGCTTTCACAATTCATCCCTGGCCCTTTTACAACCCCTGGTGCCACAAGGGATCATTAGATTGTTAGCCTCCCTTGGGTCACAATAGTGCCTTGTTTCTCTTAACCCCTGTGGTGTCACAATGCATCCCATGCCCTTTTAGGCCACTTGATGACACAATGAATCATTTGATTCTTGGCCTCCATGGTGGCATAATCGTTCCTTGATTCTATTGGTCCCCGTGCTGTAACAATCCATCCCTGACCCTTTTTATAGGCCCTGGTGCCACAAGGGATCATTAGATTGTTAGCCTCCCTTGGGTCACAATGGTTCCTTGCTTCTCTTAACCCCTGTGGTGTCACAATGCATCCCATGCCCTTTTAGGCCACTTGATGTCACAATGAATCATTTGATTCTTGGCCTCCATGGTGGCATAATCGTTCCTTGCTTCTATTGGTCCCCGTGCTGTAACATTCCATCACTGGGCCTTTTACAAACCCTGGTGTCACAAGGGATCATTAGATTGTTAGCCTGCATTGGGTCACAATGGTTCCTTGCTTCTCTTCACCTCTGTGGTGTCACAATGCATCCCATGCCCTTTTAGGCCACTTGATGTCACAATGAATCATTTGATGGTTGGCCTCCATGGTGGCATAATAGATCCTTGCTTCTATTGATCCCCGTGCTACAACAATCCATCCCTGGCCCTTTTTATACCCCCTGGTGCCACAAGGGATCATTAGATTGTTAGCCTCCCTTGGGTCACAATGGTTCCTTGCTTCTCTTAACCCCTGTGGTGTCAAAATGCATCCCATGCCCTTTTAGGCCACTTGATGTCGCAATGAATCATTTGATTCTTGGCCTCCATGGTGGCATAATAGATCCTTGTTTCTATTGGTCCCCGTGCTGTAACAATCCATCCCTGGCCCTTTTACAACCCCTGGTGTCACAAGGGACCATTAGATTGTTAGCCTGCATTGGGTCACAATGGTTCCTTGCTTCTCTTAACCTCAGTGGTGTCACAATCCATCCCATGCCCTTTTAGGCCACTTGGTGTTACAATGAACCATTTGATTCTTGGCCTCTATGGTGTCATAATATTTCCATGTCTTTATTGGGCCCCATGCTTTCACAATTCATCCCTGGCCCTTTTACCACCCCTGGTGCCACAAGGGATCATTAGATTGTTAGCCTGCATTGGGTCACAATAGTGCCTTGTTTCTCTTAACCCCTGTGGTGTCACAATGCATCCCATGCCCTTTTAGGCCAATTGATATCACAATGAATCATTTTATGGTTGGCCTCCATGGTGGCATAATAGATCCTTGCTTCTATTGGTCCCCGTGCTACAACAATCCACCCCTGACCCTTTTTATACCCCCTGGTGCCACAAGGGATCATTAGATTGTTAGCCTCCCTTGGGTCACAATGGTTCCTTGCTTCTCTTAACCCCTGTGGTGTCAAAATGCATCCCATGCACTTTTTGGCCACTTGATGTCGCAATGAATCATTTGATTCTTGGCCTCCATGGTGGCATAATAGATCCTTGCTTCTATTGATCCCCGTGCTGTAACAATCCATCACTGGCCCTTTTTATACCCCCTGGTGCCACAAGGGATCATTAGATTTTTAGCCTCCCTTGGGTCTCAATGGTTCCTTGCTTCTCTTAACCCCTGTGGTGTCACAATCCATCCCATGCCCTTTTCGGCCACTTGATGTCACAATGAATCATTTGATTCTTGGCCTCCATGGTGGCATAATAGATCCTTGCTTCTATTGGTCCCCGTGCTGTAACAATCCATCACTGGCCCTTTTTATACCCCGTGTTGCCACAAGGGATCATTAGATTGTTAGCTTGCATTGGGTCACAATGGTTCCTTGCTTCTCTTAACCTCTATGCTGTCACAATGCATCCCATGCCCTTTTAGGCCACTTGGTGTTACAATGAATCACTTGATTCTTGGCCTCTATGGTGTCATAATATTTCCATGTCTTTATTGGGCCCCATGCTTTCACAATTCATCCCTGGCCCTTTTACAACCCCTGGTGCCACAAGGGATCATTAGGTTGTTAGCCTGCATTGGGTCACAATAGTGCCTTGTTTCTCTTAACCCCTGTGGTGTCACAATGCATCCCATGCCCTTTTAGGCCACTTGATGTCACAATGAATCATTTGATGGTTGGCCTCCATGGTGGCATAATAGATCCTTGCTTCTATTGGTCCCCGTGCTACAACAATCCATCCCTGGCCCTTTTTATACCCCCTGGTGCCACAAGGGGTCATTAGATTGTTAGCCTGCATTGGGTCTCAATGGTTCCTTGCTTCTCTTAACCTCTATGATGTCACAATGCATCCCATGCCATTTTAGGCCACTTGATGTCACAATGAATCATTTGATGGTTGGCCTCCATGGTGGCATAATAGATCCTTGCTTCTATTGATCCCCGTGCTACAACAATCCATCCCTGAAACTTTTTATACCCCCTGGTGCCACAAGGGATCATTAGATTGTTAGCCTGCATTGGGTCTCAATGGTTCCTTGCTTCTCTTAACCTCAGTGGTGTCACAATACATCCCATGCCCTTTTAGGCCACTTGATGTCATAATGAATCATTTGATTCTTGGCCTCCATGGTGGCATAATAGATCCTTGCTTCTATTGGTCCCCGTGCTGTAACAATCCATCCCTGGACCTTTTACAACCCCTGGTGTCACAAGGGACCATTAGATTGTTAACCTCCCTTGGGTCACAATGGTTCCTTGCTTCTCTTAACCCCTGTGGTGTCACAATGCATCCCATGCACTTTTTGGCCACTTGATGTTACAATGAATCATTTGATTCTTGGCCTCCATGGTGGCATAATAGATCCTTGATTCTATTGGTCCCCGTGCTGTAACAATCCATCCCTGGCCCTTTTTATACCCCCTGGTGCCACAAGGGATCATTAGATTGTTAGCCTCCCTTGGGTCACAATGGTTCCTTCCTTCTCTTAACCCCTGTGGTGTCACAATGCATCCCATGCCCTTTTAGGCCACTTGGTGTTACAATGAATCACTTCATTCTTGGCCTCTATGGTGTCATAATATTTCCATGTTTTTATTGTGCCCCATGCTTTCACAATTCATCCCTGACCCTTTTTATACCCCCTGGTGCCACAAGGGATCATTAGATTGTTAGCCGGCATTGGGTCACAATAGTGCCTTGTTTCTCTTAACCTCTGTGGTGTCACAATGCATCCCATGACCTTTTAGGCCACTTGATGTCGCAATGAATCATTTGATTCTTGGCCTCCATGGTGGCATAATAGATCCTTGCTTCTATTGGTCCCCGTGCTGTAACAATCCATCACTGGCCCTTTTTATACCCCCTGGTGTCACAAGGGATCATTAGATTGTTAGCCTGCATTGGGTCACAATGGTTCCTTGCTTCTCTTAACCTCTATGATGTCACAATGCATCCCATGCCCTTTTAGGCCACTTGGTGTTACAATGAATCACTTGATTCTTGGCCTCTATGGTGTCATAATATTTCCATGTCTTTATTGGGCCCCATGCTTTCACAATTCATCCCTGCCTCTTTTACAACCCCAGGTGCCACAAGGGATCATTAGATTGTTAGCCTGCATTGGGTCACAATAGTGCCTTTTTTCTCTTAACCCCTGTGGTGTCACAATGCATCCCATGCCCTTTTAGGCCACTTGATGTCGCAATGAATCATTTGATGGTTGGCCTCCATGGTGGCATAATAGATCCTTGCTTCTATTGATCCCCGTGCTACAACAATCCATCCCTGACCCTTTTTATACCCCCTGGTGCCACAAGGGATCATTAGATTGTTAGCCTGCATTGGGTCACAATGGTTCCTTGCTTCTCTTAACCCCTGTGGTGTCACAATGCATCCCATGCCCTTTTAGGCCACTTGATGTCGCAATGAATCATTTGATTCTTGGCCTCCATGGTGGCATAGTAGATCCTTGATTCTATTGGTCCCCGTGCTGTAACAATCCATCACTGGCCCTTTTTATACCCCCTGGTGCCACAAGGGATCATTAGATTGTTAGCCTGCATTGGGTCTCAATGGTTCCTTGCTTCTCTTAACCTCTATGATGTCACAATGCATCCCGTGCCCTTTTAGGCCACTTGATGTCACAATGAATCATTTGATTCTTGGCCTCCATGGTGGCATAATAGATCCGTGCTTCTATTGGTCCCCGTAATGTAACAATCCATCCCTGGCCCTTTTACAAAACCTGGTGTCACAAGGGACCATTAGATTGTTAGCCTCCCTTGGGTCACAATGGTTCCTTGCTTCTCTTAACCCCTGTGGTGTCACAATGCATCCCATGCCCTTTTTGGCCACTTGATGTCACAATGAATCATTTGATGGTTGGCCTCCGTGGTGGCATAATAGATCCTTGCTTCTATTGGTCCCCGTGCTACAACAATCCATCCCTGAACCTTTTTATACCCCCTGGTGCCACAAGGGATCATTAGATTGTTAGCCTGCATTGGGTCACAATGGTTCCTTGCTTCTCTTAACCACTGTGGTGTCACAATGCATCCCATGCCCTTTTAGGCCACTTGATGTCGCAATGAATCATTTGATTCTTGGCCTCCATGGTGGCATAATAGATCCTTGCTTCTATTGATCCCCGTGCTGTAACAATCCATCCCTGGCCCTTTTTATACCCCCTGGTGCCACAAGGGATCATTAGATTGTTAGCCTCCCTTGGGTCTCAATGGTTCCTTGCTTCTCTTAACCCCTGTGGTGTCACAATGCATCCCATGCCCTTTTAGGCCACTTGATGTCACAATGAATCATTTGATTCTTGGCCTCCATGGTGGCATAATCTTTCCTTGCTTCTATTGGTCCCCGTGCTGTAACAATCCATCACTGGCCCTTTTAATAACCCTGTGGTGCCACAAGGGATCATTAGATTGTTAGCCTGCATTGGGTCTCAATGGTTCCTTGCTTCTCTTAACCTCTATGATGTCACAATGCATCCCATGCCCTTTTAGGCCACTTGGTGTTACAATGAATCACTTGATTCTTGGCCTCTATGGTGTCATAATATTTCTATGTCTTTATTGGGCCCCATGCTTTCACAATTCATCCCTGGCCCTTTAAAAACCCTGGTGTCACAAGGGATCATTAGATTGTTAGCCTGCATTGGGTCACAATGGTTCCTTGCTTCTCTTAGCCCCTGTGGTGTCACAATGCATCCCATGCACTTTTTGGCCACTTCATGTTACAATGAATCATTTGATTCTTGGCCTCCATGGTGGCATAATCTTTCCTTGATTCTATTGGTCGCCGTGCTGTAACAATCCATCCCTGGCCCTTTTTATACCCCCTGGTGCCACAAGGGATCATTAGATTGTTAGCCTCCCTTGGGTCACAATGGTTCCTTGCTTCTCTTAACCCCTGTGGTGTCACAATGCATCCCATGCCCGTTTAGGCCACTTGATGTCACAATGAATCATTTGATTCTTGGCCTCCATGGTGGCATAATAGATCCTTGCTTCTATTGGTCCCCGTGCTGTAACAATCCATCACTGGCCCTTTTTATACCCCCTGGTGCCACAAGGGATCATTAGATTGTTAGCCTGCATTGGGTCTCAATCGTTCCTTGCTTCTCTTAACCTCTATGATGTCACAATGCATCCCATGCCCTTTCAGGCCACTTGGTGTTACAATGAATCACTTGATTCTTGGCCTCTATGGTGTCATAATATTTCCATGTCTTTATTGGGCCCCATGCTTCCACAATTCATCCCTGGCCCTATTACAACCCCTGGTGTCAACAGGGATCATTAGATTGTTAGCCTGCATTGGGTCACAATAGTGCCTTGCTTCTCTTAACCTCTGTGGTGTCACAATGCATCCCATGCCCTTTTAGGCCACTTGATGTCACAATGAATCATTTGATGGTTGGCCTCCATGGTGGCATAATAGATCCTTGCTTCTATTGGTCCCCGTGCTACAACAATCCATCCCTGACAATTTTTATACCCCCTGGTGCCACAAGGGGTCATTAGATTGATAGCCTCCAATGGGTCACAATGGTTCCTTGCTTCTCTTAACCCCTGTGGTGTCACAATGCATCCCATGCCCTTTTAGGCCACTTGATGTCACAATGAATCATTTGATTCTTGGCCTCGATGGTGGCATAATAGATCCTTGCTTCTATTGGTCCCCGTGCTGTAACATTCCATCACTGGGCCTTTTACAAACCCTGGTGCCACAAGGGATCATTAGATTGTTAGCCTGCATTGGGTCACAAGGGTGCCTTGCTTCTCTTCACCTCTGTGGTGTCACAATGCATCCCATGCCCTTTTAGGCCACTTGATGTCACAATGAATCATTTGATGGTTGGCCTCCATGGTGGCATAATAGATCCTTGCTTCTATTGATCCCCGTGCTACAACAATCCATCCCTGACCCTTTTTATACCCCCTGGTGCCACAAGGGATCATTAGATTGTTAGCCTCCCTTGGGTCACAATGGTTCCTTGCTTCTCTTAACCCCAGTGGTGTCGCAATGCATCCCATGCCCTTTTAGGCCACTTGATGTCACAATGAATCATTTGATTCTTGGCCTCCATGGTGGCATAATCGTTCCTTGATTCTATTGGTCCCCGTGCTGTAACAATCCATCCCTGGCCCTTTTTATACCCCCTGGTGCCACAAGGGATCATTAGATTGTTAGCCTGCATTGGGTCTCAATGGTTCCTTGCTTCTCTTAACCTCTATGGTGTCACAATGCATCCCATGCCCTTTTAGGCCACTTGGTGTTACAATGAATCACTTGATTCTTGGCCTCTATGGTGTCATAATTTTTCCATGTCTTTATTGGGCCCCATGCTTTCACAATTCATCCCTGGCCCTTTTACAACCCCTGGTGTCACAAGGGATCATTAGATTGTTAGCCTGCATTGGGTCACAATGGTTCCTTGTTTCTCTTAACCCCTGTGGTGTCACAATGCATCCCATGCCCTTTTAGGCCACTTGATGTCGCAATGAATCATTTGATTCTTGGCCTCCATGGTGGCATAATAGATCCTTGCTTCTATTGGTCCTCGTGCTGTAACAATCCATCACTGGCCCTTTTTATACGCCCTGGTGCCACAAGGGATCATTAGATTGTTAGCCTCCCTTGGGTCACAATGGTTCCTTGCTTCTCTTAACCCCTGTGGTGTCACAATGCATCCCATGCCCTTTTAGGCCACTTGATGTCACAATGAATCATTTGATTCTTGGCCTCCATGGTGGCATAATAGATCCTTGCTTCTATTGGTCCCCGTGCTGTAACATTCCATCACTGGGCCTTTTACAAACCCTGGTGTCACAAGGGATCATTAGATTGTTAGCCTGCATTGGGTCACAATGGTGCCTTGCTTCTCTTAACCTCTGTGGTGTCACAATGCATCCCATGCCCTTTTAGGCCACTTGATGTCACAATGAATCATTTGATGGTTGGCCTCCATGGTGGCATAATAGATCCTTGCTTCTATTGATCCCCGTGCTACAACAATCCATCCCTGACCCTTTTTATACCCCCTGGTGCCACAAGGGATCATTAGATTGTTAGCCTCCCTTGGGTCACAATGGTTCCTTGCTTCTCTTAACCCCTGTGGTGTCAAAATGCATCCCATGCCCGTTTAGGCCACTTGATGTCGCAATGAATCATTTGATTCTTGGCCTCCATGGTGGCATAATAGATCCTTGCTTCTATTGGTCCCCGTGCTGTAACAATCCATCACTGGCCCTTTTTATACCCCCTGGTGCCACAAGGGGTCATTAGATTGATAGCCTCCAATGGGTCACAATGGTTCCTTGCTTCTCTTAACCCCTGTGGTGTCACAATGCATCCCATGCACTTTTTGGCCACTTGATGTCGCAATGAATCATTTGATTCTTGGCCTCCATGGTGGCATAATAGATCCTTGCTTCTATTGATCCCCATGCTGTAACAATCCATCCCTGGCCCTTTTTATACCCCCTGGTGCCACAAGGGATCATTAGATTGATAGCCTCCATTGGGTCTCAATGGTTCCTTGCTTCTCTTAACCCCTGTGGTGTCACAATGCATCCCATGCCCTTTTAGGCCACTTGATGTCACAATGAATCATTTGATTCTTGGCCTCCATGGTGGCATAATAGATCCTTGCTTCTATTGGTCCCCGTGCTGTAACATTCCATCACTGGGCCTTTTACAAACCCTGGTGTCACAAGGGATCATTAGATTGTTAGCCTGCTTTGGGTCACAATGGTGCCTTGCTTCTCTTAACCTCTGTGGTGTCACAATGCATCCCATGCCCTTTTAGGCCACTTCATGTTACAATGAATCATTTGATTCTTGGCCTCCATGGTGACATAATCGTTCCTTGATTCTATTGGTCCCCGTGCTGTAACAATCCATCCCTGACACTTTTTATACCCCCTGGTGCCACAAGGGATCATTAGATTGTTAGCCTGCATTGGGTCTCAATGGTTCCTTGCTTCTCTTAACCTCTATGGTGTCACAATGCATCCCATGCCCTTTTAGGCCACTTGGTGTTACAATGAATCACTTGATTCTTGGCCTCTATGGTGTCATAATATTTCCATGTTTTTATTGTGCCCCATGCTTTCACAATTCATCCCTGACCCTTTTTATACCCCCTGGTGCCACAAGGGATCATTAGATTGTTAGCCTCCCTTGGGTCACAATGGTTCCTTGTTTCTCTTAACCCCTGTGGTGTCAAAATGCATCCCATGAACTTTTAGGCCACTTGATGTCGCAATGAATCATTTGATTCTTGGCCTCCATGGTGGCATAATAGATCCTTGCTTCTATTGATCCCCGTGCTACAACAATCCATCCCTGACCCTTTTTATACCCCCTGGTGCCACAAGGGATCATTAGATTTTTAGCCTCCCTTGGGTCACAATCGTTCCTTAATTCTCTTAACCCCTGTGGTGTCACAATTCATCCCATGCCCTTTTAGGCCACTTGTTGTCACAATGAATCATTTGATTCTTGGCCTCCATGGTGGCATAATAGATCCTTGCTTCTATTGGTCCCCGTGCTGTAACAATCCATCCCTGACCCTTTTTATACCCCCTGGTGCCACAAGGGATCATTACATTGTTAGCCTGCATTGGGTCACAATGGTTCCTTGCTTCTCTTAGCCCCTGTGGTGTCACAATGCATCCCATGCCCTTTTAGGCCACTTGATGTCACAATGAATCATTTGATGGTTCGCATCCATGGTGGCATAATAGATCCTTGCTTCTATTGGTCCCCGTGCTACAACAATCCATCCCTGACCCTTTTTATACCCCCTGGTGCCACAAGGGATCATTAGATTGTTAGCCTGCATTGGGTCACAATGGTTCCTTGCTTCTCTTAGCCCCTGTGGTGTCACAATGCATCCCATGCCCTTTTAGGCCACTTGATGTCACAATGAATCATTTGATGGTTGGCCTCCATGGTGGCATAATAGATCCTTGCTTCTATTGGTCCCCGTGCTACAACAATCCATCCCTGGCCCTTTTTATACCCCCTGGTGCCACAAGGGATCATTAGATTGATAGCCTCCAATGGGTCACAATGGTTCCTTGCTTCTCTTAACCCCTGTGGTGTCAAAATGCATCCCATGCCCTTTTAGGCCACTTGATGTCGCAATGAATCATTTGATGGTTGGCCTCCATGGTGGCATAATAGATCCTTGCTTCTATTGGTCCCCGTGCTACAACAATCCATCCCTGGCCCTTTTTATACCCCCTGGTGCCACAAGGGATCATTAGATTGATAGCCTCCAATGGGTCACAATGGTTCCTTGCTTCTCTTAACCCCTGTGGTGTCAAAATGCATCCCATGCCCGTTTAGGCCACTTGATGTCGCAATGAATCATTTGATTCTTGGCCTCCATGGTGGCATAATAGATCCTTGCTTCTATTGGTCCCCGTGCTGTAACAATCCATCACTGGCCCTTTTTATACACCCTGGTGCCACAAGGGGTCATTAGAATGATATCCTCCAATGGGTCTCAATGGTTCCTTGCTTCTCTTAACCCCTGTGGTGTCACAATGCATCCCATGCACTTTTTGGCCACTTGATGTTACAATGAATCATTTGATTCTTGGCCTCCATGGTGGCATAATAGATCCTTGATTCTATTGGTCCCCGCGCTGTAACAATCCATCCCTGACCCTTTTTATACCCCCTGGTGCCACAAGGGATCATTAGATTGTTAGCCTCCCTTGGGTCACAATGGTTCCTTCCTTCTCTTAACCCCTGTGGTGTCACAATGCATCCCATGCCCTTTTAGGCCACTTGGTGTTACAATGAATCACTTGATTCTTGGCCTCTATGGTGTCATAATATTTCCATGTTTTTATTGTGCCCCATGCTTTCACAATTCATCCCTGACCCTTTTTATACCCCCTGGTGCCACAAGGGATCATTAGATTGTTAGCCGGCATTGGGTCACAATAGTGCCTTGTTTCTCTTAACCTCTGTGGTGTCACAATGCATCCCATGACCTTTTAGGCCACTTGATGTCGCAATGAATCATTTGATTCTTGGCCTCCATGGTGGCATAATAGATCCTTGCTTCTATTGGTCCCCGTGCTGTAACAATCCATCACTGGCCCTTTTTATACCCCCTGGTGCCACAAGGGATCATTAGATTGTTAGCCTGCATTGGGTCACAATGGTTCCTTGCTTCTCTTAACCTCTATGATGTCACAATGCATCCCATGCCCTTTTAGGCCACTTGGTGTTACAATGAATCACTTGATTCTTGGCCTCTATGGTGTCATAATATTTCCATGTCTTTATTGGGCCCCATGCTTTCACAATTCATCCCTGCCTCTTTTACAACCCCAGGTGCCACAAGGGATCATTAGATTGTTAGCCTGCATTGGGTCACAATAGTGCCTTGTTTCTCTTAACCCCTGTGGTGTCACAATGCATCCCATGCCCTTTTAGGCCACTTGATGTCACAATGAATCATTTGATGGTTGGCCTCCATGGTGGCATAATAGATCCTTGCTTCTATTGATCCCCGTGCTACAACAATCCATCCCTGACACTTTTTATACCCCCTGGTGCCACAAGGGATCATTAGATTGTTAGCCTGCATTGGGTCACAATGGTTCCTTGCTTCTCTTAACCCCTGTGGTGTCAAAATGCATCCCATGCCCTTTTAGGCCACTTGATGTCGCAATGAATCATTTGATTCTTGGCCTCCATGGTGGCATAGTAGATCCTTGCTTCTATTGGTCCCCGTGCTGTAACAATCCATCACTGGCCCTTTTTATACCCCCTGGTGCCACAAGGGATCATTAGATTGTTAGCCTGCATTGGGTCACAATGGTTCCTTGCTTCTCTTAACCCCTGTGGTGTCACAATGCATCCCATGCCCTTTTAGGCCACTTGATGTCGCAATGAATCATTTGATTCTTGGCCTCCATGGTGGCATAATAGATCCTTGCTTCTATTGGTCCCCGTAATGTAACAATCCATCCCTGGCCCTTTTACAAAACCTGGTGTCACAAGGGACCATTAGATTGTTAGCCTCCCTTGGGTCTCAATGGTTCCTTGCTTCTCTTAACCTCTATGATGTCACAATGCATCCCATGCCCTTTTAGGCCACTTGGTGTTACAATGAATCACTTGATTCTTGGCCTCTATGGTGTCATAATATTTCTATGTCTTTATTGGGCCCCATGCTTTCACAATTCATCCCTGGCCCTTTTACAAACCCTGGTGTCACAAGGGATCATTAGATTGTTAGCCTGCATTGGGTCACAGTAGTGCCTTGCTTCTCTTAACCTCTGTGGTGTCACAATGCATCCCATGCCCTTTTAGGCCACTTGATGTCACAATGAATCATTTGATGGTTGGCCACCATGGTGGCATAATAGATCCTTGCTTCTATTGGTCCCTGTGCTACAACAATCCATCCCTGGCCCTTTTTATACCCCCTGGTGTCACAAGGGGTCATTAGATTGATAGCTTCCAATGGGTCACAATGGTTCCTTGCTTCTCTTAGCCCCTGTGGTGTCACAATGCATCCCATGCACTTTTTGGCCACTTCATGTTACAATGAATCATTTGATTCTTGGCCTCCATGGTGGCATAATAGATCCTTGTTTCTATTGGTCCCCGTGCTGTAACATTCCATCACTGGGCCTTTTACAAACCCTGGTGTCACAAGGGATCATTAGATTGTTAGCCTGCATTGGGTCACAATGGTGCCTTGCTTCTCTTAACCTCTGTGGTGTCACAATGCATCCCATGCCCTTTTAGGCCACTTGGTGTTACAATGAATCACTTGATTCTTGGCTTCTATGGTGTCATAATATTTCCATGTCTTTATTGGGCCCCATGCTTTCACAATTCATCCCTGACCCTTTTTATACCCCCTGGTGCCACAAGGCATCATTAGATTGTTAGCCTCCCTTGGGTCACAATGGTTCCTTGCTTCTCTTAACCCCTGTGGTGTCACAATGCATCCCATGCCCTTTTAGGCCACTTGATGTCGCAATGAATCATTTGATTCTTGGCCTCCATGGTGGCATAATAGATCCTTGCTTCTATTGGTCCCCGTGCTGTAACATTCCATCACTGGGCCTTTTACAAACCCTGGTGCCACAAGGGATCATTAGATTGTTGGCCTGCATTGGGTCACAATGGTGCCTTGCTTCTCTTAACCTCTGTGGTGTCACAATGCATCCCATGCCCTTTTAGGCCACTTGATGTCACAATGAATCATTTGATTCTTGGCCTCCATGGTGGCATAATAGATCCTTGCTTCTATTGGTCCCCGTGCTGTAACAATCCATCCCTGGCCCTTTTTATACCCCCTGGTGCCACAAGGGATCATTAGATTGTTAGCCTCCCTTGGGTCACAATGGTTCCTTGTTTCTCTTAACCTCTGTGGTGTCAAAATGCATCCCATGCCCTTTTAGGCCACTTGATGTCGCAATGAATCATTTGATTCTTGGCCTCCATGGTGGCATAATAGATCCTTGCTTCTATTGGTCCCCGTGCTGTAACAATCCATCACTGGCCCTTTTTATACCCCCTGGTGCCACAAGGGATCATTAGATTGTTAGCCTCCCTTGGGTCACAATGGTTCCTTGCTTCTCTTAACCCCTGTGGTGTCACAATGCATCCCATGCCCTTTTAGGCCACTTGATGTCACAATGAATCATTTGATTCTTGGCCTCCATGGTGGCATAATAGATCCTTGCTTCTATTGGTCCCCGTGCTGTAACATTCCATCACTGGGCCTTTTACAAACCCTGGTGTCACAAGGGATCATTAGATTGTTAGCCTGCATTGGGTCACAATGTTGCCTTGCTTCTTTTAACCTCTGTGGTGTCACAATGCATCCCATGCCCTTTTAGGCCACTTGATGTCACAATGAATCATTTGATGGTTGGCCTCCATGGTGGCATAATAGATCCTGGCTTCTATTGGTCCCCGTGCTAAAACAATCCATCCCTGACCCTTTTTATACCCCCTGGTGCCACAAGGGATCATTAGATTGTTAGCCTCCCTTGGGTCACAATGGTTCCTTGCTTCTCTTAACCCCTGTGGTGTCAAAATGCATCCCATGCCCGTTTAGGCCACTTGATGTCGCAATGAATCATTTGATTCTTGGCCTCCATGGTGGCATAATAGATCCTTGATTCTATTGGTCCCCGTGCTGTAACAATCCATCACTGGCCCTTTTTATACCCCCTGGTGCCACAAGGGGTCATTAGATTGTTAGCCTCCCTTGGGTCACAATGGTTCCTTGCTTCTCTTAACCCTGTGGTGTCACAATGCATCCCATGCACTTTTTGGCCACTTCATGTTACAATGAATCATTTGATGGTTGGCCTCCATGGTGGCATAATAGATCCTTGTTTCTATTGGTCCCCGTGCTGTAACAATCCATCCCTGACCCTTTTTATACCCCCTGGTGCCACAAGGGATCATTAGATTGTTAGCCTGCATTGGGTCACAATAGTGCCTTGTTTCTCTTAACCCCTGTGGTGTCACAATGCATCCCATGCCCTTTTAGGCCACTTGATGTCACAATGAATCATTTGATGGTTGGCCTCCATGGTGGCTAAATAGATCCTTGCTTCTATTGGTCCCCGTGCTGTAACAATCCACCCCTGACACTTTTTATACCCCCTGGTGCCACAAGGGATCATTAGATTTTTAGTCTCCCTTGGGTCACAATGGTTCCTTGCTTCTCTTAACCCCTGTGGTGTCACAATGCATCCCATGCCCTTTTAGGCCACTTGATGTCGCAATGAATCATTTGATTCTTGGCCTCCATGGTGGCATAATAGATCCTTGCTTCTATTGGTCCCCGTGCTGTAACAATCCATCACTGGCCCTTTTGATACCCCCTGGTGCCACAAGGGATCATTAGATTGTTAGCCTCCCTAGGGTCACAATGGTTCCTTGCTTCTCTTAACCCCTGTGGTGTCACAATGCATCCCATGCCCTTTTAGGCCACTTGATGTCACAATGAATCATTTGATTCTTGGCCTCCATGGTGGCATAATAGAGCCTTGCTTCTATTGGTCCCCGTGCTGTAACATTCCATCCCTGGCCCTTTTACAAACCCTGGTGTCACAAGGGATCATTAGATTGTTAGCCTGCATTGGGTCTCAATGGTTCCTTGCTTCTCTTAACCTCTATGGTGTCACAATGCATCCCATGCCCTTTTAGGCCACTTGGTGTTACAATGAATCACTTGATTCTTGGCCTCTATGGTGTCATAATATTTCCATGTTTTTATTGTGCCCCATGCTTTCACAATTCATCCCTGACCCTTTTTATACCCCCTGGTGCCACAAGGGATCATTAGATTGTTAGCCTCCCTTGGGTCACAATGGTTCCTTGCTTCTCTTAACCTCTGTGGTGTCACAATGCATCCCATGCCCTTTTAGGCCACTTGATGTCACAATGAATCATTTGATGGTTGGCCTCCATGGTGGCATAATAGATCCTTGCTTCTATTGGTCCCCGTGCTACAACAATCCATCCCTGGCCCTTTTTATACCCCCTGGTGCCACAAGGGATCATTAGATTGATAGCCTCCAATGGGTCACAATGGTTCCTTGCTTCTCTTAACCCCTGTGGTGTCAAAATGCATCCCATGCCCGTTTAGGCCACTTGATGTCGCAATGAATCATTTGATTCTTGGCCTCCATGGTGGCATAATAGATCCTTGCTTCTATTGGTCCCCGTGCTGTAACAATCCATCACTGGCCCTTTTTATACGCCCTGGTGCCACAAGGGGTCATTAGAATGATATCCTCCAATGGGTCTCAATGGTTCCTTGCTTCTCTTAACCCCTGTGGTGTCACAATGCATCCCATGCACTTTTTGGCCACTTGATGTTACAATGAATCATTTGATTCTTGGCCTCCATGGTGGCATAATAGATCCTTGATTCTATTGGTCCCCGCGCTGTAACAATCCATCCCTGACCCTTTTTATACCCCCTGGTGCCACAAGGGATCATTAGATTGTTAGCCTCCCTTGGGTCACAATGGTTCCTTCCTTCTCTTAACCCCTGTGGTGTCACAATGCATCCCATGCCCTTTTAGGCCACTTGGTGTTACAATGAATCACTTGATTCTTGGCCTCTATGGTGTCATAATATTTCCATGTTTTTATTGTGCCCCATGCTTTCACAATTCATCCCTGACCCTTTTTATACCCCCTGGTGCCACAAGGGATCATTAGATTGTTAGCCGGCATTGGGTCACAATAGTGCCTTGTTTCTCTTAACCTCTGTGGTGTCACAATGCATCCCATGACCTTTTAGGCCACTTGATGTCGCAATGAATCATTTGATTCTTGGCCTCCATGGTGGCATAATAGATCCTTGCTTCTATTGGTCCCCGTGCTGTAACAATCCATCACTGGCCCTTTTTATACCCCCTGGTGCCACAAGGGATCATTAGATTGTTAGCCTGCATTGGGTCACAATGGTTCCTTGCTTCTCTTAACCTCTATGATGTCACAATGCATCCCATGCCCTTTTAGGCCACTTGGTGTTACAATGAATCACTTGATTCTTGGCCTCTATGGTGTCATAATATTTCCATGTCTTTATTGGGCCCCATGCTTTCACAATTCATCCCTGCCTCTTTTACAACCCCAGGTGCCACAAGGGATCATTAGATTGTTAGCCTGCATTGGGTCACAATAGTGCCTTGTTTCTCTTAACCCCTGTGGTGTCACAATGCATCCCATGCCCTTTTAGGCCACTTGATGTCACAATGAATCATTTGATGGTTGGCCTCCATGGTGGCATAATAGATCCTTGCTTCTATTGATCCCCGTGCTACAACAATCCATCCCTGACCCTTTTTATACCCCCTGGTGCCACAAGGGATCATTAGATTGTTAGCCTGCATTGGGTCACAATGGTTCCTTGCTTCTCTTAACCCCTGTGGTGTCAAAATGCATCCCATGCCCTTTTAGGCCACTTGATGTCGCAATGAATCATTTGATTCTTGGCCTCCATGGTGGCATAGTAGATCCTTGCTTCTATTGGTCCCCGTGCTGTAACAATCCATCACTGGCCCTTTTTATACCCCCTGGTGCCACAAGGGATCATTAGATTGTTAGCCTGCATTGGGTCTCAATGGTTCCTTGCTTCTCTTAACCCCTGTGGTGTCACAATGCATCCCATGCCCTTTTAGGCCACTTGATGTCGCAATGAATCATTTGATTCTTGGCCTCCATGGTGGCATAATAGATCCTTGCTTCTATTGGTCCCCGTAATGTAACAATCCATCCCTGGCCCTTTTACAAAACCTGGTGTCACAAGGGACCATTAGATTGTTAGCCTCCCTTGGGTCTCAATGGTTCCTTGCTTCTCTTAACCTCTATGATGTCACAATGCATCCCATGCCCTTTTAGGCCACTTGGTGTTACAATGAATCACTTGATTCTTGGCCTCTATGGTGTCATAATATTTCTATGTCTTTATTGGGCCCCATGCTTTCACAATTCATCCCTGGCCCTTTTACAAACCCTGGTGTCACAAGGGATCATTAGATTGTTAGCCTGCATTGGGTCACAGTAGTGCCTTGCTTCTCTTAACCTCTGTGGTGTCACAATGCATCCCATGCCCTTTTAGGCCACTTGATGTCACAATGAATCATTTGATGGTTGGCCACCATGGTGGCATAATAGATCCTTGCTTCTATTGGTCCCTGTGCTACAACAATCCATCCCTGGCCCTTTTTATACCCCCTGGTGTCACAAGGGGTCATTAGATTGATAGCTTCCAATGGGTCACAATGGTTCCTTGCTTCTCTTAGCCCCTGTGGTGTCACAATGCATCCCATGCACTTTTTGGCCACTTCATGTTACAATGAATCATTTGATTCTTGGCCTCCATGGTGGCATAATAGATCCTTGTTTCTATTGGTCCCCGTGCTGTAACATTCCATCACTGGGCCTTTTACAAACCCTGGTGTCACAAGGGATCATTAGATTGTTAGCCTGCATTGGGTCACAATGGTGCCTTGCTTCTCTTAACCTCTGTGGTGTCACAATGCATCCCATGCCCTTTTAGGCCACTTGGTGTTACAATGAATCACTTGATTCTTGGCTTCTATGGTGTCATAATATTTCCATGTCTTTATTGGGCCCCATGCTTTCACAATTCATCCCTGACCCTTTTTATACCCCCTGGTGCCACAAGGCATCATTAGATTGTTAGCCTCCCTTGGGTCACAATGGTTCCTTGCTTCTCTTAACCCCTGTGGTGTCACAATGCATCCCATGACCTTTTAGGCCACTTGATGTCGCAATGAATCATTTGATTCTTGGCCTCCATGGTGGCATAATAGATCCTTGCTTCTATTGGTCCCCGTGCTGTAACATTCCATCACTGGGCCTTTTACAAACCCTGGTGCCACAAGGGATCATTAGATTGTTGGCCTGCATTGGGTCACAATGGTGCCTTGCTTCTCTTAACCTCTGTGGTGTCACAATGCATCCCATGCCCTTTTAGGCCACTTGATGTCACAATGAATCATTTGATTCTTGGCCTCCATGGTGGCATAATAGATCCTTGCTTCTATTGGTCCCCGTGCTGTAACAATCCATCCCTGGCCCTTTTTATACCCCCTGGTGCCACAAGGGATCATTAGATTGTTAGCCTCCCTTGGGTCACAATGGTTCCTTGTTTCTCTTAACCTCTGTGGTGTCAAAATGCATCCCATGCCCTTTTAAGCCACTTGATGTCGCAATGAATCATTTGATTCTTGGCCTCCATGGTGGCATAATAGATCCTTGCTTCTATTGGTCCCCGTGCTGTAACAATCCATCACTGGCCCTTTTTATACCCCCTGGTGCCACAAGGGATCATTAGATTGTTAGCCTCCCTTGGGTCACAATGGTTCCTTGCTTCTCTTAACCCCTGTGGTGTCACAATGCATCCCATGCCCTTTTAGGCCACTTGATGTCACAATGAATCATTTGATTCTTGGCCTCCATGGTGGCATAATAGATCCTTGCTTCTATTGGTCCCCGTGCTGTAACATTCCATCACTGGGCCTTTTACAAACCCTGGTGTCACAAGGGATCATTAGATTGTTAGCCTGCATTGGGTCACAATGTTGCCTTGCTTCTTTTAACCTCTGTGGTGTCACAATGCATCCCATGCCCTTTTAGGCCACTTGATGTCACAATGAATCATTTGATGGTTGGCCTCCATGGTGGCATAATAGATCCTGGCTTCTATTGGTCCCCGTGCTAAAACAATCCATCCCTGACCCTTTTTATACCCCCTGGTGCCACAAGGGATCATTAAATTTTTAGCCTCCCTTGGGTCACAATGGTTCCTTGCTTCTCTTAACCCCTGTGGTGTCAAAATGCATCCCATGCCCGTTTAGGCCACTTGATGTCGCAATGAATCATTTGATTCTTGGCCTCCATGGTGGCATAATAGATCCTTGATTCTATTGGTCCCCGTGCTGTAACAATCCATCACTGGCCCTTTTTATACCCCCTGGTGCCACAAGGGGTCATTAGATTGTTAACCTCCCTTGGGTCACAATGGTTCCTTGCTTCTCTTAACCCTGTGGTGTCACAATGCATCCCATGCACTTTTTGGCCACTTCATGTTACAATGAATCATTTGATTCTTGGCCTCCATGGTGGCATAATAGATCCTTGTTTCTATTGGTCCCCGTGCTGTAACAATCCATCCCTGACCCTTTTTATACCCCCTGGTGCCACAAGGGATCATTAGATTGTTAGCCTGCATTGGGTCACAATAGTGCCTTGTTTCTCTTAACCCCTGTGGTGTCACAATGCATCCCATGCCCTTTTAGGCCACTTGATGTCACAATGAATCATTTGATGGTTGGCCTCCATGGTGGCTAAATAGATCCTTGCTTCTATTGGTCCCCGTGCTGTAACAATCCACCCCTGACCCTTTTTATACCCCCTGGTGCCACAAGGGATCATTAGATTTTTAGTCTCCCTTGGGTCACAATGGTTCCTTGCTTCTCTTAACCCCTGTGGTGTCACAATGCATCCCATGCCCTTTTAGGCCACTTGATGTCGCAATGAATCATTTGATTCTTGGCCTCCATGGTGGCATAATAGATCCTTGCTTCTATTGGTCCCCGTGCTGTAACAATCCATCACTGGCCCTTTTTATACCCCCTGGTGCCACAAGGGATCATTAGATTGTTAGCCTCCCTAGGGTCACAATGGTTCCTTGCTTCTCTTAACCCCTGTGGTGTCACAATGCATCCCATGCCCTTTTAGGCCACTTGATGTCACAATGAATCATTTGATTCTTGGCCTCCATGGTGGCATAATAGAGCCTTGCTTCTATTGGTCCCCGTGCTGTAACATTCCATCCCTGGCCCTTTTACAAACCCTGGTGTCACAAGGGATCATTAGATTGTTAGCCTGCATTGGGTCTCAATGGTTCCTTGCTTCTCTTAACCTCTATGGTGTCACAATGCATCCCATGCCCTTTTAGGCCACTTGGTGTTACAATGAATCACTTGATTCTTGGCCTCTATGGTGTCATAATATTTCCATGTTTTTATTGTGCCCCATGCTTTCACAATTCATCCCTGACCCTTTTTATACCCCCTGGTGCCACAAGGGATCATTAGATTGTTAGCCTCCCTTGGGTCACAATGGTTCCTTGTTTCTCTTAACCCCTGTGGTGTCAAAATGCATCCCATGACCTTTTAGGCCACTTGATGACGCAATGAATCATTTGATTCTTGGCCTCCATGGTGGCATAATAGATCCTTGATTCTATTGGTCCCCGTGCTGTAACATTCCATCACTGGGCCTTTTACAAACCCTGGTGTCACAAGGGATCATTAGATTGTTAGCCTGCATTGGGTCACAATGGTGCCTTGTTTCTCTTAACCTCTGTGGTGTCACAATGCATCCCATGCCCTTTTAGGCCACTTGATGTCGCAATGAATCATTTGATTCTTGGCCTCCATGGTGGCATAATAGATCCTTGCTTCTATTGGTCCCCGTGCTGTAACAATCCATCACTGGCCCTTTTTATACCCCCTGGTGCCACAAGGGATCATTAGATTGTTAGCCTCCCTAGGGTCACAATGGTTCCTTGCTTCTCTTAACCCCTGTGGTGTCACAATGCATCCCATGCCCTTTTAGGCCACTTGATGTCACAATGAATCATTTGATTCTTGGCCTCCATGGTGGCATAATAGAGCCTTGCTTCTATTGGTCCCCGTGCTGTAACATTCCATCCCTGGCCCTTTTACAAACCCTGGTGTCACAAGGGATCATTAGATTGTTAGCCTGCATTGGGTCTCAATGGTTCCTTGCTTCTCTTAACCTCTATGGTGTCACAATGCATCCCATGCCCTTTTAGGCCACTTGGTGTTACAATGAATCACTTGATTCTTGGCCTCTATGGTGTCATAATATTTCCATGTTTTTATTGTGCCCCATGCTTTCACAATTCATCCCTGACCCTTTTTATACCCCCTGGTGCCACAAGGGATCATTAGATTGTTAGCCTCCCTTGGGTCACAATGGTTCCTTGTTTCTCTTAACCCCTGTGGTGTCAAAATGCATCCCATGACCTTTTAGGCCACTTGATGACGCAATGAATCATTTGATTCTTGGCCTCCATGGTGGCATAACAGATCCTTGATTCTATTGGTCCCCGTGCTGTAACATTCCATCACTGGGCCTTTTACAAACCCTGGTGTCACAAGGGATCATTAGATTGTTAGCCTGCATTGGGTCACAATGGTGCCTTGTTTCTCTTAACCTCTGTGGTGTCACAATGCATCCCATGCCCTTTTAGGCCACTTGATGTCACAATGAATCATTTGATTCTTGGCCTCCATGGTGGCATAATAGATCCTTGCTTCTATTGGGCCCCATGCTTTCACAATTCATCCCTGGCCCTTTTACAACCTCTGGTGTCACAAAGGATCATTGGATTGTTAGCCTGCATTGGGTCACAATGGTTCCTTGCTTCTCTTAACCCCTGTGGTGTCACAATGCATCCCATGCCCTTTTAGGCCACTTGATGTCACAATGAATCATTTGATGGTTGGCCTCCATGGTGGCATAATAGATCCTTGCTTCTATTGGTCCCCGTGCTACAACAATCCATCCCTGACCCTTTTTATACCCCCTGGTGCCACAAGGGATCATTAGATTGTTAGCCTGCATAGGGTCACAATGGTTCCTTGCTTCTCTTAGCCCCTGTGGTGTCACAATGCATCCCATGCCCTTTTAGGCCACTTGATGTCACAATGAATCATTTGATTCTTGGCCTCCATGGTGGCATAATAGATCCTTGCTTCTATTGGTCCCTGTGCTGTAACATTCCATCACTGGGCCTTTTACAAACACTGGTGCCACAAGGGATCATTAGATTGATAGCCTCCCTTGGGTCTCAATGGTTCCTTGCTTCTTTTAACCTCTGTGGTGTCACAATGCATCCCATGCCCTTTTAGGCCACTTGATGTCACAATGAATCATTTGATTCTTGGCCTCCATGGTGGCATAATGGTTCCTTGTTTCTATTGGGCCCCATGGTGTCACAATTCATCCCTGGACCTTTTACGCCCCCTGGTGTCAAATGGCATCCTGGGATTATTACCCTCCATTGGGTCACAATGGTTCCTTGCTTCTCTTAACCCCTGTGGTGCCACAATGCATCCCATGCCCTTTTAGGCCACTTGGTGTTACAATGAATCACTTGATTCTTGGCCTCTATGGTGTCATAATATTTCCATGTCTTTATTGGGCCCCATGCTTTCACAATTCATCCCTGGCCCTTTTACAAACCCTGGTGTCACAAGGGATCATTAGATTGTTAGCCTGCATTGGGTCACAGTAGTGCCTTGCTTCTCTTAACCTCTGTGGTGTCACAATGCATCCCATGCCCTTTTAGGCCACTTGATGTCACAATGAATCATTTGATGGTTGGCCACCATGGTGGCATAATAGATCCTTGCTTCTATTGGTCCCTGTGCTACAACAATCCATCCCTGGCCCTTTTTATACCCCCTGGTGTCACAAGGGGTCATTAGATTGATAGCTTCCAATGGGTCACAATGGTTCCTTGCTTCTCTTAGCCCCTGTGGTGTCACAATGCATCCCATGCACTTTTTGGCCACTTCATGTTACAATGAATCATTTGATTCTTGGCCTCCATGGTGGCATAATAGATCCTTGTTTCTATTGGTCCCCGTGCTGTAACATTCCATCACTGGGCCTTTTACAAACCCTGGTGTCACAAGGGATCATTAGATTGTTAGCCTGCATTGGGTCACAATGGTGCCTTGCTTCTCTTAACCTCTGTGGTGTCACAATGCATCCCATGCCCTTTTAGGCCACTTGGTGTTACAATGAATCACTTGATTCTTGGCTTCTATGGTGTCATAATATTTCCATGTCTTTATTGGGCCCCATGCTTTCACAATTCATCCCTGACCCTTTTTATACCCCCTGGTGCCACAAGGCATCATTAGATTGTTAGCCTCCCTTGGGTCACAATGGTTCCTTGCTTCTCTTAACCCCTGTGGTGTCACAATGCATCCCATGACCTTTTAGGCCACTTGATGTCGCAATGAATCATTTGATTCTTGGCCTCCATGGTGGCATAATAGATCCTTGCTTCTATTGGTCCCCGTGCTGTAACATTCCATCACTGGGCCTTTTACAAACCCTGGTGCCACAAGGGATCATTAGATTGTTGGCCTGCATTGGGTCACAATGGTGCCTTGCTTCTCTTAACCTCTGTGGTGTCACAATGCATCCCATGCCCTTTTAGGCCACTTGATGTCACAATGAATCATTTGATTCTTGGCCTCCATGGTGGCATAATAGATCCTTGCTTCTATTGGTCCCCGTGCTGTAACAATCCATCCCTGGCCCTTTTTATACCCCCTGGTGCCACAAGGGATCATTAGATTGTTAGCCTCCCTTGGGTCACAATGGTTCCTTGTTTCTCTTAACCTCTGTGGTGTCAAAATGCATCCCATGCCCTTTTAAGCCACTTGATGTCGCAATGAATCATTTGATTCTTGGCCTCCATGGTGGCATAATAGATCCTTGCTTCTATTGGTCCCCGTGCTGTAACAATCCATCACTGGCCCTTTTTATACCCCCTGGTGCCACAAGGGATCATTAGATTGTTAGCCTCCCTTGGGTCACAATGGTTCCTTGCTTCTCTTAACCCCTGTGGTGTCACAATGCATCCCATGCCCTTTTAGGCCACTTGATGTCACAATGAATCATTTGATTCTTGGCCTCCATGGTGGCATAATAGATCCTTGCTTCTATTGGTCCCCGTGCTGTAACATTCCATCACTGGGCCTTTTACAAACCCTGGTGTCACAAGGGATCATTAGATTGTTAGCCTGCATTGGGTCACAATGTTGCCTTGCTTCTTTTAACCTCTGTGGTGTCACAATGCATCCCATGCCCTTTTAGGCCACTTGATGTCACAATGAATCATTTGATGGTTGGCCTCCATGGTGGCATAATAGATCCTGGCTTCTATTGGTCCCCGTGCTAAAACAATCCATCCCTGACCCTTTTTATACCCCCTGGTGCCACAAGGGATCATTAAATTTTTAGCCTCCCTTGGGTCACAATGGTTCCTTGCTTCTCTTAACCCCTGTGGTGTCAAAATGCATCCCATGCCCGTTTAGGCCACTTGATGTCGCAATGAATCATTTGATTCTTGGCCTCCATGGTGGCATAATAGATCCTTGATTCTATTGGTCCCCGTGCTGTAACAATCCATCACTGGCCCTTTTTATACCCCCTGGTGCCACAAGGGGTCATTAGATTGTTAACCTCCCTTGGGTCACAATGGTTCCTTGCTTCTCTTAACCCTGTGGTGTCACAATGCATCCCATGCACTTTTTGGCCACTTCATGTTACAATGAATCATTTGATTCTTGGCCTCCATGGTGGCATAATAGATCCTTGTTTCTATTGGTCCCCGTGCTGTAACAATCCATCCCTGACCCTTTTTATACCCCCTGGTGCCACAAGGGATCATTAGATTGTTAGCCTGCATTGGGTCACAATAGTGCCTTGTTTCTCTTAACCCCTGTGGTGTCACAATGCATCCCATGCCCTTTTAGGCCACTTGATGTCACAATGAATCATTTGATGGTTGGCCTCCATGGTGGCTAAATAGATCCTTGCTTCTATTGGTCCCCGTGCTGTAACAATCCACCCCTGACCCTTTTTATACCCCCTGGTGCCACAAGGGATCATTAGATTTTTAGTCTCCCTTGGGTCACAATGGTTCCTTGCTTCTCTTAACCCCTGTGGTGTCACAATGCATCCCATGCCCTTTTAGGCCACTTGATGTCGCAATGAATCATTTGATTCTTGGCCTCCATGGTGGCATAATAGATCCTTGCTTCTATTGGTCCCCGTGCTGTAACAATCCATCACTGGCCCTTTTTATACCCCCTGGTGCCACAAGGGATCATTAGATTGTTAGCCTCCCTAGGGTCACAATGGTTCCTTGCTTCTCTTAACCCCTGTGGTGTCACAATGCATCCCATGCCCTTTTAGGCCACTTGATGTCACAATGAATCATTTGATTCTTGGCCTCCATGGTGGCATAATAGAGCCTTGCTTCTATTGGTCCCCGTGCTGTAACATTCCATCCCTGGCCCTTTTACAAACCCTGGTGTCACAAGGGATCATTAGATTGTTAGCCTGCATTGGGTCTCAATGGTTCCTTGCTTCTCTTAACCTCTATGGTGTCACAATGCATCCCATGCCCTTTTAGGCCACTTGGTGTTACAATGAATCACTTGATTCTTGGCCTCTATGGTGTCATAATATTTCCATGTTTTTATTGTGCCCCATGCTTTCACAATTCATCCCTGACCCTTTTTATACCCCCTGGTGCCACAAGGGATCATTAGATTGTTAGCCTCCCTTGGGTCACAATGGTTCCTTGTTTCTCTTAACCCCTGTGGTGTCAAAATGCATCCCATGACCTTTTAGGCCACTTGATGACGCAATGAATCATTTGATTCTTGGCCTCCATGGTGGCATAATAGATCCTTGATTCTATTGGTCCCCGTGCTGTAACATTCCATCACTGGGCCTTTTACAAACCCTGGTG
Source organism: Cinclus cinclus (assembly GCF_963662255.1). Lineage (NCBI taxonomy): Eukaryota > Metazoa > Chordata > Aves > Passeriformes > Cinclidae > Cinclus > Cinclus cinclus. The sequence continues at coordinate 369,491 of NW_026912054.1, read as the reverse complement.
TCACAAGGGATCATTAGATTGTTAGCCTGCATTGGGTCACAATGGTGCCTTGTTTCTCTTAACCTCTGTGGTGTCACAATGCATCCCATGCCCTTTTAGGCCACTTGATGTCGCAATGAATCATTTGATTCTTGGCCTCCATGGTGGCATAATAGATCCTTGCTTCTATTGGTCCCCGTGCTGTAACAATCCATCACTGGCCCTTTTTATACCCCCTGGTGCCACAAGGGATCATTAGATTGTTAGCCTCCCTTGGGTCACAATGGTTCCTTGCTTCTCTTAACCCCTGTGGTGTCACAATGCATCCCATGCCCTTTTAGGCCACTTGATGTCACAATGAATCATTTGATTCTTGGCCTCCATGGTGGCATAATCGTTCCTTGATTCTATTGGTCCCCGTGCTGTAACAATCCATCCCTGGCCCTTTTTATACCCCCTGGTGCCACAAGGGATCATTAGATTGTTAGCCTGCATTGGGTCTCAATGGTTCCTTGCTTCTCTTAACCTCTATGGTGTCACAATGCATCCCATGCCCTTTTAGGCCACTTGGTGTTACAATGAATCACTTGATTCTTGGCCTCTATGGTGTCATAATTTTTCCATGTCTTTATTGGGCCCCATGCTTTCACAATTCATCCCTGGCCCTTTTACAACCCCTGGTGCCACAAGGGATCATTAGATTGTTAGCCTCCCTTGGGTCACAATAGTGCCTTGTTTCTCTTAACCCCTGTGGTGTCACAATGCATCCCATGCCCTTTTAGGCCACTTCATGTCACAATGAATCATTTGATTCTTGGCCTCCATGGTGGCATAGTAGATCCTTGCTTCTATTGGTCCCCGTGCTGTAACAATCCATCACTGGCCCTTTTTATACCCCCTGGTGCCACAAGGGATCATTAGATTGTTAGCCTGCATTGGGTCTCAATCGTTCCTTGCTTCTCTTAACCTCTGTGATGTCACAATGCATCCCGTGCCCTTTTAGGCCACTTGATGTCACAATGAATCATTTGATTCTTGGCCTCCATGGTGGCATAATAGATCCGTGCTTCTATTGGTGCCCGTAATGTAACAATCCATCCCTGGCCCTTTTACAAAACCTGGTGTCACAAGGGATCATTAGATTGTTAGCCTCCCTTGGGTCACAATGGTTCCTTGCTTCTCTTAACCCCTGTGGTGTCACAATGCATCCCATGCCCTTTTAGGCCACTTGATGTCGCAATGAATCATTTGATTCTTGGCCTCCATGGTGGCATAATAGATCCTTGCTTCTATTGGTCCCCGTGCTGTAACAATCCATCACTGGTCCTTTTTATACCCCCTGGTGCCACAAGGGATCATTAGATTGTTAGCCTCCCTTGGGTCACAATGGTTCCTTGCTTCTCTTAACCCCTGTGGTGTCACAATGCATCCCATGCCCTTTTAGGCCACTTGATGTCACAATGAATCATTTGATTCTTGGCCTCCATGGTGGCATAATCGTTCCTTGATTCTATTGGTCCCCGTGCTGTAACAATCCATCCCTGGCCCTTTTTATACCCCCTGGTGCCACAAGGGATCATTAGATTGTTAGCCTGCATTGGGTCTCAATGGTTCCTTGCTTCTCTTAACCTCTATGGTGTCACAATGCATCCCATGCCCTTTTAGGCCACTTGGTGTTACAATGAATCACTTGATTCTTGGCCTCTATGGTGTCATAATTTTTCCATGTCTTTATTGGGCCCCATGCTTTCACAATTCATCCCTGGCCCTTTTACAACCCCTGGTGCCACAAGGGATCATTAGATTGTTAGCCTCCCTTGGGTCACAATAGTGCCTTGTTTCTCTTAACCCCTGTGGTGTCACAATGCATCCCATGCCCTTTTAGGCCACTTCATGTCACAATGAATCATTTGATTCTTGGCCTCCATGGTGGCATAATAGATCCTTGTTTCTATTGGTCCCCGTGCTACAACAATCCATCCCTGACCCTTTTTATACCCCCTGGTGCCACAAGGGATCATTAGATTGTTAGCCTCCCTTGGGTCACAATGGTTCCTTGCTTCTCTTAACCCCTGTGGTGTCACAATGCATCCCATGCCCTTTTAGGCCACTTGATGTCGCAATGAATCATTTGATTCTTGGCCTCCATGGTGGCATAATAGATCCTTGCTTCTATTGGTCCCCGTGCTGTAACATTCCATCACTGGGCCTTTTACAAACCCTGGTGTCACAAGGGATCATTAGATTGTTAGCCTGCATTGGGTCACAATGGTGCCTTGCTTCTTTTAACCTCTGTGGTGTCACAATGCATCCCATGCCCTTTTAGGCCACTTGATGTCACAATGAATCATTTGATGGTTGGCCTCCATGGTGGCATAATAGATCCTGGCTTCTATTGGTCCCCGTGCTAAAACAATCCATCCCTGACCCTTTTTATACCCCCTGGTGCCACAAGGGATCATTAGATTGTTAGCCTCCCTTGGGTCACAATGGTTCCTTGCTTCTCTTAACCCTTGTGGTGTCAAAATGCATCCCATGCCCGTTTAGGCCACTTGATGTCGCAATGAATCATTTGATTCTTGGCCTCCATGGTGGCATAATAGATCCTTGATTCTATTGGTCCCCGTGCTGTAACAATCCATCACTGGCCCTTTTGATACCCCCTGGTGCCACAAGGGGTCATTAGATTGTTAGCCTCCCTTGGGTCACAATGGTTCCTTTCTTCTCTTAACCCTGTGGTGTCACAATGCATCCCATGCACTTTTTGGCCACTTCATGTTACAATGAATCATTTGATTCTTGGCCTCCATGGTGGCATAATAGATCCTTGTTTCTATTGGTCCCCGTGCTGTAACAATCCATCCCTGACGCTTTTTATACCCCCTGGTGCCACAAGGGATCATTAGATTGTTAGCCTCCCTTGGGTCACAATGGTTCCTTGCTTCTCTTAACCCCTGTGGTGTCACAATGCATCCCATGCCCTTTTAGGCCACTTGATGTCACAATGAATCATTTGATGGTTGGCCTCCATGGTGGCATAATAGATCCTTGCTTCTATTGGTCCCTGTGCTACAACAATCCATCCCTGACCCTTTTTATACCCCCTGGTGCCACAAGGGATCATTAGATTGTTAGCCTCCGTTGGGTCACAATGGTTCCTTGCTTCTCTTAACCCCTGTGGTGTCAAAATGCATCCCATGCCCTTTTAGGCCACTTGATGTCGCAATGAATCATTTGATTCTTGGCCTCCATGGTGGCATAATAGATCCTTGCTTCTATTGGTCCCCGTGCTGTAACAATCCATCACTGGCCCTTTTTATACCCCCTGGTGCCACAAGGGATCATTAGATTGTTAGCCTCCCTTGGGTCACAATGGTTCCTTGCTTCTCTTAACCCCTGTGGTGTCACAATGCATCCCATGCCCTTTTAGGCCACTTGATGTCACAATGAATCATTTGATTCATGGCCTCCATGGTGGCATAATAGATCCTTGTTTCTATTGGTCCCCGTGCTGTAACAATCCATCCCTGGCCTTTTTATACCCCCTGGTGCCACAAGGGATCATTAGATTGTTAGCCTGCATTGGGTCTCAATGGTTCCTTGCTTCTCTTAACCTCTATGGTGTCACAATGCATCCCATGCACTTTTAGGCCACTTGGTGTTACAATGAATAACTTGATTCTTGGCCTCTATGGTGTCATAATATTTCCATGTCTTTATTGGGCCCCATGCTTTCACAATTCATCCCTGGCCCTTTTACAACCCCTGGTGCCACAAGGGATCATTAGATTGTTAGCCTGCTTGGGGCACAATAGTGCCTTGTTTCTCTTAACCCCTGTGGTGTCACAATGCATCCCATGCCCTTTTAGGCCACTTGATGTCACAATGAATCATTTGATGGTTGGCCTCCATGGTGGCTAAATAGATCCTTGCTTCTATTGGTCCCCGTGCTGTAACAATCCACCCCTGAACCTTTTTATACCCCCTGGTGCCACAAGGGATCATTAGATTTTTAGCCTCCCTTGGATCACAATGGTTCCTTGCTTCTCTTAACCCCTGTGGTGTCACAATGCATCCCATGCCCTTTTAGGCCACTTGATGTCGCAATGAATCATTTGATTCTTGGCCTCCATGGTGGCATAATAGATCCTTGCTTCTATTGGTCCCCGTGCTGTAACAATCCATCACTGGCCCTTTTTATACCCCCTGGTGCCACAAGGGATCATTAGATTGTTAGCCTGCATTGGGTCACAATGGTTCCTTGCTTCTCTTAACCTCTATGATATCACAATGCATCCCATGCCCTTTTAGGCCACTTGGTGTTACAATGAATCACTTGATTCTTGGCCTCTATGGTGTCATAATATTTCCATGTCTTTATTGGGCCCCATGCTTTCACAATTCATCACTGCCACTTTTACAACCCTAGGTGCCACAAGGGATCATTAGATTGTTAGCCTGCATTGGGTCACAATAGTGCCTTTTTTCTCTTAACCCCTGTGGTGTCACAATGCATCCCATGCCCTTTTAGGCCACTTGATGTCACAATGAATCATTTGATGGTTGGCCTCCATGGTGGCATAATAGATCCTTGCTTCTATTGATCCCCGTGCTACAACAATCCATCCCTGACCCTTTTTATACCCCCTGGTGCCACAAGGGATCATTAGATTGTTAGCCTCCCTTGGGTCACAATGGTTCCTTGCTTCTCTTAACCCCTGTGGTGTCAAAATGCATCCCATGCCCTTTTAGGCCACTTGATGTCGCAATGAATCATTTGATTCTTGGCCTCCATGGTGGCATAGTAGATCCTTGCTTCTATTGGTCCCCGTGCTGTAACAATCCATCACTGGCCCTTTTTATACCCCCTGGTGCCACAAGGGATCATTAGATTGGTAGCCTGCATTGGGTCTCAATCGTTCCTTGCTTCTCTTAACCTCTATGATGTCACAATGCATCCCGTGCCCTTTTAGGCCACTTGATGTCACAATGAATCATTTGATTCTTGGCCTCCATGGTGGCATAATAGATCCGTGCTTCTATTGGTCCCCGTAATGTAACAATCCATCCCTGGCCCTTTTACAAAACCTGGTGTCACAAGGGACCATTAGATTGTTAGCCTCCCTTGGGTCACAATGGTTCCTTGCTTCTCTTAACCCCTGTGGTGTCACAATGCATCCCATGCCCTTTTAGGCCACTTGATGTCACAATGAATCATTTGATGGTTGGCCTCCGTGGTGGCATAATAGATCCTTGCTTCTATTGGTCCCCGTGCTACAACAATCCATCCCTGAACCTTTTTATACCCCCTGGTGCCACAAGGCATCATTAGATTGTTAGCCTCCCTTGGGTCACAATGGTTCCTTGCTTCTCTTAACCACTGTGGTGTCACAATGCATCCCATGCCCTTTTAGGCCACTTGATGTCGCAATGAATCATTTGATTCTTGGCCTCCATGGTGGCATAATAGATCCTTGCTTCTATTGATCCCCGTGCTGTAACAATCCATCCCTGCCCCTTTTTATACCCCCTGGTGCCACAAGGGATCATTAGATTGTTAGCCTCCCTTGGGTCACAATGGTTCCTTGCTTCTCTTAACCTCTGTGGTGTCACAATGCATCCCATGCCCTTTTAGGCCACTTGGTGTTACAATGAATCACTTGATTCTTGGCCTCTATGGTGTCATAATATTTCCATGTCTTTATTGGGCCCCATGCTTTCACAATTCATCCCTGACCCTTTTTATACCCCCTGGTGCCACAAGGCATCATTAGATTGTTAGCCTCCCTTGGGTCACAATGGTTCCTTGCTTCTCTTAACCCCTGTGGTGTCACAATGCATCCCATGCCCTTTTAGGCCACTTGATGTCACAATGAATCATTTGATTCTTGGCCTCCATGGTGGCATAATAGATCCTTGTTTCTATTGGTCCCCGTGCTGTAACATTCCATCCCTGGCCCTTTTACAACCCCTGGTGTCACAAGGGATCATTAGATTGTTAGCCTGCATTGGGTCACAATGGTTCCTTGCTTCTCTTAACCTCTATGATATCACAATGCATCCCATGCCCTTTTAGGCCACTTGGTGTTACAATGAATCACTTGATTCTTGGCCTCTATGGTGTCATAATATTTCCATGTCTTTATTGGGCCCCATGCTTTCACAATTCATCACTGCCTCTTTTACAACCCTAGGTGCCACAAGGGATCATTAGATTGTTAGCCTGCATTGGGTCACAATAGTGCCTTTTTTCTCTTAACCCCTGTGGTGTCACAATGCATCCCATGCCCTTTTAGGCCACTTGATGTCACAATGAATCATTTGATGGTTGGCCTCCATGGTGGCATAATAGATCCTTGCTTCTATTGATCCCCGTGCTACAACAATCCATCCCTGACCCTTTTTATACCCCCTGGTGCCACAAGGGATCATTAGATTGTTAGCCTCCCTTGGGTCACAATGGTTCCTTGCTTCTCTTAACCCCTGTGGTGTCAAAATGCATCCCATGCCCTTTTAGGCCACTTGATGTCGCAATGAATCATTTGATTCTTGGCCTCCATGGTGGCATAGTAGATCCTTGCTTCTATTGGTCCCCGTGCTGTAACAATCCATCACTGGCCCTTTTTATACCCCCTGGTGCCACAAGGGATCATTAGATTGTTAGCCTGCATTGGGTCTCAATCGTTCCTTGCTTCTCTTAACCTCTATGATGTCACAATGCATCCCGTGCCCTTTTAGGCCACTTGATGTCACAATGAATCATTTGATTCTTGGCCTCCATGGTGGCATAATAGATCCGTGCTTCTATTGGTCCCCGTAATGTAACAATCCATCCCTGGCCCTTTTACAAAACCTGGTGTCACAAGGGACCATTAGATTGTTAGCCTCCCTTGGGTCACAATGGTTCCTTGCTTCTCTTAACCCCTGTGGTGTCACAATGCATCCCATGCCCTTTTAGGCCACTTGATGTCACAATGAATCATTTGATGGTTGGCCTCCGTGGTGGCATAATAGATCCTTGCTTCTATTGGTCCCCGTGCTACAACAATCCATCCCTGAACCTTTTTATACCCCCTGGTGCCACAAGGCATCATTAGATTGTTAGCCTCCCTTGGGTCACAATGGTTCCTTGCTTCTCTTAACCACTGTGGTGTCACAATGCATCCCATGCCCTTTTAGGCCACTTGATGTCGCAATGAATCATTTGATTCTTGGCCTCCATGGTGGCATAATAGATCCTTGCTTCTATTGATCCCCGTGCTGTAACAATCCATCCCTGCCCCTTTTTATACCCCCTGGTGCCACAAGGGATCATTAGATTGTTAGCCTCCCTTGGGTCACAATGGTTCCTTGCTTCTCTTAACCTCTGTGGTGTCACAATGCATCCCATGCCCTTTTAGGCCACTTGGTGTTACAATGAATCACTTGATTCTTGGCCTCTATGGTGTCATAATATTTCCATGTCTTTATTGGGCCCCATGCTTTCACAATTCATCCCTGACCCTTTTTATACCCCCTGGTGCCACAAGGCATCATTAGATTGTTAGCCTGCATTGGGTCTCAATGGTTCCTTGCTTCTCTTAACCTCTGTGGTGTCACAATGCATCCCATGCCCTTTTAGGCCACTTGATGTCACAATGAATCATTTGATGGTTGGCCTCCATGGTGGCATAATAGATCCTTGCTTCTATTGATCCCCGTGCTACAACAATCCATCCCTGACCCTTTTTATACCCCCTGGTGCCACAAGGGATCATTAGATTGTTAGCCTCCCTTGGGTCACAATGGTTCCTTGCTTCTCTTAACCCCTGTGGTGTCAAAATGCATCCCATGCCCTTTTAGGCCACTTGATGTCGCAATGAATCATTTGATTCTTGGCCTCCATGGTGGCATAATAGATCCTTGCTTCTATTGGTCCCCGTGCTGTAACAATCCATCACTGCCCCTTTTTATACCCCCTGGTGCCACAAGGGATCATTAGATTGTTAGCCTCCCTTGGGTCACAATGGTTCCTTGCTTCTCTTAACCCCTGTGGTGTCACAATGCATCCCATGCCCTTTTAGGCCACTTGATGTCACAATGAATCATTTGATTCTTGGCCTCCATGGTGGCATAATCGTTCCTTGATTCTATTGGTCCCCGTGCTGTAACAATCCATCCCTGGCCCTTTTTATACCCCCTGGTGCCACAAGGGATCATTAGATTGTTAGCCTGCATTGGGTCACAATGGTTCCTTGCTTCTCTTATCCTCTATGGTGTCACAATGCATCCCATGCCCTTTTAGGCCACTTGGTGTTACAATGAATCACTTGATTCTTGGCCTCTATGGTGTCATAATTTTTCCATGTCTTTATTGGGCCCCATGCTTTCACAATTCATCCCTGGCCCTTTTACAACCCCTGGTGCCACAAGGGATCATTAGATTGTTAGCCTCCCTTGGGTCACAATAGTGCCTTGTTTCTCTTAACCCCTGTGGTGTCACAATGCATCCCATGCCCTTTTAGGCCACTTGATGTCACAATGAATCATTTGATTCTTGGCCTCCATGGTGGCATAATAGATCCTTGTTTCTATTGGTCCCCGTGCTACAACAATCCATCCCTGACCCTTTTTATACCCCCTGGCGCCACATGGGATCATTAGATTGTTAGCCTCCCTTGGGTAACAATGGTTCCTTGCTTCTCTTAACCTCTGTGGTGTCAAAATGCATCCCATGCCCTTTTAGGCCACTTGATGTCGCAATGAATCATTTGATTCTTGGCCTCCATGGTGGCATAATAGATCCTTGCTTCTATTGGTCCCCGTGCTGTAACAATCCATCACTGGCCCTTTTTACACCCCCTGGTGCCACAAGGGATCATTAGATTGTTAGCCTCCCTTGGGTCACAATGGTTCCTTGCTTCTCTTAACCCCTGTGGTGTCACAATGCATCCCATGCCCTTTTAGGCCACTTGATGTCACAATGAATCATTTGATTCTTGGCCTCCATGGTGGCATAATAGATCCTTGCTTCTATTGGTCCCCGTGCTGTAACATTCCATCACTGGGCCTTTTACAAACCCTGGTGTCACAAGGGATCATTAGATTGTTAGCCTGCATTGGGTCACAATGGTGCCTTGCTTCTTTTAACCCCTGTGGTGTCAAAATGCATCCCATGCCCTTTTAGGCCACTTGATGTCGCAATGAATCATTTGATTCTTGGCCTCCATGGTGGCATAATAGATCCTTGCTTCTATTGGTCCCCGTGCTGTAACAATCCATCACTGGCCCTTTTTATACCCCCTGGTGCCACAAGGGATCATTAGATTGTTAGCCTCCCTTGGGTCACAATGGTTCCTTGCTTCTCTTAACCTCTATGGTGTCACAATGCATCCCATGCACTTTTAGGCCACTTGGTGTTACAATGAATAACTTGATTCTTGGCCTCTATGGTGTCATAATATTTCCATGTCTTTATTGGGCCCCATGCTTTCACAATTCATCCCTGGCCCTTTTACAACCCCTGGTGCCACAAGGGATCATTAGATTGTTAGCCTGCATTGGGTCACAATAGTGCCTTGTTTCTCTTAACCCCTGTGGTGTCACAATGCATCCCATGCCCTTTTAGGCCACTTGATGTCACAATGAATCATTTGATGGTTGGCCTCCATGGTGGCTAAATAGATCCTTGCTTCTATTGGTCCCCGTGCTGTAACAATCCACCCCTGACCCTTTTTATACCCCCTGGTGCCACAAGGGATCATTAGATTGTTAGCCTCCCTTGGGTCACAATGGTTCCTTGCTTCTCTTAACCCCTGTGGTGTCACAATGCATCCCATGCCCTTTTAGGCCACTTGATGTCGCAATGAATCATTTGATTCTTGGCCTCCATGGTGGCATAATAGATCCTTGCTTCTATTGGTCCCCGTGCTGTAACAATCCATCACTGGCCCTTTTTATACCCCCTGGTGCCACAAGGGATCATTAGATTGTTAGCCTCCCTTGGGTCACAATGGTTCCTTGCTTCTCTTAACCCCTGTGGTGTCACAATGCATCCCATGCCCTTTTAGGCCACTTGATGTCACAATGAATCATTTGATTCTTGGCCTCCATGGTGGCATAATAGATCCTTGTTTCTATTGGTCCCCGTGCTGTAACATTCCATCCCTGGCCCTGTTACAAACCCTGGTGTCACAAGGGATCATTAGATTGTTAGCCTGCATTGGGTCTCAATCGTTCCTTGCTTCTCTTAACCTCTATGATGTCACAATGCATCCCGTGCCCTTTTAGGCCACTTGATGTCACAATGAATCATTTGATTCTTGGCCTCCATGGTGGCATAATAGATCCGTGCTTCTATTGGTCCCCGTAATGTAACAATCCATCCCTGGCCCTTTTACAAAACCTGGTGTCACAAGGGACCATTAGATTGTTAGCCTCCCTTGGGTCACAATGGTTCCTTGCTTCTCTTAACCCCTGTGGTGTCAAAATGCATCCCATGCCCGTTTAGGCCACTTGATGTCGCAATGAATCATTTGATTCTTGGCCTCCATGGTGGCATAATAGATCCTTGCTTCTATTGGTCCCCGTGCTGTAACAATCCATCACTGGCCCTTTTTATACCCCCTGGTGCCACAAGGGGTCATTAGATTGATAGCCTCCAATGGGTCACAATGGTTCCTTGCTTCTCTTAACCCCTGTGGTGTCACAATGCATCCCATGCACTTTTTGGCCACTTGATGTCGCAATGAATCATTTGATTCTTGGCCTCCATGGTGGCATAATAGATCCTTGCTTCTATTGGTCCCCATGCTGTAACAATCCATCACTGGCCCTTTTTATACCCCCTGGTGCCACAAGGGATCATTAGATTGTTAGCCTGCATTGGGTCTCAATGTTTTCTTGCTTCTCTTAACCTCTATGGTGTCACAATGCATCCCATGCCCTTTTAGGCCACTTGGTGTTACAATGAATCACTTGATTCTTGGCCTCTATGGTGTCATAATATTTCCATGTCTTTATTGGGCCCCATGCTTTCACAATTCATCCCTGACCCTTTTTATACCCCCTGGTGCCACAAGGCATCATTAGATTGTTAGCCTCCCTTGGGTCACAATGGTTCCTTGCTTCTCTTAACCCCTGTGGTGTCACAATGCATCCCATGCCCGTTTAGGCCACTTGATGTCGCAATGAATCATTTGATTCTTGGCCTCCATGGTGGCATAATAGATCCTTGCTTCTATTGGTCCCCGTGCTGTAACAATCCATCACTGGCCCTTTTTATACCCCCTGGTGCCACAAGGGATCATTAGATTGTTAGCCTGCATTGGGTCTCAATCGTTCCTTGCTTCTCTTAACCTCTATGATGTCACAATGCATCCCATGCCCTTTTAGGCCACTTGGTGTTACAATGAATCACTTGATTCTTGGCCTCTATGGTGTCATAATATTTCCATGTCTTTATTGGGCCCCATGCTTCCACAATTCATCCCTGGCCCTATTACAACCCCTGGTGTCAACAGGGATCATTAGATTGTTAGCCTGCATTGGGTCACAATAGTGCCTTGCTTCTCTTAACCTCTGTGGTGTCACAATGCATCCCATGCCCTTTTAGGCCACTTGATGTCACAATGAATCATTTGATGGTTGGCCTCCATGGTGGCATAATAGATCCTTGCTTCTATTGGTCCCCGTGCTACAACAATCCATCCCTGGCCCTTTTTATACCCCCTGGTGCCACAAGGGATCATTAGATTGATAGCCTCCAATGGGTCACAATGGTTCCTTGCTTCTCTTAACCCCTGTGGTGTCACAATGCATCCCATGCCCTTTTAGGCCACTTGATGTCACAATGAATCATTTGATTCTTGGCCTCCATGGTGGCATAATAGATCCTTGCTTCTATTGGTCCCCGTGCTGTAACATTCCATCACTGGGCCTTTTACAAACCCTGGTGCCACAAGGGATCATTAGATGGTTGGCCTGCATTGGGTCACAATGGTGCCTTGCTTCTCTTAACCTCTGTGGTGTCACAATGCATCCCATGCCCTTTTAGGCCACTTGATGTCACAATGAATCATTTGATGGTTGGCCTCCATGGTGGCATAATAGATCCTTGCTTCTATTGATCCCCGTGCTACAACAATCCATCCCTGACCCTTTTTATACCCCCTGGTGCCACAAGGGATCATTAGATTGTTAGCCTCCCTTGGGTCACAATGGTTCCTTGCTTCTCTTAACCCCTGTGGTGTCAAAATGCATCCCATGCCCTTTTAGGCCACTTGATGTCGCAATGAAACATTTGATTCTTGGCCTCCATGGTGGCATAATAGATCCTTGCTTCTATTGGTCCCCGTGCTGTAACAATCCATCACTGACCCTTTTTATACCCCCTGGTGCCACAAGGGATCATTAGATTGTTAGCCTCCCTTGGGTCACAATGGTTCCTTGCTTCTCTTAACCCCTGTGGTGTCACAATGCATCCCATGCCCTTTTAGGCCACTTGATGTCACAATGAATCATTTGATTCTTGGCCTCCATGGTGGCATAATCGTTCCTTGATTCTATTGGTCCCCGTGCTGTAACAATCCATCCCTGGCCCTTTTTATACCCCCTGGTGCCACAAGGGATCATTAGATTGTTAGCCTGCATTGGGTCTCAATGGTTCCTTGCTTCTCTTAACCTCTATGGTGTCACAATGCATCCCATGCCCTTTTAGGCCACTTGGTGTTACAATGAATCACTTGATTCTTGGCCTCTATGGTGTCATAATTTTTCCATGTCTTTATTGGGCCCCATGCTTTCACAATTCATCCCTGGCCCTTTTACAACCCCTGGTGCCACAAGGGATCATTAGATTGTTAGCCTCCCTTGGGTCACAATAGTGCCTTGTTTCTCTTAACCCCTGTGGTGTCACAATGCATCCCATGCCCTTTTAGGCCACTTCATGTCACAATGAATCATTTGATTCTTGGCCTCCATGGTGGCATAATAGATCCTTGTTTCTATTGGTCCCCGTGCTACAACAATCCCTCCCTGACCCTTTTTATACCCCCTGGTGCCACAAGGGATCATTAGATTGTTAGCCTCCCTTGGGTCACAATGGTTCCTTGCTTCTCTTAACCCCTGTGGTGTCACAATGCATCCCATGCCCTTTTAGGCCACTTGATGTCACAATGAATCATTTGATTCTTGGCCTCCATGGTGGCATAATAGATCCTTGCTTGTATTGGTCCCCGTGCTGTAACATTCCATCACTGGGCCTTTTACAAACCCTGGTGTCACAAGGGATCATTAGATTGTTAGCCTGCTTTGGGTCACAATGGTGCCTTGCTTCTCTTCACCTCTGTGGTGTCACAATGCATCCCATGCCCTTTTAGGCCACTTGGTGTTACAATGAATCACTTGATTCTTGGCCTCTATGGTGTCATAATATTTCCATGTCTTTATTTGGCCCCATGCTTTCACAATTCATCCCTGACCCTTTTTATACCCCCTGGTGCCACAAGGCATCATTAGATTGTTAGCCTCCCTTGGGTCACAATGGTTCCTTGCTTCTCTTAACCCCTGTGGTGTCACAATGCATCCCATGCCCGTTTAGGCCACTTGATGTCGCAATGAATCATTTGATTCTTGGCCTCCATGGTGGCATAATAGATCCTTGCTTCTATTGGTCCCCGTGCTGTAACAATCCATCCCTGGCCCTTTTTATACCCCCTGGTGCCACAAGGGATCATTAGATTGTTAGCCTGCATTGGGTCTCAATCGTTCCTTGCTTCTCTTAACCTCTATGATGTCACAATGCATCCCATGCCCTTTTAGGCCACTTGGTGTTACAATGAATCACTTGATTCTTGGCCTCTATGGTGTCATAATATTTCCATGTCTTTATTGGGCCCCATGCTTCCACAATTCATCCCTGGCCCTATTACAACCCCTGGTGTCAACAGGGATCATTAGATTGTTAGCCTGCATTGGGTCACAATAGTGCCTTGCTTCTCTTAACCTCTGTGGTGTCACAATGCATCCCATGCCCTTTTAGGCCACTTGATGTCACAATGAATCATTTGATGGTTGGCCTCCATGGTGGCATAATAGATCCTTGCTTCTATTGGTCCCCGTGCTACAACAATCCATCCCTGGCCCTTTTAATACCCCCTGGTGCCACAAGGGGTCATTAGATTGATAGCCTCCAATGGGTCACAATGGTTCCTTGCTTCTCTTAACCCCTGTGGTGTCACAATGCATCCCATGCCCTTTTAGGCCACTTGATGTCACAATGAATCATTTGATTCTTGGCCTCCATGGTGGCATAATAGATCCTTGCTTCTATTGGTCCCCGTGCTGTAACATTCCATCACTGGGCCTTTTACAAACCCTGGTGCCACAAGGGATCATTAGATTGTTGGCCTGCATTGGGTCACAATGGTGCCTTGCTTCTCTTAACCTCTGTGGTGTCACAATGCATCCCATGCCCTTTTAGGCCACTTGATGTCACAATGAATCATTTGATGGTTGGCCTCCATGGTGGCATAATAGATCCTTGCTTCTATTGATCCCCGTGCTACAACAATCCATCCCTGACCCTTTTTATACCCCCTGGTGCCACAAGGGATCATTAGATTGTTAGCCTCCCTTGGGTCACAATGGTTCCTTGCTTCTCTTAACCCCTGTGGTGTCAAAATGCATCCCATGCCCTTTTAGGCCACTTGATGTCGCAATGAATCATTTGATTCTTGGCCTCCATGGTGGCATAATAGATCCTTGCTTCTATTGGTCCCCGTGCTGTAACAATCCATCACTGCCCCTTTTTATACCCCCTGGTGCCACAAGGGATCATTAGATTGTTAGCCTCCCTTGGGTCACAATGGTTCCTTGCTTCTCTTAACCCCTGTGGTGTCACAATGCATCCCATGCCCTTTTAGGCCACTTGATGTCACAATGAATCATTTGATTCTTGGCCTCCATGGTGGCATAATCGTTCCTTGATTCTATTGGTCCCCGTGCTGTAACAATCCATCCCTGGCCCTTTTTATACCCCCTGGTGCCACAAGGGATCATTAGATTGTTAGCCTGCATTGGGTCTCAATGGTTCCTTGCTTCTCTTAACCTCTATGGTGTCACAATGCATCCCATGCCCTTTTAGGCCACTTGGTGTTACAATGAATCACTTGATTCTTGGCCTCTATGGTGTCATAATTTTTCCATGTCTTTATTGGGCCCCATGCTTCCACAATTCATCCCTGGCCCTTTTACAACCCCTGGTGCCACAAGGGATCATTAGATTGTTAGCCTCCCTTGGGTCACAATAGTGCCTTGTTTCTCTTAACCCCTGTGGTGTCACAATGCATCCCATGCCCTTTTAGGCCACTTGATGTCACAATGAATCATTTGATTCTTGGCCTCCATGGTGGCATAATAGATCCTTGTTTCTATTGGTCCCCGTGCTACAACAATCCATCCCTGACCCTTTTTATACCCCCTGGTGCCACAAGGGATCATTAGATTGTTAGCCTCCCTTGGGTCACAATGGTTCCTTGCTTCTCTTAACCCCTGTGGTGTCACAATGCATCCCATGCCCTTTTAGGCCACTTGATGTCACAATGAATCATTTGATTCTTGGCCTCCATGGTGGCATAATAGATCCTTGCTTGTATTGGTCCCCGTGCTGTAACATTCCATCACTGGGCCTTTTACAAACCCTGGTGTCACAAGGGATCATTAGATTGTTAGCCTGCTTTGGGTCACAATGGTGCCTTGCTTCTCTTCACCTCTGTGGTGTCACAATGCATCCCATGCCCTTTTAGGCCACTTGGTGTTACAATGAATCACTTGATTCTTGGCCTCTATGGTGTCATAATATTTCCATGTCTTTATTGGGCCCCATGCTTTCACAATTCATCCCTGACCCTTTTTATACCCCCTGGTGCCACAAGGCATCATTAGATTGTTAGCCTCCCTTGGGTCACAATGGTTCCTTGCTTCTCTTAACCCCTGTGGTGTCACAATGCATCCCATGCCCGTTTAGGCCACTTGATGTCGCAATGAATCATTTGATTCTTGGCCTCCATGGTGGCATAATAGATCCTTGCTTCTATTGGTCCCCGTGCTGTAACAATCCATCACTGGCCTTTTTATACCCCCTGGTGCCACAAGGGATCATTAGATTGTTAGCCTGCATTGGGTCTCAATCGTTCCTTGCTTCTCTTAACCTCTATGATGTCACAATGCATCCCATGCCCTTTTAGGCCACTTGGTGTTACAATGAATCACTTGATTCTTGGCCTCTATGGTGTCATAATATTTCCATGTCTTTATTGGGCCCCATGCTTCCACAATTCATCCCTGGCCCTATTACAACCCCTGGTGTCAACAGGGATCATTAGATTGTTAGCCTGCATTGGGTCACAATGGTGCCTTGCTTCTCTTAACCTCTGTGGTGTCACAATGCATCCCATGCCCTTTTAGGCCACTTGATGTCACAATGAATCATTTGATGGTTGGCCTCCATGGTGGCATAATAGATCCTTGCTTCTATTGGTCCCCGTGCTACAACAATCCATCCCTGGCCCTTTTTATACCCCCTGGTGCCACAAGGGGTCATTAGATTGATAGCCTCCAATGGGTCACAATGGTTCCTTGCTTCTCTTAACCCCTGTGGTGTCACAATGCATCCCATGCCCTTTTAGGCCACTTGATGTCACAATGAATCATTTGATTCTTGGCCTCCATGGTGGCATAATATATCCTTGCTTCTATTGGTCCCCGTGCTGTAACATTCCATCACTGGGCCTTTTACAAACCCTGGTGCCACAAGGGATCATTAGATTGTTGGCCTGCATTGGGTCACAATGGTGCCTTGCTTCTCCTAACCTCTGTGGTGTCACAATGCATCCCATGCCCTTTTAGGCCACTTGATGTCACAATGAATAATTTGATGGTTGGCCTCCATGGTGGCATAATAGATCCTTGCTTCTATTGATCCCCGTGCTACAACAATCCATCCCTGACACTTTTTATACCCCCTGGTGCCACAAGGGATCATTAGATTGTTAGCCTCCCTTGGGTCACAATGGTTCCTTGCTTCTCTTAACCCCTGTGGTGTCAAAATGCATCCCATGCCCTTTTAGGCCACTTGATGTCGCAATGAATCATTTGATTCTTGGCCTCCATGGTGGCATAATCGTTCCTTGATTCTATTGGTCCCCGTGCTGTAACAATCCATCCCTGGCCCTTTTTATACCCCCTGGTGCCACAAGGGATCATTAGATTGTTAGCCTCCCTTGGGTCACAATGGTTCCTTGCTTCTCTTAACCCCTGTGGTGTCACAATGCATCCCATGCCCTTTTAGGCCACTTGATGTCACAATGAATCATTTGATTCTTGGCCTCCATGGTGGCATAATCGTTCCTTGATTCTATTGGTCCCCGTGCTGTAACAATCCATCCCTGGCCCTTTTTATACCCCCTGGTGCCACAAGGGATCATTAGATTGTTAGCCTGCATTGGGTCTCAATGGTTCCTTGCTTCTCTTAACCTCTATGGTGTCACAATGCATCCCATGCCCTTTTAGGCCACTTGGTGTTACAATGAATCACTTGATTCTTGGCCTCTATGGTGTCATAATTTTTCCATGTCTTTATTGGGCCCCATGCTTTCACAATTCATCCCTGGCCCTTTTACAACCCCTGGTGCCACAAGGGATCATTAGATTGTTAGCCTCCCTTGGGTCACAATAGTGCCTTGTTTCTCTTAACCCCTGTGGTGTCACAATGCATCCCATGCCCTTTTAGGCCACTTGATGTCACAATGAATCATTTGATTCTTGGCCTCCATGGTGGCATAATAGATCCTTGTTTCTATTGGTCCCCGTGCTACAACAATCCATCCCTGACCCTTTTTATACCCCCTGGTGCCACAAGGGATCATTAGATTGTTAGCCTCCCTTGGGTCACAATGGTTCCTTGCTTCTCTTAACCTCTGTGGTGTCAAAATGCATCCCATGCCCGTTTAGGCCACTTGATGTCGCAATGAATCATTTGATTCTTGGCCTCCATGGTGGCATAATAGATCCTTGCTTCTATTGGTCCCCGTGCTGTAACAATCCATCACTGGCGCTTTTTACACCCCCTGGTGCCACAAGGGATCATTAGATTGTTAGCCTCCCTTGGGTCACAATGGTTCCTTGCTTCTCTTAACCCCTGTGGTGTCACAATGCATCCCATGCCCTTTTAGGCCACTTGATGTCACAATGAATCATTTGATTCTTGGCCTCCATGGTGGCATAATAGATCCTTGCTTCTATTGGTCCCCGTGCTGTAACATTCCATCACTGGGCCTTTTACAAACCCTGGTGTCACAAGGGATCATTAGATTGTTAGCCTGCATTGGGTCACAATGGTGCCTTGCTTCTTTTAACCTCTGTGGTGTCACAATGCATCCCATGCCCTTTTAGGCCACTTGATGTCACAATGAATCATTTGATGGTTGGCCTCCATGGTGGCATAATAGATCCTTGCTTCTATTGGTCCCCGTGCTAAAACAATCCATCCCTGACCCTTTTTATACCCCCTGGTGCCACAAGGGATCATTAGATTGTTAGCCTCCCTTGGGTCACAATGGTTCCTTGCTTCTCTTAACCCCTGTGGTGTCACAATGCATCCCATGCCCTTTTAGGCCACTTGATGTCACAATGAATCATTTGATGGTTGGCCTCCATGGTGGCATAATAGATCCTTGCTTCTATTGGTCCCTGTGCTACAACAATCCATCCCTGACCCTTTTTATACCCCCTGGTGCCACAAGGGATCATTAGATTGTTAGCCTCCGTTGGGTCACAATGGTTCCTTGCTTCTCTTAACCCCTGTGGTGTCAAAATGCATCCCATGCCCTTTTAGGCCACCTGATGTCGCAATGAATCATTTGATTCTTGGCCTCCATGGTGGCATAATAGATCCTTGCTTCTATTGGTCCCCGTGCTGTAACAATCCATCACTGGCCCTTTTTATACCCCCTGGTGCCACAAGGGATCATTAGATTGTTAGCCTCCCTTGGGTCACAATGGTTCCTTGCTTCTCTTAACCTCTATGGTGTCACAATGCATCCCATGCACTTTTAGGCCACTTGGTGTTACAATGAATAACTTGATTCTTGGCCTCTATGGTGTCATAATATTTCCATGTCTTTATTGGGCCCCATGCTTTCACAATTCATCCCTGGCCCTTTTACAACCCCTGGTGCCACAAGGGATCATTAGATTGTTAGCCTGCATTGGGTCACAATAGTGCCTTGTTTCTCTTAACCCCTGTGGTGTCACAATGCATCCCATGCCCTTTTAGGCCACTTGATGTCACAATGAATCATTTGATGGTTGGCCTCCATGGTGGCTAAATAGATCCTTGCTTCTATTGGTCCCCGTGCTGTAACAATCCACCCCTGACCCTTTTTATACCCCCTGGTGCCACAAGGGATCATTAGATTTTTAGCCTCCCTTGGGTCACAATGGTTCCTTGCTTCTCTTAACCCCTGTGGTGTCACAATGCATCCCATGCCCTTTTAGGCCACTTGATGTCGCAATGAATCATTTGATTCTTGGCCTCCATGGTGGCATAATAGATCCTTGCTTCTATTGGTCCCCGTGCTGTAACAATCCATCACTGGCCCTTTTTATACCCCCTGGTGCCACAAGGGATCATTAGATTGTTAGCCTCCCTTGGGTCACAATGGTTCCTTGCTTCTCTTAACCCCTGTGGTGTCACAATGCATCCCATGCCCTTTTAGGCCACTTGATGTCACAATGAATCATTTGATTCTTGGCCTCCATGGTGGCATAATAGATCCTTGTTTCTATTGGTCCCCGTGCTGTAACATTCCATCCCTGGCCCTGTTACAAACCCTGGTGTCACAAGGGATCATTAGATTGTTAGCCTGCATTGGGTCACAATGGTTCCTTGCTTCTCTTAACCCCTGTGGTGTCAAAATGCATCCCATGCCCTTTTAGGCCACCTGATGTCGCAATGAATCATTTGATTCTTGGCCTCCATGGTGGCATAATAGATCCTTGCTTCTATTGGTCCCCGTGCTGTAACAATCCATCCCTGGGCCTTTTTATACCCCCTGGTGCCACAAGGGATCATTAGATTGTTAGCCTGCATTGGGTCTCAATCGTTCCTTGCTTCTCTTAACCTCTATGATGTCACAATGCATCCCGTGCCCTTTTAGGCCACTTGATGTCACAATGAATCATTTGATTCTTGGCCTCCATGGTGGCATAATAGATCCGTGCTTCTATTGGTCCCCGTAATGTAACAATCCATCCCTGGCCCTTTTACAAAACCTGGTGTCACAAGGGACCATTAGATTGTTAGCCTCCCTTGGGTCACAATGGTTCCTTGCTTCTCTTAACCCCTGTGGTGTCACAATGCATCCCATGCCCTTTTAGGCCACTTGATGTCGCAATGAATCATTTGATTCTTGGCCTCCATGGTGGCATAATAGATCCTTGCTTCTATTGATCCCCGTGCTGTAACAATCCATCCCTGGCCCTTTTTATACCCCCTGGTGCCACAAGGGATCATTAGATTGTTAGCCTCCCTTGGGTCTCAATGGTTCCTTGCTTCTCTTAACCCCTGTGGTGTCACAATGCATCCCATGCCCTTTTAGGCCACTTGATGTCACAATGAATCATTTGATTCTTGGCCTCCATGGTGGCATAATAGATCCTTGTTTCTATTGGTCCCCGTGCTGTAACATTCCATCACTGGGCCTTTTACAAACCCTGGTGTCACAAGGGATCATTAGATTGTTAGCCTGCATTGGGTCACAATGGTGCCTTGCTTCTCTTAACCTCTGTGGTGTCACAATGCATCCCATGCCCTTTTAGGCCACTTGGTGTTACAATGAATCACTTGATTCTTGGCCTCTATGGTGTCATAATATTTCCATGTCTTTATTGGGCCCCATGCTTTCACAATTCATCCCTGACCCTTTTTATACCCCCTGGTGCCACAAGGCATCATTAGATTGTTAGCCTCCCTTGGGTCACAATGGTTCCTTGCTTCTCTTAACCCCTGTGGTGTCACAATGCATCCCATGCCCGTTTAGGCCACTTGATGTCGCAATGAATCATTTGATTCCTGGCCTCCATGTTGGCATAATAGATCCTTGCTTCTATTGGTCCCCGTGCTGTAACAATCCATCACTGGCCCTTTTTATACCCCCTGGTGCCACAAGGGATCATTAGATTGTTAGCCTGCATTGGGTCTCAATCGTTCCTTGATTCTCTTAACCTCTATGATGTCACAATGCATCCCATGCCCTTTTAGGCCACTTGGTGTTACAATGAATCACTTGATTCTTGGCCTCTATGGTGTCATAATATTTCCATGTCTTTATTGGGCCCCATGCTTCCACAATTCATCCCTGGCCCTATTACAACCCCTGGTGTCAACAGGGATCATTAGATTGTTAACCTGCATTGGGTCACAATAGTGCCTTGCTTCTCTTAACCTCTGTGGTGTCACAATGCATCCCATGCCCTTTTAGGCCACTTGATGTCACAATGAATCATTTGATGGTTGGCCTCCATGGTGGCATAATAGATCCTTGCTTCTATTGGTCCCCGTGCTACAACAATCCATCCCTGGCCCTTTTTATACACCCTGGTGCCACAAGGGGTCATTAGATTGATAGCCTCCAATGGGTCACAATGGTTCCTTGCTTCTCTTAACCCCTGTGGTGTCACAATGCATCCCATGCCCTTTTAGGCCACTTGATGTCACAATGAATCATTTGATTCTTGGCCTCCATGGTGGCATAATAGATCCTTGCTTCTATTGGTCCCCGTGCTGTAACATTCCATCACTGGGCCTTTTACAAACCCTGGTGCCACAAGGGATCATTAGATTGTTGGCCTGCATTGGGTCACAATGGTGCCTTGCTTCTCTTAACCTCTGTGGTGTCACAATGCATCCCATGCCCTTTTAGGCCACTTGATGTCACAATGAATCATTTGATGGTTGGCCTCCATGGTGGCATAATAGATCCTTGCTTCTATTGATCCCCGTGCTACAACAATCCATCCCTGACCCTTTTTATACCCCCTGGTGTCAAATGGGATCATTAGATTGTTAGCCTCCCTTGGGTCACAATGGTTCCTTGCTTCTCTTAACCCCTGTGGTGTCAAAATGCATCCCATGCCCTTTTAGGCCACTTGATGTCGCAATGAATCATTTGATTCTTGGCCTCCATGGTGGCATAATAGATCCTTGCTTCTATTGGTCCCCGTGCTGTAACAATCCATCACTGGCCCTTTTTATACCCCCTGGTGCCACAAGGGATCATTAGATTGTTAGCCTCCCTTGGGTCACAATGGTTCCTTGCTTCTCTTAACCCCTGTGGTGTCACAATGCATCCCATGCCCTTTTAGGCCACCTGATGTCGCAATGAATCATTTGATTCTTGGCCTCCATGGTGGCATAATAGATCCTTGCTTCTATTGGTCCCCGTGCTGTAACAATCCATCACTGGCCCTTTTTATACCCCCTGGTGCCACAAGGGATCATTAGATTGTTAGCCTGCATTGGGTCACAAGGGTGCCTTGCTTCTTTTAACCTCTGTGGTGTCACAATGCATCCCATGCCCTTTTAGGCCACTTGATGTCACAATGAATCATTTGATGGTTGGCCTCCATGGTGGCATAATAGATCCTTGCTTCTATTGGTCCCCGTGCTAAAACAATCCATCCCTGACCCTTTTTATACCCCCTGGTGCCACAAGGGATCATTAGATTGTTAGCCTCCCTTGGGTCACAATGGTTCCTTGCTTCTCTTAACCCTGTGGTGTCACAATGCATCCCATGGACTTTTTGGCCACTTCATGTTACAATGAATCATTTGATTCTTGGCCTCCATGGTGGCATAATAGATCCTTGCTTGTATTGGTCCCCGTGCTGTAACATTCCATCACTGGGCCTTTTACAAACCCTGGTGTCACAAGGGATCATTAGATTGTTAGCCTGCTTTGGGTCACAATGGTGCCTTGCTTCTCTTCACCTCTGTGGTGTCACAATGCATCCCATGCCCTTTTAGGCCACTTGGTGTTACAATGAATCACTTGATTCTTGGCCTCTATGGTGCCATAATATTTCCATGTCTTTATTGGGCCCCATGCTTCCACAATTCATCCCTGGCCCTATTACAACCCCTGGTGTCAACAGGGATCATTAGATTGTTAGCCTGCATTGGGTCACAAGGGTGCCTTGCTTCTCTTAACCTCTGTGGTGTCACAATGCATCCCATGCCCTTTTAGGCCACTTGATGTCACAATGAA
Source organism: Cinclus cinclus (assembly GCF_963662255.1). Taxonomy (NCBI): domain Eukaryota; kingdom Metazoa; phylum Chordata; class Aves; order Passeriformes; family Cinclidae; genus Cinclus; species Cinclus cinclus. The sequence continues at coordinate 346,206 of NW_026912054.1, read as the reverse complement.
TCATTTGATGGTTGGCCTCCATGGTGGCATAATAGATCCTTGTTCTATTGGTCCCCGTGCTACAACAATCCATCCCTGGCCCTTTTTATACCCCCTGGTGCCACAAGGGGTCATTAGATTGATAGCCTCCAATGGGTCACAATGGTTCCTTGCTTCTCTTAACCCCTGTGGTGTCACAATGCATCCCATGCCCTTTTAGGCCACTTGATGTCACAATGAATCATTTGATTCTTGGCCTCCATGGTGGCATAATAGATCCTTGCTTCTATTGGTCCCCGTGCTGTAACAATCCATCCCTGGCCCTTTTTATAAACCCTGGTGCCACAAGGGATCATTAGATTGTTAGCCTGCATTGGGTCTCAATGGTTCCTTGCTTCTCTTAACCTCTATGGTGTCACAATGCATCCCATGCCCTTTTAGGCCACTTGGTGTTACAATGAATCGCTTGATTCTTGGCCTCGAAGGTGTCATAATTTTTCCATGTCTTTATTGGGCCCCATGCTTTCACAATTCATCCCTGGCCCTTTTACAACCCCTGGTGCCACAAGGGATCATTAGATTGTTAGCCTCCCTTGGGTCACAATAGTGCCTTGTTTCTCTTAACCCCTGTGGTGTCACAATGCATCCCATGCCCTTTTAGGCCACTTGATGTCACAATGAATCATTTGATTCTTGGCCTCCATGGTGGCATAATAGATCCTTGTTTCTATTGGTCCCCGTGCTACAACAATCCATCCCTGACCCTTTTTATACCCCCTGGTGCCACAAGGGATCATTAGATTGTTAGCCTCCCTTGGGTCACAATGGTTCCTTTCTTCTCTTAACCTCTGTGGTGTCAAAATGCATCCCATGCCCTTTTAGGCCACTTGATGTCGCAATGAATCATTTGATTCTTGGCCTCCATGGTGGCATAATAGATCCTTGCTTCTATTGGTCCCCGTGCTGTAACAATCCATCACTGGCCCTTTTTACACCCCCTGGTGCCACAAGGGATCATTAGATTGTTAGCCTCCCTTGGGTCACAATGGTTCCTTGCTTCTCTTAACCCCTGTGGTGTCACAATGCATCCCATGCCCTTTTAGGCCACTTGATGTCACAATGAATCATTTGATTCTTGGCCTCCATGGTGGCATAATAGATCCTTGCTTCTATTGGTCCCCGTGCTGTAACATTCCCTCACTGGGCCTTTTACAAACCCTGGTGTCACAAGGGATCATTAGATTGTTAGCCTGCATTGGGTCACAATGGTGCCTTGCTTCTTTTAACCTCTGTGGTGTCACAATGCATCCCATGCCCTTTTAGGCCACTTGATGTCACAATGAATCATTTGATGGTTGGCCTCCATGGTGGCATAATAGATCCTTGCTTCTATTGGTCCCCGTGCTAAAGCAATCCATCCCTGAAACTTTTTATACCCCCTGGTGCCACAAGGGATCATTAGATTGTTAGCCTCCCTTGGGTCACAATGGTTCCTTGCTTCTCTTAACCCTGTGGTGTCACAATGCATCCCATGGACTTTTTGGCCACTTCATGTTACAATGAATCATTTGATTCTTTGCCTCCATGGTGGCATAATAGATCCTTGTTTCTATTGGTCCCCGTGCTGTAACAATCCATCACTGGCCCTTTTTATACCCCCTGGTGCCACAAGGGATCATTAGATTGTTAGCCTCCCTTGGGTCACAATGGTTCCTTGCTTCTCTTAACCTCTATGGTGTCACAATGCATCCCATGCACTTTTAGGCCACTTGGTGTTACAATGAATAACTTGATTCTTGGCCTCTATGGTGTCATAATATTTCCATGTCTTTATTGGGCCCCATGCTTTCACAATTCATCCCTGGCCCTTTAACAAAACCTGGTGCCACAAGGGATCATTAGATGGTTAACCTGCATTGGGTCACAATAGTGCCTTGTTTCTCTTAACCCCTGTGGTGTCACAATGCATCCCATGCCCTTTTAGGCCACTTGATGTCACAATGAATCATTTGATGGTTGGCCTCCATGGTGGCATAATAGATCCTTGCTTCTATTGATCCCCGTGCTACAACAATCCATCCCTGACGCTTTTTATACCCCCTGGTGCCACAAGGGATCATTAGATTGTTAGCCTCCCTTGGGTCACAATGGTTCCTTGTTTCTCTTAACCCCTGTGGTGTCACAATGCATCCCATGCCCTTTTAGGCCACTTGATGTCACAATGAATCATTTGATTCTTGGCCTCCATGGTGGCATAATAGATCCTTGCTTCTATTGGTCCCCGTGCTGTAACATTCCATCACTGGGCCTTTTACAAACCCTGGTGTCACAAGGGATCATTAGATTGTTAGCCTGCATTGGGTCACAATAGTGCCTTGTTTCTCTTCGCCTCTGTGGTGTCACAATGCATCCCATGCCCTTTTAGGCCACTTGATGTCACAATGAATCATTTGATTCTTGGCCTCCATGGTGGCATAATAGATCCTTGCTTCTATTGATCCCCGTGCTACAACAATCCATCCCTGACCCTTTTTATACCCCCTGGTGCCACAAGGGATCATTAGATTGTTAGCCTCCCTTGGGTCACAATGGTTCCTTGCTTCTCTTAACCCCTGTGGTGTCACAATGCATCCCATGCCCTTTTAGGCCACTTGATGTCACAATGAATCATTTGATGGTTCGCCTCCATGGTGGCATAATAGATCCTTGCTTCTATTGGTGACCGTGCTACAACAATCCATCCCTGACCCTTTTTATACCCCCTGGTGCCACAAGGGATCATTAGATTGTTAGCCTGCATTGGGTCACAATGGTTCCTTGCTTCTCTTAGCCCCTGTGGTGTCACAATGCATCCCATGCCCTTTTAGGCCACTTGATGTCACAATGAATCATTTGATTCTTGGCCTCCATGGTGGCATAATAGATCCTTGCTTCTATTGGGCCCCATGCTTTCACAATTCATCCCTGGCCCTTTTGCAACCCCTGGTGTCACAAAGGATCATTGGATTGTTAGCCTGCATTGGGTCACAATGGTTCCTTGCTTCTCTTAACCCCTGTGGTGTCACAATGCATCCCATGCCCTTTTAGGCCACTTGATGTCACAATGAATCATTTGATGGTTGGCCTCCATGGTGGCATAATAGATCCTTGTTTCTATTGGTCCCCGTGCTACAACAATCCATCCCTGACCCTTTTTATACCCCCTGGTGCCACAAGGGATCATTAGATTGTTAGCCTCCCTTGGGTCACAATGGTTCCTTGTTTCTCTTAACCCCTGTGGTGTCACAATGCATCCCATGCCCTTTTAGGCCACTTGATGTCGCAATGAATCATTTGATTCTTGGCCTCCATGGTGGCATAATAGATCCTTGCTTCTATTGGTCCCCGTGCTGTAACAATCCATCACTGGCCCTTTTTATACCCCCTGGTGCCACAAGGGATCATTAGATTGTTAGCCTCCCTTGGGTCACAATGGTTCCTTGCTTCTCTTAACCCCTGTGGTGTCACAATGCATCCCATGCCCTTTTAGGCCACTTGATGTCACAATGAATCATTTGATTCATGGCCTCCATGGTGGCATAATAGATCCTTGTTTCTATTGGTCCCCGTGCTGTAACAATCCATCCCTGGCCCTTTTTATACCCCCTGGTGCCACAAGGGATTCTTAGATTGTTAGCCTGCATTGGGTCTCAATGGTTCCTTGCTTCTCTTAACCTCTATGGTGTCACAATGCATCCCATGCCCTTTTAGGCCACTTGGTGTTACAATGAATAACTTGATTCTTGGCCTCTATGGTGTCATAATATTTCCATGTCTTTATTGGTCCCCATGCTTTCACAATTCACCCCTGGCCCTTTTACAACCCCTGGTGACACAAGGGATCATTAGATTGTTAGCCTGCATTGGGTCACAATAGTGCCTTGTTTCTCTTAACCCCTGTGGTGTCACAATGCATCCCATGCCCTTTTAGGCCACTTGATGTCACAATGAATCATTTGATGGTTGGCCTCCATGGTGGCTAAATAGATCCTTGCTTCTATTGGTCCCCGTGCTGTAACAATCCACCCCTGACGCTTTTTATACCCCCTGGTGCCACAAGGGATCATTAGATTGTTAGCCTCCCTTGGGTCACAATGGTTCCTTGCTTCTCTTAACCCCTGTGGTGTCACAATGCATCCCATGCCCTTTTAGGCCACTTGATGTCACAATGAATCATTTGATTCTTGGCCTCCATGGTGGCATAATAGATCCTTGCTTCTATTGGTCCCCGTGCTGTAACATTCCATCACTGGGCCTTTTACAAACCCTGGTGTCACAAGGGATCATTAGATTGTTAGCCTGCTTTGGGTCACAATGGTGCCTTGCTTCTCTTAACCTCTGTGGTGTCACAATGCATCCCATGCCCTTTTAGGCCACTTGATGTCACAATGAATCATTTGATGGTTGGCCTACATGGTGGCATAATAGATCCTTGCTTCTATTGATCCCTGTGCTACAACAATCCATCACTGGCCCTTTTTATACACCCTGGTGCCACAAGGGGTCATTAGAATGATATCCTCCAATGGGTCACAATGGTTCCTTGCTTCTCTTAACCCCTGTGGTGTCACAATGCATCCCATGCCCTTTTAGGCCACTTGATGTCACAATGAATCATTTGATTCTTGGCCTCCATGGTGACATAATCGTTCCTAGATTCTATTGGTCCCCGTGCTGTAACAATCCATCCCTGACACTTTTTATACCCCCTGGTGCCACAAGGGATCATTAGATTGTTAGCCTGCATTGGGTCTCAATGTTTCCTTGCTTCTCTTAACCTCTATGGTGTCACAATGCAATCCATGCCCTTTTAGGCCACTTGATGTCGCAATGAATCATTTGATTCTTGGCCTCCATGGTGGCATAATAGATCCTTGCTTCTATTGGTCCCCGTGCTGTAACATTCCATCACTGGGCCTTTTACAAACCCTGGTGCCACAAGGGATCATTAGATTGTTGGCCTGCATTGGGTCACAATGGTGCCTTGCTTCTCTTAACCTCTGTGGTGTCACAATGCATCCCATGCCCTTTTAGGCCACTTGATGTCACAATGAATCATTTGATGGTTGGCCTCCATGGTGGCATAATAGATCCTTGCTTCTATTGATCCCCGTGCTACAACAATCCATCCCTGACCCTTTTTATACCCCCTGGTGTCAAATGGGATCATTAGATTGTTAGCCTCCCTTGGGTCACAATGGTTCCTTGCTTCTCTTAACCCCTGTGGTGTCAAAATGCATCCCATGCCCTTTTAGGCCACTTGATGTCGCAATGAATCATTTGATTCTTGGCCTCCATGGTGGCATAATAGATCCTTGCTTCTATTGGTCCCCGTGCTGTAACAATCCATCACTGGCCCTTTTTATACCCCCTGGTGCCACAAGGGATCATTAGATTGTTAGCCTCCCTTGGGTCACAATGGTTCCTTGCTTCTCTTAACCCCTGTGGTGTCACAATGCATCCCATGCCCTTTTAGGCCACTTGATGTCACAATGAATCATTTGATTCTTGGCCTCCATGGTGGCATAATCGTTCCTTGATTCTATTGGTCCCCGTGCTGTAACAATCCATCCCTGGCCCTTTTTATACCCCCTGGTGCCACAAGGGATCATTAGATTGTTAGCCTGCATTGGGTCACAAGGGTGCCTTGCTTCTTTTAACCTCTGTGGTGTCACAATGCATCCCATGCCCTTTTAGGCCACTTGATGTCACAATGAATCATTTGATGGTTGGCCTCCATGGTGGCATAATAGATCCTTGCTTCTATTGGTCCCCGTGCTAAAACAATCCATCCCTGACCCTTTTTATACCCCCTGGTGCCACAAGGGATCATTAGATTGTTAGCCTGCATTGGGTCACAATGGTTCCTTGCTTCTCTTAACCCTGTGGTGTCACAATGCATCCCATGGACTTTTTGGCCACTTCATGTTACAATGAATCATTTGATTCTTGGCCTCCATGGTGGCATAATAGATCCTTGTTTCTATTGGTCCCCGTGCTGTAACAATCCATCCCTGACCCTTTTTATACCCCCTGGTGCCACAAGGGATCATTAGATTGTTAGCCTCCCTTGGGTCACAATGGTTCCTTGCTTCTCTTAACCCCTGTGGTGTCACAATGCATCCCATGCCCTTTTAGGCCACTTGATGTCACAATGAATCATTTGATTCTTGGCCTCCATGGTGGCATAATAGATCCTTGCTTGTATTGGTCCCCGTGCTGTAACATTCCATCACTGGGCCTTTTACAAACCCTGGTGTCACAAGGGATCATTAGATTGTTAGCCTGCTTTGGGTCACAATGGTGCCTTGCTTCTCTTCACCTCTGTGGTGTCACAATGCATCCCATGCCCTTTTAGGCCACTTGGTGTTACAATGAATCACTTGATTCTTGGCCTCTATGGTGTCATAATATTTCCATGTCTTTATTGGGCCCCATGCTTTCACAATTCATCCCTGACCCTTTTTATACCCCCTGGTGCCACAAGGCATCATTAGATTTTTAGCCTCCCTTGGGTCACAATGGTTCCTTGCTTCTCTTAACCCCTGTGGTGTCACAATGCATCCCATGCCCTTTTAGGCCACTTGGTGTTACAATGAATCACTTGATTCTTGGCCTCTATGGTGTCATAATATTTCCATGTCTTTATTGGGCCCCATGCTTCCACAATTCATCCCTGGCCCTATTACAACCCCTGGTGTCAACAGGGATCATTAGATTGTTAGCCTGCATTGGGTCACAATAGTGCCTTGCTTCTCTTAACCTCTGTGGTGTCACAATGCATCCCATGCACTTTTAGGCCACTTGATGTCACAATGAATCATTTGATGGTTGGCCTCCATGGTGGCATAATAGATCCTTGCTTCTATTGGTCCCCGTGCTACAACAATCCATCCCTGGCCCTTTTTATACCCCCTGGTGCCACAAGGGGTCATTAGATTGATAGCCTCCAATGGGTCACAATGGTTCCTTGCTTCTCTTAACCCCTGTGGTGTCACAATGCATCCCATGCCCTTTTAGGCCACTTGATGTCACAATGAATCATTTGATTCTTGGCCTCCATGGTGGCATAATAGATCCTTGCTTCTATTGGTCCCCGTGCTGTAACAATCCATCCCTGGCCCTTTTTATAAACCCTGGTGCCACAAGGGATCATTAGATTGTTAGCCTGCATTGGGTCTCAATGGTTCCTTGCTTCTCTTAACCTCTATGGTGTCACAATGCATCCCATGCCCTTTTAGGCCACTTGGTGTTACAATGAATCGCTTGATTCTTGGCCTCGATGGTGTCATAATTTTTCCATGTCTTTATTGGGCCCCATGCTTTCACAATTCATCCCTGGCCCTTTTACAACCCCTGGTGCCACAAGGGATCATTAGATTGTTAGCCTCCCTTGGGTCACAATAGTGCCTTGTTTCTCTTAACCCCTGTGGTGTCACAATGCATCCCATGCCCTTTTAGGCCACTTGATGTCACAATGAATCATTTGATTCTTGGCCTCCATGGTGGCATAATAGATCCTTGTTTCTATTGGTCCCCGTGCTACAACAATCCATCCCTGACCCTTTTTATACCCCCTGGTGCCACAAGGGATCATTAGATTGTTAGCCTCCCTTGGGTCACAATGGTTCCTTTCTTCTCTTAACCTCTGTGGTGTCAAAATGCATCCCATGCCCTTTTAGGCCACTTGATGTCGCAATGAATCATTTGATTCTTGGCCTCCATGGTGGCATAATAGATCCTTGCTTCTATTGGTCCCCGTGCTGTAACAATCCATCACTGGCCCTTTTTACACCCCCTGGTGCCACAAGGGATCATTAGATTGTTAGCCTCCCTTGGGTCACAATGGTTCCTTGCTTCTCTTAACCCCTGTGGTGTCACAATGCATCCCATGCCCTTTTAGGCCACTTGATGTCACAATGAATCATTTGATTCTTGGCCTCCATGGTGGCATAATAGATCCTTGCTTCTATTGGTCCCCGTGCTGTAACATTCCATCACTGGGCCTTTTACAAACCCTGGTGTCACAAGGGATCATTAGATTGTTAGCCTGCATTGGGTCACAATGGTGCCTTGCTTCTTTTAACCTCTGTGGTGTCACAATGCATCCCATGCCCTTTTAGGCCACTTGATGTCACAATGAATCATTTGATGGTTGGCCTCCATGGTGGCATAATAGATCCTTGCTTCTATTGGTCCCCGTGCTAAAACAATCCATCCCTGACCCTTTTTATACCCCCTGGTGCCACAAGGGATCATTAGATTGTTAGCCTCCCTTGGGTCACAATGGTTCCTTGCTTCTCTTAACCCTGTGGTGTCACAATGCATCCCATGGACTTTTTGGCCACTTCATGTTACAATGAATCATTTGATTCTTGGCCTCCATGGTGGCATAATAGATCCTTGTTTCTATTGGTCCCCGTGCTGTAACAATCCATCCCTGACCCTTTTTATACCCCCTGGTGCCACAAGGGATCATTAGATTGTTAGCCTCCCTTGGGTCACAATGGTTCCTTGCTTCTCTTAACCCCTGTGGTGTCACAATGCATCCCATGCCCTTTTAGGCCACTAGATGTCACAATGAATCATTTGATGGTTGGCCTCCATGGTGGCATAATAGATCCTTGCTTCTATTGGTCCCTGTGCTACAACAATCCATCCCTGACCCTTTTTATACCCCCTGGTGCCACAAGGGATCATTAGATTGTTAGCCTCCCTTGGGTCACAATGGTTCCTTGCTTCTCTTAACCCCTGTGGTGTCAAAATGCATCCCATGCCCTTTTAGGCCACTTGATGTCGCAATGAATCATTTGATGGTTGGCCTCCATGGTGGCATAATAGATCCTTGCTTCTATTGGTCCCTGTGCTACAACAATCCATCCCTGACCCTTTTTATACCCCCTGGTGCCACAAGGGATCATTAGATTGTTAGCCTCCGTTGGGTCACAATGGTTCCTTGCTTCTCTTAACCCCTGTGGTGTCAAAATGCATCCCATGGCCTTTTAGGCCACTTGATGTCGCAATGAATCATTTGATTCTTGGCCTCCATGGTGGCATAATAGATCCTTGCTTCTATTGGTCCCCGTGCTGTAACAATCCATCACTGGCCCTTTTTATACCCCCTGGTGCCACAAGGGATCATTAGATTGTTAGCCTGCATTGGGTCACAATGGTTCCTTGCTTCTCTTAACCTCTATGGTGTCACAATGCATCCCATGCACTTTTAGGCCACTTGGTGTTACAATGAATAACTTGATTCTTGGCCTCTATGGTGTCATAATATTTCCATGTCTTTATTGGGCCCCATGCTTTCACAATTCATCCCTGGCCCTTTAACAAAACCTGGTGCCACAAGGGATCATTAGATGGTTAACCTGCATTGGGTCACAATAGTGCCTTGTTTCTCTTAACCCCTGTGGTGTCACAATGCATCCCATGCCCTTTTAGGCCACTTGATGTCACAATGAATCATTTGATGGTTGGCCTCCATGGTGGCATAATAGATCCTTGCTTCTATTGATCCCCGTGCTACAACAATCCATCCCTGACGACTTTTATACCCCCTGGTGCCACAAGGGATCATTAGATTGTTAGCCTCCCTTGGGTCACAATGGTTCCTTGTTTCTCTTAACCCCTGTGGTGTCACAATGCATCCCATGCCCTTTTAGGCCACTTGATGACACAATGAATCATTTGATTCTTGGCCTCCATGGTGGCATAATAGATCCTTGCTTCTATTGGTCCCCGTGCTGTAACATTCCATCACTGGGCCTTTTACAAACCCTGGTGTCACAAGGGATCATTAGATTGTTAGCCTGCATTGGGTCACAATAGTGCCTTGTTTCTCTTCGCCTCTGTCGTGTCACAATGCATCCCATGCCCTTTTAGGCCACTTGATGTCACAATGAATCATTTGATTCTTGGCCTCCATGGTGGCATAATAGATCCTTGCTTCTATTGGTCCCCGTGCTACAACAATCCATCCCTGACCCTTTTTATACCCCCTGGTGCCACAAGGGATCATTAGATTGTTAGCCTGCATTGGGTCACAATGGTTCCTTGCTTCTCTTAGCCCCTGTGGTGTCACAATGCATCCCATGCCCTTTTAGGCCACTTGATGTCACAATGAATCATTTGATTCTTGGCCTCCATGGTGGCATAATAGATCCTTGCTTCTATTGGGCCCCATGCTTTCACAATTCATCCCTGGCCCTTTTGCAACCCCTGGTGTCACAAGAGATCATTGGATTGTTAGCCTGCATTGGGTCACAATGGTTCCTTGCTTCTCTTAACCCCTGTGGTGTCACAATGCATCCCATGCCCTTTTAGGCCACTTGATGTCACAATGAATCATTTGATGGTTGGCCTCCATGGTGGCATAATAGATCCTTGCTTCTATTGGTCCCCGTGCTACAACAATCCATCCCTGACCCTTTTTATACCCCCTGGTGCCACAAGGGATCATTAGATTGTTAGCCTGCATTGGGTCACAATGGTTCCTTGCTTCTCTTAGCCCCTGTGGTGTCACAATGCATCCCATGCCCTTTTAGGCCACTTGATGTCACAATGAATCATTTGATGGTTGGCCTCCATGGTGGCATAATAGATCCTTGCTTCTATTGGTCCCCGTGCTACAACAATCCATCCCTGACCCTTTTTATACCCCCTGGTGCCACAAGGGATCATTAGATTGTTAGCCTCCCTTGGGTCACAATGGTTCCTTGCTTCTCTTAACCCCTGTGGTGTCAAAATGCATCCCATGCCCTTTTAGGCCACTTGATGTCGCAATGAATCATTTGATTCTTGGCCTCCATGGTGGCATAATAGATCCTTGCTTCTATTGGTCCCCGTGCTGTAACAATCCATCACTGGCCCTTTTTATACCCCCTGGTGCCACAAGGGATTCTTAGATTGTTAGCCTGCATTGGGTCTCAATGGTTCCTTGCTTCTCTTAACCTCTATGGTGTCACAATGCATCCCATGCCCTTTTAGGCCACTTGGTGTTACAATGAATAACTTGATTCTTGGCCTCTATGGTGTCATAATATTTCCATGTCTTTATTGGTCCCCATGCTTTCACAATTCATCCCTGGCCCTTTTACAACCCCTGGTGACACAAGGGATCATTAGATTGTTAGCCTGCATTGGGTCACAATAGTGCCTTGTTTCTCTTAACCCCTGTGGTGTCACAATGCATCCCATGCCCTTTTAGGCCACTTGATGTCACAATGAATCATTTGATGGTTGGCCTCCATGGTGGCTAAATAGATCCTTGCTTCTATTGGTCCCCGTGCTGTAACAATCCACCCCTGACGCTTTTTATACCCCCTGGTGCCACAAGGGATCATTAGATTGTTAGCCTCCCTTGGGTCACAATGGTTCCTTGCTTCTCTTAACCCCTGTGGTGTCACAATGCATCCCATGCCCTTTTAGGCCACTTGATGTCACAATGAATCATTTGATTCTTGGCCTCCATGGTGGCATAATAGATCCTTGCTTCTATTGGTCCCCGTGCTGTAACATTCCATCACTGGGCCTTTTACAAACCCTGGTGTCACAAGGGATCATTAGATTGTTAGCCTGCTTTGGGTCACAATGGTGCCTTGCTTCTCTTAACCTCTGTGGTGTCACAATGCATCCCATGCCCTTTTAGGCCACTTGATGTCACAATGAATCATTTGATGGTTGGCCTACATGGTGGCATAATAGATCCTTGCTTCTATTGGTCCCCGTGCTACAACAATCCATCCCTGACAATTTTTATACACCCTGGTGCCACAAGGGGTCATTAGAATGATATCCTCCAATGGGTCACAATGGTTCCTTGCTTCTCTTAACCCCTGTGGTGTCACAATGCATCCCATGCACTTTTTGGCCACTTCATGTTACAATGAATCATTTGATTCTTGGCCTCCATGGTGACATAATCGTTCCTAGATTCTATTGGTCCCCGTGCTGTAACAATCCATCCCTGACCCTTTTTATACCCCCTGGTGCCACAAGGGATCATTAGATTGTTAGCCTCCCTTGGGTCACAATGGTTCCTTGCTTCTCTTAACCCCTGTGGTGTCACAATGCATTCCATGCCCTTTTAGGCCACTTGATGTCACAATGAATCATTTGATTCTTGGCCTCCATGGTGGCATAATAGATCCTTGCTTCTATTGGTCCCCGTGCTGTAACAATCCATCCCTGACCCTTTTTATACCCCCTGGTGCCACAAGGGATCATTAGATTGTTAGCCTGCATTGGGTCTCAATGTTTCCTTGCTTCTCTTAACCTCTATGGTGTCACAATGCAACCCATGCCCTTTTAGGCCACTTGATGTCGCAATGAATCATTTGATTCTTGGCCTCCATGGTGGCATAATAGATCCTTGCTTCTATTGGTCCCCGTGCTGTAACATTCCATCACTGGGCCTTTTACAAACCCTGGTGTCACAAGGGATCATTAGATTGTTAGCCTGCATTGGGTCACAATGGTGCCTTGTTTCTCTTAACCCCTGTGGTGTCAAAATGCATCCCATGCCCGTTTCGGCCACCTGATGTCGCAATGAATCATTTGATTCTTGGCCTCCATGGTGGCATAATAGATCCTTGATTCTATTGGTCCCCGTGCTACAACAATCCATCCCTGACCCTTTTTATACCCCCTGGTGCCACAAGGCATCATTAGATTGTTAGCCTCCCTTGGGTCACAATGGTTCCTTGATTCTCTTAACCACTGTGGTGTCAAAATGCATCCCATGCCCTTTTAGGCCACTTGTTGTCACAATGAATCATTTGATTCTTGGCCTCCATGGTGGCATAATAGATCCTTGCTTCTATTGGTCCCCGTGCTACAACAATCCATCCCTGACCCTTTTTATACCCCCTGCTGCCACAAGGGATCATTAGATTGTTAGCCTGCATTGGGTCTCAATGGTTCCTTGCTTCTCTTAACCTCTATGGTGTCACAATGCATCCCATGCACTTTTAGGCCACTTGGTGTTACAATGAATCACTTGATTCTTGGCCTCTATGGTGTCATAATATTTCCATGTCTTTATTGGGCCCCATGCTTTCACAATTCATCCCTGGCCCTTTTACAACCCCTGGTGCCACAAGAGATCATTAGATTGTTAGCCTGCATTGGGTCACAATAGTGCCTTGTTTCTCTTAACCCCTGTGGTGTCACAATGCATCCCATGCCCTTTTAGGCCACTTGATGTCACAATGAATCATTTGATGGTTCGCCTCCATGGTGGCATAATAGATCCTTGCTTCTATTGGTCCCCGTGCTACAACAATCCATCCCTGACCCTTTTTATACCCCCTGGTGCCACAAGGGATCATTAGATTGTTAGCCTGCATTGGGTCACAATGGTTCCTTGCTACTCTTAGCCCCTGTGGTGTCACAATGCATCCCATGCCCTTTTAGGCCGCTTGATGTCACAATGAATCATTTGATTCTTGGCCTCCATGGTGGCATAATAGATCCTTGCTTCTATTGGTCCCCGTGCTGTAACATTCCATCACTGGGCCTTTTACAAACCCTGGTGCCACAAGGGATCATTAGATTGTTGGCCTGCATTGGGTCACAATGGTGCCTTGCTTCTCTTAACCTCTGTGGTGTCACAATGCATCCCATGCCCTTTTAGGCCACTTGATGTCACAATGAATCATTTGATGGTTGGCCTCCATGGTGGCATAATGGTTCCTTGTTTCTATTGGGCCCCATGGTGTCACAATTCATCCCTGGACCTTTTACGCCCCCTGGTGTCAAATGGCATCCTGGGATTATTACCCTCCATTGGGTCACAATGGTTCCTTGCTTCTCTTAACCCCTGTGGTGTCACAATGCATCCCATGCCCTTTTAGGCCACTTGATGTCACAATGAATCATTTGATTCTTGGCCTCCATGGTGGCATAATAGATCCTTGCTTCTATTGGGCCCCATGCTTTCACAATTCATCCCTGGCCCTTTTACAAACCTTGGTGTCACAAGGGATCATTAGATTGTTAGCCTGCATTGGGTCACAGTGGCTCCTTGCTTCTCTTAACCTCAGTGGTGTCACAATGCATCCCATGCCCTTTTAGGCCACTTGATGTCACAATGAATCATTTGATTCTTGGCCTCGATGGTGTCATAATCGCTCCGTGTTTCAATTTGGCCCCATGCTGTCACAATTCATCCCTGGCCCTATTACAACCCCTGGTGTCACAAGGGATCATTAGATTGTTAGCCTGCATTGGGTCACAATGGTTCCTTGCTTCTCTTAACCCCTGTGGTGTCACAATGCATCCCATGCCCTTTTAGGCCACTTGATGTCGCAATGAATCATTTGATTCTTGGCCTCCATGGTGGCATAATAAATCCTTGCTTCTATTGGTCCCCGTGCTGTAACATTCCATCACTGGGGCTTTTACAAACCCTGGTGTCACAAGGGATCATTAGATTGTTAGCCTGCATTGGGTCTCAATGGTTCCTTGCTTCTCTTAACCCCTGTGGTGTCACAATGCATCCCATGCCCTTTTAGGCCACTTGATGTCACAATGAATCATTTGATTCTTGGCCTCTATGGTGGCATAATGGTTCCTTGTTTCTATTGGTCCCCATGCTGTCACAATTCATCCCTGGCCCTTTTACGCCCCCTGTTGTCCAATGGCATCCTGGGATTATTACCCTCTATTGGGTCACAATGGTTCCTTGCTTCTCTTAACCCCTGTAGTGTCACAATGCATCCCATGCCCTTTTCGGCCACTTGATGTCACAATGAATCATTTGATTCTTGGCCTCCATGGTGGCATAATAGATCCTTGCTTCTATTGGTCCCCGTGCTACAACAATCCATCCCTGACACTTTTTATACCCCCTGCTGCCACAAGGGATCATTAGATTGTTAGCCTCCCTTGGGTCACAATGGTTCCTTGCTTCTCTTAACCCCTGTGGTATCAAAATGCATCCCATGCCCTTTTAGGCCACTTGATGTCGCAATGAATCATTTGATTCTTGGCCTCCATGGTGGCATAATAGATCCTTGCTTCTATTGGTCCCCGTGCTGTAACAATCCATCACTGGCCCTTTTTACACCCCCTGGTGCCACAAGGGATCATTAGATTGTTAGCCTCCCTTGGGTCTCAATGGTTCCTTGCTTCTCTTAACCTCAGTGATGTCACAATCCATCCCATGCCCTTTTAGGCCACTTGATGTCACAATGAATCATTTGATTCTTGGCCTCCATGGTGGCATAATAGATCCTTGCTTCTATTGGTCCCCGTGCTGTAACAATCCATCCCTGGGCCTTTTACAACCCCTGGTGTCACAAGGGACCATTAGACTGTTAGCCTCCCTTGGGTCACAATGGTTCCTTGCTTCTCTTAACCCCTGTGGTGTCACAATGCATCCCATGCCCTTTTAGGCCACTTGATGTCACAATGAATCATTTGATTCTTGGCCTCCATGGTGGCATAATAGATCCTTGCTTCTATTGGTCCCCGTGCTACAACAATCCATCCCTGACACTTTTTATACCCCCTGGTGCCACAAGGGATCATTAGATTGTTAGCCTGCATTGGGTCACAATGGTTCCTTGATTCTCTTAACCTCTATGGTGTCACAATGCATCCCATGCCCTTTTAGGCCGCTTGATGTCACAATGAATCATTTGATTCTTGGCCTCTATGGTGTCATAATGGTTCCTTGTTTCTATTGGGCCCCATGATGTCACAATCCATCCCTGGCCATTTTTATACCCCCTGGTGCCACAAGGGATCATTAGATTGTTAACCTACATTGGGTCACAATGGTTCCTTGCTTCTCTTAACCCCTGTGGTGTCACAATGCATTCCAAGCCCTTTTAGGCCACGTCGTGTTACAAGTAAACATTTGAGTGTTGGCCTCCATGGAGGCATAATTGTATCAGGTTTTAATTGGGCCCCATTCTTTCACAATTCATCCCTGGCTCTTTTAGGCCCATGGGTGTCACAAGGGATCATTAGATTGTTAGCCTGCATTGGGTCACAATGGTTCCTTGCTTCTCTTAACCTCTGTGGTGTCACAATGCATCCCATGCCCTTTTAGGCCACTTGATGTCACAATGAATCATTTGATTCTTGGCCTCCATGGTGGCATAATAGATCCTTGCTTGTATTGGTCCCCGTGCTGTAGCAATCCATCACTGGGCCTTTTTATACCCCCTGGTGCCACAAGGGATCATTAGATTGTTAGCCTGCTTTGGGTCTCAATGGTTCCTTGCTTCTCTTAACCCCTGTGGTGTCACAATGCATCCCATGCCCTTTAAGGCCACTTGGTGTCACAATGAATCATTTGAGTCTTGGCCTCTATGGTGTCATAATATTTCCATGTCTTTATTGGGCCCCATGCTTTCACAATTCATCCCTGGCCCTTTTACAACGCCTGGTGCCACAAGGGATCATTAGATTGTTAGCCTGCATTGGGTCACAATGGTTCCTTGCTTCTCTTAACCTCTGTGGTGTCACAATGCATCCCATGCCCTTTTAGGCCACTTGATGTAACAATGAATCATTTGATGGTTGGCCTCCATGGTGGCATAATAGATCCTTGCTTCTATTGGTCCCCGTGCTGCAACAATCCATCCCTGGCCCTTTTACAACACCTTGTGTGACAAGGGATCATGAGATTCTTAGCCTGCATTGGGTCACAATGGTTCCATGCTTCTCTTAACCTCTGTGGTGTCAAAATGCATCCCATGCCCTTTTAGGCCACTTGATGTCGCAATGAATCATTTGATTCTTGGCCTCCATGGTGGCATAATAGATCCTTGCTTCTATTGGTCCCCGTGCTGTAACAATCCATCCCTGGCCCTTTTTATACCCCCTGGTGCCACAAGGGATCATTAGATTGTTAGCCTGCATTGGGTCACAATGGTTCCTTGCTTCTCTTAACCTCAGTGGTGTCACAATGCATCCCATGCCCTTTTAGGCCACTTGATGTCACAATGAATCATTTGATGGTTGGCCTCGATGGTGGCATAATAGATCCTTGTTTCTATTGGGCCCCATGCTGTCACAATTCATCCCTGGCCCTATTACAACCCCTGGTGTCACAAGGGATCATTAGATTGTTAGCCTGCATTGGGTCACAATAGTGCCTTGCTTCTCTTAACCCCTGTGGTGTCACAATGCATCCCATGCCCTTTTAGGCCACTTGATGTCACAATGAATCATTTGATGGTTGGCCTCCGTGGTGGCATAACAGATCCTTGCTTCTATTGGTCCCCGTGCTACAACAATCCATCCCTGGCCCTTTTTACAACGCCTGGTGCCACAAGGGATCATTAGATTGTTAGCCTCCATTGGGTCACAATGGTTCCTTGCTTCTCTTAATTTCTGTGGTGTCACAATGCATCCCATGCACTTTAAGGCCACTTCATTTTACAATGAATAATTTGATTCTTGGCCTCCATGGTGGCATAATAGATCCTTGCTTCTATTGGTCCCCGTGCTACAACAATCCATCCCTGGCCCTTTTTACAAACCCTGGTGCCACAAGGGATCATTAGATTGTTAGTCTCCCTTGGGTCTCAATGGTTCCTTGTTTCTCTTAACCCCTGTGGTGTCACAATGCCTCCCATGCCCTTTTCGGCCACTTGATGTCACAATGAATCATTTGATTCTTGGCCTCCATGGTGGCATAATAGATCCTTGCTTCTATTGGTCCCCGTGCTACAACAATCCATCCCTGACCCTTTTTATACCCCCTGGTGCCACAAGGGATCATTAGATTGTTAGCCTGCATTGGGTCACAATGGTTCCTTGCTTCTCTTAACCCATGTGGTGTCAAAATGCATCCCATGCCCTTTTCGGCCACTTGATGTCGCAATGAATCATTTGATTCTTGGCCTCCATGGTGTCATAATCGCTCCTTGTTTTTTTGGGCCCCATGCTGTCACAATTCATCCCTGGCCCTTTTACAACGCCTGGTGCCACAAGGGATCATTAGATTGTTAGCCTGCATTGGGTCACAATGGTTCCTTGCTTCTCTTAACCCCTGTGGTGTCACAATGCATCCCATGCACTTTTAGGCCACTTGATGTCACAATGAATCATTTGATGGTTGGCCTCCATGGTGGCATAATAGATCCTTGCTTCTATTGGCCCCCGTGCTACAACAATCCATCCCTGGCCCTTTTTATACCCCCTGGTGCCACAAGGGATCATTAGATTGTTAGCCTGCCTTGGGTCACAATGGTTCCTTGATTCTCTTAGCCCCTGTGGTGTCACAATGCATCCCATGCCCTTTTAGGCCACTTGATGTGACAATGAATCATTTGATTCTTGGCCTCCATGGTGGCATAATAGATCCTTGCTTCTATTGCTCCCCGTGCTGTAACATTCCATCACTGGGCCTTTTACAAACCCTGGAGTCACAAGGGATCATTAGATTGTTAGCCCCCATTGGGTCACAATGGTTCCTTGCTTCTCTTAACCTCAGTGGTGTCACAATGCATCCCATGCACTTTTTGGCCACTTGATGTCACAATGAATCATTTGATTCTTGGCCTCCATGGTGGCATAATGGTTCCTTGTTTCTATTGGGCCCCATGCTGTCACAATTCATCCCTGGCCCTTTTTCGCCCCCTGGTGTGAAATGGCATCCTGGGATTATTACCCTCCATTGGGTCACAATGGATCCTTGCTTCTCTTAACCCCTGTGGTGTCACAATGCATCCCATGCCCTTTTAGGCCACTTGATGTCACAATGAATCATTTGATTCTTGGCCTCCATGGTGGCATAATAGATCCTTGCTTCTATTGGGCCCCATGTTTTCACAATTCATCCCTGGCCCTTTTACAACACCTTGTGTGACAAGGGATCATTAGATTGTTAGCCTGCATTGGGTCACAATGGTTCCTTGCTTCTCTTAACCCCTGTGTTGTCACAATGCATCCCATGCCCTTTTAGGCCACTTGATGTCACAATGAATCATTTGATTCTTGGCCTCCATGGTGGCGTAATTGTACCAGGTTTTTATTGGGCCCCATGCTGTCACAATTCATCCCTGGCCCTATTACAACCCCTGGTGTCACAAGGGATCATTAGATTGTTAGCCTGCATTGGGTCACAATGGATCCTTGCTTCTCTTAACCTCTGTGGTGTCACAATGCATCCCATGCCCTTTTAGGCCACTTGATGTCACAATGAATCAATTGATTCTTGGCCTCTATGGTGTCATAATAGTTCATTTTATCTATTGGCCCAGATGCTTTAACAATTCATCCCTGGCCCTTTTAGGCCCCCTGGTGTTAAATGGGATCCTGGGATTATTACACTCCATTGGGTCACAATGGATCCTTGCTTCTCTAAACCCCTGTGGTATCACAATGCATCCCTTGCCCTTTTAGGCCACTTGGTGTCACAATGAATCATTTGATTCTTGGCATCTATGGCGGCATAATAGATCCTTGCTTCTATTTTGCCCCATGCTGTCACAATTAATCCCTGGCCCTTTTACAAAACCTTGTGTGACAAGGGATCATTAGATTGTTACCCTCCCTTGGGTCACAATGGTTCCTTGCTTCTCTTAACCTCTGTGGTGTCACAATGCATCCCATGCCCTTTTCGGCCACTTGGTGTCACAATGAATCATTTGATTCTTGCCCTCCATGGTGGCGTAATTGTACCAGGTTTTAATTGGGCCCCATATTTTCACAATTCATCCCTGGACCTTTTGTGCCCCCTGGTGTCACAATGGATCATTAGATTGTTAGCCTCCATTGGGTCACAATGGATCCTTGCTCCTCTTAACCTCTGTCGTGTCACAATGCATTCCATGCCCTTTTATGCCACTTGATGTCACAATGAATCATTTGATTCTTGGCCTCCATGGTGGCATAATATATCCGTGCTTCTATTGGTCCCCGTGCTGTAACAATCCATCCCTGGCCCTTTTTATAACCCCTAGTGCCACAAGGGATCATTAGATTGTTAGCCTGCATTGGGTCACAATGGTTCCTTGCTTCTCTTAACCCCTGTGGTGTCACAATGCATCCCATGCCCTTTTAGGCCACTTGGTGTTACAATGAATCATTTGAGTCTTGGCCTCTATGGTGTCATAATGTTTCCATGTTTTTATTGTGCCCCATGATTTCACCATTCATCCCTGGCCGTTTTACAACACCTTGTGTCACAAGGGACCATTAGATTGTTAGCCTCCATTGGGTCACAATGGATCCTTGCTTCACTTAACCCCTGTGGTGTCACATTCCATCCCATGCCCTTTTCGGCCACTTGATGTCACAATGAATCATTTGATTCTTGGCCTCCACGGTGGCATAATAGATCCTTGGTTCTATTGGGCCCCTTGCTGTCACAATTCATCCCTGGCCCTTTTACGCCCCCTGGTGTCAAATGGGATCCTGGGATTATTAGCCTCCATTGGGTAACAATGGATTCTTGCTTCTCTTAACCCCTGTGGTGTCACAATGCATCCCATGCCCTTTTAGGCCACTTGGTGTTACAATGAATCATTTGAGTCCTGGCCTCTATGGTGTCATAATGTTTCCATGTATTTTTTGGGCCCCATGCTGTAACAATTCATCCCTGGCCTTTTACAACCCCTTGAGTGACAAGGGATCATTAGATTGTTAGCCTCCCTTGGGTCACAATGGTTCCTTGCTTCTCTTAGCCCCTGTGGTGTCACAATGCATCCCATGCCCTTTTAGGCCACTTGGTGTTACAATGAATCATTTGATTCTTGGCCTCTATGGTGTCATAATATTTCCATGTTTTTATTGTGCCCCATGCTTTCACAATTCATCCCTGGCCCTATTACAACCCCTGGTGTCACAGTGGATCATTTGATTCTTAGCCTCCATTGGGTCACAATGGTTCCTTGCTTCTCTTAACCTCTGTGGTGTCACAATGCATTCCAAGCCCTTTTAGGCCACTTGGTCTTACAATGAACCATTTGATTCTTGGCCTTCTTGGTGCCATAATGGTTCCTTGCTTCTATAGGTCCCCATGCTGTCACAGTTCATCCGTGGTCCTTTTTCGCCCCCTGGTGTCAAAAGGGATTCTTAGATTGTTAGCCTGCATTGGGTCACAATGGTTCCTTGCTTCTCTTAACCTCAGTGGTGTCACAATGCATCCCATGCCCTTGTAGGCCACATGATGTCACAATGAATCATTTGAGTCCTGGCCTCTATGGTGTCATAATGTTTCCATGTATTTTTTGGGCCCCATGCTGTAACAATTCATCCCTGGCCCTTTTACAACACCTTGTGTGACAAGGGATCATTAGATTGTTAGCCTCCCTTGGGTCACAATGGTTCCTTGCTTCTCTTAACCCCTGTGGTGTCACAATGCATCCCATGCCCTTTTAGGCCACTTGATGTCACAATGAATCATTTGATTCTTGGCCTCTATGGTGTCATAATGTTTCCATGTTTTTATTGGGCCCCATGCTTTCACAATTCATCCCTGGCCCTTTTACGCCCGCTGGTGTCAAATGGGATCCTGGGATTATTACCCTCCATTGGGTCACAATGGATCCTTGCTTCTCTTAACCCCTGTGCTGTCACAATGCATCCCATGCCCTTTTAGGCCACTTGGTGTTACAATGAATCATTTGAGTCTTGGCCTCCATGTTGGCATAATTGTACCAGGTTTTAATTCGGCCCCATTCTTTCACAATTCATGCCTGGCCCTTTTAGGCCCATTGGTGTCACAAGGGATCATTAGATTGTTAACCTCCCTTGGGTCACAATGGTTCCTTGCTTCTCTTAACCCCTGTGCTGTCGCAATGCATTCCATGCCCTTTTAGGCCACTTGATGTCACAATGAATCATTTGATTCTTGGCCTTCATGGTGTCATAATAGATCCTTGCTTCTATAGGTCCCCATGCTGTCACAGTGCTGCCCGATCCCAAAGAGTAAAACACAAATCAACAAAGTTGTTTTGTGCGGTGCTTTATTCAGGACCCGGGGACCTGAGGACTAGCGTACAAAGTCAAAGTCCCAACCCCTTAGTGAATCTTACACAGTTTTATACCCTTTTACAAATCTTGCTTCACCATGGCTACATGCTATGGTCCACATACTTCACATCAAAGGCAGCAGTCATTTTCGAGATAACATTTCTAAAGGTTATAACTCTTGCACGCCTGCCTAAGTTAAGACAATAAGATACCTTTCTAACGGTTATAAATCCTACATGCTTGTCTAAACTAGAACTATAGATTAATCCCACACCTGTTTATTGTACTTCATCGGTAAATTCCCTACTGTTCCTATAAATAACCAGTTGGTCCTTCTTCGCCCCACTGGCCCTTAACTCATTATTCTGTAGTTCAGCACATTCCCTGGCTTAGTTCCCAGGGCCTACCTTGTACTAGCTACAAACTGCAGCCTTAGCATTACTACCGCTAACTATTAAATGTATATGTATATGCTAACAACTCCCCCCTTTTGAGCATCCTTCAATCTTCTGCAAGGATGCTCAACTTCTTCCCTCCATTCTTCATGTAACCGTCTCTAAGCACGAAGGAGGCGGTGTATTCCCAGCCGGTTGTCCGTTCCTGGTCATAGCCTTCATTATTCTCCGGGTATGAATTCCTTCTCTGGTGATTACTCCTAGAAGACATCTGTAAACTCCATACACAACTCCAATTAATATCAACAATATTATTGCATATTGAACAATTGAGGATATCCAACCAGAGACCTGGATCCCTAAAGAGCTGAATATTGCTCCAATCCAGTTATATTCCGCATCTTTTGCTATTTCCCTAGTTTTAGATTCAATATTCTCCAATTGATCTATATCTTTTTCTACTTCCTTTGTCACATTTGGGATATGAATACAGCAATGATCTGTTTTCCCATGCAGATATCCACAAACTCCATGCTCTCTTAGTAACAGCATATCTAATGCCATCCGGTTTTGCAATGTCATCCGAGTAGTTGCCTGTAATTGTGAATTTAAATCTTTAAATCCCTTCTTGGTGGCTGCTGCTAATCTTTCGGTCTGTCCCAGGAGTCTATACAACATTTCCCTATTTCGATATGTGGAGATAGGTGCAAATAAAGATTCTAGTGCCCATCCGAATTTTACTCCCCCTGACGGTTCATGCCACTCATTTTCTTCAATAATTTCATCTCCTATGTCTCTCCTTTGCCTGGCCTGTATTTCTTGTTTATTAAGTTTAGATTGTTTCCAGAATGGACATAAGGTAGGAACTCCTAAAGTTATTTGAGTTACCATCCCATCGATCGGTATATGAGTGGTCCATTTCCCATGTCCCATTACCCAGACCAAGTTACCAGGGCTTCTGATAGTGGTAGTTTTGCAATCTACTTGTTTGTTACCGGCCATCTCTCCCCTAATTGTATGATTGTACCCTCTACATTCACATCCCCACTTGAGTAACACTCTTACTGGTACCAAACCTATTTCTGCTTCAGGAGTATCACAAGTAATAACTCGTGAACAATTCCATATCTCTGTTGTCCCAGTTGATGTCCTCTGAGCTGTCTCTGTTGTTAATACTCTAGTATAAGTCTGGTTCTTATTTCCTATCCATTCAATGCACCAATTCACAGTTCCTAGGTAACTATATGTCTCTAATAAACTTGGTCCCCAAATTGCTCCCCAATCGTCTTCTAAAGACTGTGATTGCGTAATGTTTTGACATACTTCTTCATTTCTCGTGCGTTTTACCTGCATCCAAACCTTATTACAGGGTTCCCTTATTGGTCCTTCCACAATGCATTTGTTCATTTTACTAACCCACGCATAGTAGCCTGGCATTTGCTGGCAATCTTTTTCCAACATATTCCTAATTAATTGGCATCCTTCCTTCTTTTCTACATACTCCTTTGGTATCAATTTACAACTCCAAGTAAAATCCACAAATGCCCTGGGTAAAGTTTTTACTGGGATGATTCCCCACGGTATCGGCTCCCCGGCTGCCTGTGGTAAAGGTAAACAAGCTGTAATTGAGGAAACATTCTGCACTTTACCAAAGTCCCGAATTAATCCTACTATCAAATTTTCCTGTTCTTGACTGCGAGGAAATGTTACATCTATGGCTCGAGTTCTTCTGTGAGTTCCTCTGATGCTATTAAGGTAAACTGCAGTTATTGCATGTCCCCGCCCACTATAGACCCCACGTTGGCCAGTGATTCCACCTCTCAAATGCTACCAAGCCCTGACGTTTCGTATTCCAAAGTCACCCATTTCTCCACATGAGACTATACACAAGTATCTACTTCCGAATTTCCCAATCTTCAGATCAGTAATATTTAACCATCCTCCTCCCACGGTTCCTTCGGACCACCAGCTAACTCCTTCGCTGATTTGATTCCACATTCCCTGAGAATTTTCCCTCCACCACTTAACTTGTATCCCATATTCACACTCGTTTTCCAATCGGAAAGTACAATTCATTCGCAAAGGAGGACTGTCCCACATGTCTACATAGGTTGAGGTTGGAATGACCTCAACATCCCCCTTCTTGGTACCATCCCCTAATAATGACATTACCCGTAATTTCAAGTTACCGTAGTCGAAACTATCTCTGATCCAGACTCCACATAAATACTTGTCTTCAGATCCCGAAGTTACATTTATCAATTGTAGGGTAGTGTTTCCCATTTGTGTTTTCATATCCCAAGTTGTGACAATACCTGTGTCTACCCAATCCATATCCTTTTTCCATCTTACATTGACTTCTTCGGATCCAGCTCCCTGGTCATTGGTGAATGAACAAGTCAGATTTACATTCATTCCTTCAACCGCCATAGTCACCGGCTCTAGAACAGTAATAACAACAGATTCATGAGTTAAAGTTACTTGACATGACATGATCAGTCCAATGATTAAGATGTAGGCCTTGGGTCGGTGGGTTTGGCTCGAATAACCATCTTGGTGGAAGACAGTGGCTGCACTTCCCAATGAGTAGGGACTTTCTTGATCCGGGTGTAGTGGATCCAGTTGTTGATGCCCTCGACTTTTGCCGCCGTGAAGGTTGTCATAATCACCTGACGTGGACCCTCCCATGATTCCTTCAAGGGGTCCGTGCTCCAGTTCTTTACATACACCCGGTCTCCTGGTTGGATGTCATGGACTGGATTTTCCAGCGGCAGAGGGCGGTTCCACTGCAAAGCACCTCTCAAAGCTGTAAGAGTCTTATTAAGAGATAGAACATAGTTAAAGAGCATTTGGTCCCCAACCACGTGAGGATCACCTTTTAATGTTGTTGCATGATATGGTCTGCCATATAGTATTTCATATGGACTTACTCCTACCTTTTCCCTGGGTTTAATCCTGATTCTTAACAAAGCCAATGGTAATGCTTGCGGCCATTGAATCTTAGCTTCTTGACAGATTTTCTTAATCTGACCTTTCAATGTCTGATTCATTCTTTCTACCTGCCCACTTGATTGAGGTCTCCATGGGGTATGTAAATTCCATTGAACATCAAGCACTCGTGCTATGTTTTGTACTATTCCGGCCACAAAATGTGGTCCCCTATCCGATGAAATTCCCAGGGGTACTCCAAACCTAGGAATAATTTCCCTTAATAAGGTTTTGACCACCTCCTTAGCCTGGTTAGTTCTGCACGGAAAAGCCTCGGGCCATCCCGAAAAAGTACATACATATACCAGAAGGTATCTGTACCCTTGAGCCCTGGGCAACTCTGAAAAGTCAACCTGCCAATAATCACCTGGCTCTGGTCCTACCTGTAATTTTCCTAATTGAATCTGCTTCCTCACTACGGGATTGTTCTTTATACAGACTGGGCACATTGCATTAACTCGTTTAGCTAAAGTCAACATCTGGTTAGAAATGATTTCTTTCTTTAAAAATTTAACCAATACCTCTGCCCCCCAGTGGCATTTGTTGTGTTCTGCTTCTAAAATTATTTTCATGATCTTGACAGGTACTAATACTTGCCCTATGTCGGTCACATACCACCCTAACGTGTTCTTCTGGGCATTCACAAGTCTGGCCAGTCTTTCATCTTCTAAGGAGTAATTGGGCTTCTGCTCTAGGTGAGGAGTGACTGGGCTTACCTTTGTCGGAATCAATGCCAATTGTGTCCAAACCTCACGTGCCACTTTCCGAGCAGTAGCATCTGCTAGATTATTTCCTTGGAAAATTTTTCCTTCTTCCTTCTGATGTCCTCTCACATGCATTACTGCTACTGCAGCTGGTTTATGCACAGCATCCAAAAGAGATAGGATTTCGTTTCGATGTTTTATAGATGTCCCTTGAGAACTTAACAGTCCTCTTTCTTTCCATAATGCTCCATGGACATGCAGAACTCCAAATGCATATTTAGAGTCAGTCCATATATTTACCTTCTTTCCTTGACTCAAAACCAAGGCGCGAATCAAAGCCACAATCTCTGCTTTCTGCGCTGATGTTCCCGGGGTAAGGGCTTTAGCTTCCACGACCTGGAGAAGCGTTACCACCGCATAACCCGCATACCTGGTCCCATTCTCGACGAAACTGGATCCATCTGTAAACAGTTCCCAGTCCGGAGACTCCAATGGCACGTCTTTCAGGTCAGTGCGGCTAGCGAAGACTTGTTCAATGACTTCCACACAGTCGTGGGTCAATTCGCCTTCTTCCTGCTCACTGCGGAGAAATTCTGCTGGATTGATATGGTTAGTTACTTTTAGCTCAACATCATCTTGTTCCCTTAATATTGCTTGATATTGCAACATTCTGCTGGAGGACAACCAATGCCCCCCTTTTTGTTCCAGAACTGTTATCACCATATGAGGCACAAACACTTCTATTTTCTTACCCAAAGTCAATTTTCTTGATTCCTGAATCAATAGTACAGTAGCTGCCACGGCTCGCAAACAGGACGGCCATCCAGAGCTGACTGCATCTAGTTGTTTCGAAAAATAGCCGACCGGAGGCTTCCATGATCCCAACTTTTGTGTGAGTACTCCTAAAGCCAGTCTCTGTCTCTCATTTGCATATAATTGAAAGTCCTTGGTTAAATCAGGTAGTCCCAATGCCAGGGCTTCTTTTAGTGCTTGCTTTAGCCCTTGGAATGCATTCCGCTGTGGCTTGTCCCACCGTAACTGTGTCTCTTTTAGTGCCTCATATAAGGGTTTGGCCAGGAGTCCGAAATTCGGTATCCACAGCCGGCACCATCCTACCATTCCTAGAAAGGATCTTAGTTCCTGATGATTTCGGGGAATAGGTATGGTGCAGATGGCTTCAATTCTATTTGCCCCTAATCGCCTTACTCCTTGTGTTATTTCACAGCCCAAATATAACACACTTGTCCGGATGAGCTGGGCCTTTTCTTTCGAGACCCGATATCCAGCCTGGCCTAGCATGTTCAATAAGCCTATAGTTAAATTTAGGCAAATGTCCCTTTCTTCTGTGGCCAGGAAAATGTTATCTACATATTGAAGTATTACATGAGAAAAGGGAGATTCTTTTACCTGTGTTGTTTTCCATTCCTCCAATTCCTTGGCTAACTGGTTCCCAAATATTGTGGGGGAATTCTTGAATCCTTGCAGAAGTCGTGTCCAAGTAAGCTGTTTCTTCCGGCCAGAGTCAGGGTCTTCCCACTCGAATGCAAAATATTTCCTACTTTCAAATGCCAGAGGGATGCAGAAGAAAGCGTCTTTTAAATCAATTACTGTAAACCATTGAAATCTTTCAGACACAGATGTTAACAAAGTATAGGGGTTTGCCACCACTGGGTGGATATCCTTGGTTATATTATTTATAGCTCTCAGATCCTGAACTAACCTATATTTACCATTGGGTTTTCGTACTGGAAAAATTGGGGTATTAAATTCTGACTCACATTCTTGCAAAATACCTTGGATTAAGAATTGAGCAATCATGGGGGCTACTTCTTTCCTAGCTTCTAACTTAATCGGATATTGTCTAATTCTTACCGGTTGGACTCCCTCCTTTAGCTCAACCACTACTGGTTGAGCTGCCTTAGACTTACCTGGAGTGCCGGTTTCCCAAACCCAAGGTACCACTGCCTGTTCAACCTCTTCAGGAATTGGGGTGGGCTCTACCTCCTTAATCACAACTAGTCTAGATATCTCTTTATCAGGAATTTCTAATTTCACTCGTCCTCCTTCAAATAATATTCTCACGTTTAGAAGAGATAACAGATCTCTTCCAAACAGTGACTCTGGGCAATTAGGCATATACAGGAATTGATGATCAAATTCTTTTCCCCCGAATTTTATGTCTAACGGCTGCAAAAATGTCCTCTCTTCTACTTGCCCAGTTGCCCCTATTACTTGAATTTTTACATCACTTAATAACCCTAATTTTGTATTCAAAACCGAATGTGTTGCTCCCGTATCAACTCTAAATTCTCGTTCTTGTCCCCCTACCTCCAATACTACCTTCAGATCCTGATCTAGTCAGCTCTGATTTTGATAGTCCCCTAACACAAATGCTTGAGCGACATCTACCGGCCCCGTGGTAGCTCCTGCGTTTCCCATAGGATTTACATTTCCCACATTACCCATTCCCCATTTGACTGGACATTCATTTTTCCAGTGACCTAACTGTCTGCAGAAGGCGCATTGATTAGGACCCAATTTTCCTTGCCCCCCGAAGGGATTTCCCAATCCTCCCATTGCTCCCCTTCCCAAATTCTGCTGAATTATGCCCCTTCCTCGACCCATACCACCCCAGCCCCGTCCTCGTCCTCTTGGGCTTCCTCCCGTAGCGTGTTGCAATACTGCTAAAATATTTGCCTGATGTCTCTTTGCTGTCTCTTTTTCTCTATTATTATATACCTTCCATGCCACTTCTAGCATTTTCTCTAGGTTCCGAGTGTCCTCCCCTTCTAACTTTTGCAGCTTTTTCCTAATATCATCCTGAGATTGCCCCATAAAAATCAAAGCCAACTGTAATTTCCCTGCCTCCCCGTCAACCTCTAAATTAGTAAATCTGCGTGCAGTTTCCTTCAGCCGCTCCAGGAATGCTGACGGGGACTCACTTTTATCCTGTCTTATGGAATACAGTTTTGACCAATTCATTGTTTTTGGCATCCCCGTTCTAATCCCTTCTATTATTAATTCTTGATAAACTTGAAGTCTTTTCCAACCCCGACTGGTGTTAGGATCCCACCCGGGGTCCTCTCTCGGGACCAAGTCATTTAGAGTTCCATCCATCATTTGTACCCTCAACATTTCCCTGGCTCGTTCTGTCATTGCCCGTAACACCATCTCTTTCTCGGTTGAATCCATCAATGTATCTAGTAACACCTGTAAATCATTCCAATCAGGATTTTGTGTTTTTATTATCATTTTTACCACTCGAGCAACCTTGTCCGGATCCTCCCGGTATGACCCTGCTGCTTGTTTCCAAATTATCAGATCCCCAGGTGAGAACGGGACTTTAATAAACACCTTCTCACCCTGAGGTCCCATAGCTTCCCTTAAAGGGGCTATCAGTTGGGGTTTTTCCCTATTTTTCCTCCCTTGTCTAGTTCTTTCTGCAATAGGGGTTCTCGGTATATTATGGGTATGACCAGGAGATGGCTCCCCAGGACAAGGTATTATCGATTCCTGGGAGCCCTTCCCCATTTCTGGGGTTTGTATTATTTCTCTTTCTTCTTTATCACTATCTTCCTCTTCCGAAGCTAATTCTGCAGGAGGGGCACTAGGAGCTACAAGCAAAGATAGGTCCTCCTCCTGGCTTGTCAGCTTTGTCAAACAACCATAACACCTATTCCTTTGCCTACAACCTTGACAATTTTGTTCCTCTACCTGTAATACCATAATACCACATTCTTTCTGCCATTCGGGTTTGCCTTTTAGGGTATAAAACAAATCCAAATAAGGAATCTCATCCCATTTTTCATTTTCCCGTAAAAACTGCATTAACGGGGATATCACACCAGGGTCAATAGACCCATTAAGGGGCCACCCCGAACTTCCAGTTTCATATTGTGGCCACCAATGATTACAATAATCAATCATCCTTTCCCTTTTTAACTCTTGATGAAACCCTTCTCTTTTCCAACGCCCCAACAAACATCCTAACGGAGTATTTTCCGGAACCTTTTCATTAGATTGAACCAAAGCTTTAAACGTTTTAAATGGCATCATAATAACACAATCACACAATACTATCTCACAAACACACTTCCAACAGTCACAGCTACAACAGATATTGATTATCAAATTATTAACCAATAAACCAACAGATACTGATTATCGAATTATTAACCAACAAACCAACAGACACTGA
The DNA here is from genome assembly GCF_963662255.1 of Cinclus cinclus. Lineage (NCBI taxonomy): Eukaryota > Metazoa > Chordata > Aves > Passeriformes > Cinclidae > Cinclus > Cinclus cinclus. The sequence continues at coordinate 315,961 of NW_026912054.1, read as the reverse complement.
TTATCAAATTATCAACCAACAAACTAACAGACACTGATTATCAAATTATTAACCAACAAACCAACAGACAGTGATTATCAAATTACTAACCAATAAACCAACAGACACTAATTATCAAATTATTTAACCAACAAACCAACAGACAGTGATTATCAAATTATTAACCAATAAACCAACAGACACTAATTATCAAATTATTTAACCAACAAACCAACAGACAGTGATTATCAAATTATTAACCAATAAACCAATAACCAACCAAACTTGCCACTTCTCGACGCCGCGAGGGGCAAGTGCCGATCCTGCGCAGCTTTCGCCGCGTCTAACGGTCGGCGCCTAGGCTTTACCAACCAGAGACGTCTTCTGCCCAACCCTGCGAGGATCGCCGCCTCGACTTATCAGGCAGGCACCTAAACCAAATAATAAAGCACCTTCGGGCTTACCTGTTACAGTTGTCCGTCAGGCGCGGGGTCGGGCGCGGGTCGATGACTCCCCAGGAATCACCTGGTGCCGGCGTGGAGTGGATCAGCTCGCGAACCGCCCCAGCCACCTCCGGAGTCCTGCCGCGGTCGCCAAAAACTGCTGCCCGATCCCAAAGAGTAAAACACAAATCAACAAAGTTGTTTTGTGCGGTGCTTTATTCAGGGCCCGGGGACCTGAGGACTAGCGTACAAAGTCAAAGTCCCAACCCCTTAGTGAATCTTACACAGTTTTATACCCTTTTACAAATCTTGCTTCACCATGGCTACATGCTATGGTCCACATACTTCACATCAAAGGCAGCAGTCATTTTCGAGATAACATTTCTAAAGGTTATAACTCTTGCACGCCTGCCTAAGTTAAGACAATAAGATACCTTTCTAACGGTTATAAATCCTACATGCTTGTCTAAACTAGAACTATAGATTAATCCCACACCTGTTTATTGTACTTCATCGGTAAATTCCCTACTGTTCCTATAAATAACCAGTTGGTCCTTCTTCGCCCCACTGGCCCTTAACTCATTATTCCGTAGTTCAGCACATTCCCTGGCTTAGGTCCCAGGGCCTACCTTGTACTAGCTACAAACTGCAGCCTTAGCATTACTACCACTAACTATTAAATGTATATGTATATGCTAACAACAGTTCATCCGTGGTCCTTTTGCGCCCCCTGGTGTCAAAAGGGATCATTAGATTGTTAGCCTGCATTGGGTCACAATGGTTCCTTGCTTCTCTTAACCTCTGTGATGTCACAATGCATCCCATGCCCTTTTAGGCCACTTGGTGTTACAATGAATCATTTGATTCTTGGCCTCTATGGTGTCATAATGTTTCCATGTTTTTATTGTGCCCCATGCTTTCACAATTCATCCTTGGCCCTTTTACAACACCTTGTGTGACGAGAGATCATTAGATTGTTAGCCTCCATTGGGTCACAATGGTTCCTTGCTTCTCTTAACCTCTGTGGTGTCACAATGCATCCCATGCCCTTTTAGGCCACTTGATGTCACAATGAATCATTTGATTCTTGGCCTTCAAGGTGGCATAATAGATCCTTGCTTCTATTGGTCCCCGTGCTGCAACAATTCATCCCTTGCCCTTTATGGCCCATTGGTGTCACAAGGGATCATTAGATTGTTAGCCTGCATTGGGTCACAATGGTTCCTTGCGACTCTTAACCTCTGTGGTGTCACAATGCATTCCAAGCCCTTTTGGGCCACTTGGTGTTACAATGAATCATTTGATTCTTGGCCTTCATGGTGTCATAATAGATCCTTGCTTCTATAGGTCCTCATGCTGTCACAGTTCATCCCTGGTCCTTTTACGCCCCCTGGTGTCAAAAGGGATTCTTAGATTGTTAGCCTGCATTGGGTCACAATGCTTCCCTGCTTCACTAAACCCCTGTGGTGTCACAATGCATCCCATGCCCTTTTAGGCCACTTGGTGTTACAATGAATCATTTGATTCTTGGCCTCCATGGTGGCATAATTGTACCAGGTTTTAATTGGGCCCCATGCTTTCACAATTCATCCCTGGCCCTTTTGGGCCCCCTGGTGTCACAAGGGATCATTAGATTGTTAGCCTCCATTGGGTCACAATGGATCCTTGCTTCTCTAAACCCCTGTGGTGTCACAATGCATCCCATGCCCTTTTAGGCCACTTCTAGGCCATCGGTTCTACTGGGACCGATGCGACGCTCAGGACGGCGGACGCAATAGGACCCCGGCAGAGATACGCTGGAGGGGGGGGGCGGTTGTCCTTTTTTTCCCGCCCTCTTTCTGCCGTCCTATGTAGAAGGTCGGGTGAGCGATGGCCGGGTCGCCATCTTGGGAGTGGCACGCTGCAATTTCCGCCCTTCCTGGCGCCATCTTTGTTCCTGGCAGAAGCCACTTGCGGTGGCGTTGCCAGCGTTGTCGTGGCAACTGTAAAGCCCCAGATAATGGTGTCTATTGAAGTCGCCTGCCTGAATCCAACCCCCGACGCTGATCACACGCTCTTCCGCGGCCTGCCCCACGAGCCATTTCCAGCACCGCTGACCAGTCCGCGCCCGTCAGCGCCGCGTAAAAGGCGACGGAAAATCGCGCCGAGAATGCGGGATCGGTTTCGGGGCCAGATTCAGCCAGGCGAGTTCAATAACGGGGTGGAGAGTCGGGGGGCTCCGATGTATTTCGGGGCAGTCCGAGGTCCCCGGCAGAGGGAGCCACGCTACGGCGCAGGAGCAGGGGAGTGGGGAATGGTGTGGGGGGGGCCGTGCTGGGTACCCTCCCCCAGAGGGACCCACGGGTGCCAGGACATTCCCCAGGAGGGGTGGCCGTAGAATACATGAAAAATTTTTTTGTTTGTTTTCATTTCGTTAGAGGAAGGCTTTCTTTACTTTTGGCTGGGGTTTATTTTGGTGCATTCATTCAGGGGGATTTCCTGAAGGGATGGATCTCGTTGTTTCATCCCCCCCCCTCCCCCCATCCCTTGTCTGTCTGTCTGTCTGTCTGTCTGTCCGTCCCCAAATCGCCGCAGCCCCAGGCTGAGCTCGGCGGCAGTGCTGCCGCCTTGTGGGCACAGTGCGGTACTGCAGCCGTCGCCTGTCTCGGATCCAGCCCCACAGCGAGCAGTCCGGAGCAGAAGTGTGAAAGCTGGGATCCTTTGACTTCTGCAGGGGACTTCATTTTCTTTTCCTCTTCTTCTCTTCCAGGACCGGAGAAATGGTTCCACTCCTCCCATCTTTGCCAACAGCTGTGCTGTTGGAGGAGCCAGAGCCAAGGTGCCTTCAGCACCAGGGCTCTGCACTGGAGGGCTCCCGGTCCTGACCGCGCAGGGTTCCCCTTTTCCTCCCCGCTGGGATGAAGTGTCTATGGAATCTGGGATCTGGGGGAAACTGCAGCAGCTCTGCTGGTATGCAGGGACGTGAGGTTCCGGGGGACTGCGTTTCCCTGTGGCTTTCCAGGTCGGCAGGAGGCGGAGGAAATGGGGTGCCAGAGCCGTGCCCCATCAGGCCGTGTTTGCCTCTGAGGAACAGAGAGTCCGGGCTGAGGTGAGATTGCCAGGAGTGCTTGGATGGATGAGCCGTGCGGGGAACGGGGAGCTCGGAATCGCAGCTGCTGCTGGATCCGTTGCCTTAGGTCTGCTCCGTCTGTGTCTGTGCCAAGTGGGATTTGTGCTGGGGAGAGAGGTGCTGTGGGGAGCCAGAGGTGGAGTAAATCCTCTGTGGGGATGGGCAGCGAAGGACTGAGTAGCAGGGAAAGGAGAGGATTTCTAAAGGATACGACTGTTTCTGCCAAGAGCGGGGTGGAGCAGCGATGGGGGTGGTTGGGTTTGGCCTGGGCTCTGTTATTCTTGGTGCAATTTTAAAATTCTGTCGTGTGATTTACTGTCCGGGAGCTTTGGAACGAGAGCTGAGCGAAATGTAGGTTAAGCCTTGGAAGTTGGGTCCATTGCCTGCAGCAGCTCGCCGAGGCTGGAGGACTGGGGGGATGGCTGCTCCCAGGAAAGGTTACTTATTTATTGATACTGTGTCACATTTCCCTCAGCGACTGCCAGCCCGGAATGGCTGTGAGTTTGGGCTCTTCTCAGTGGGGGATTGGAGAAGGTTTTGGCTGTAATTAGAAGTGGGAGAAAAATCCTGCTAAATAAAAGCCTCACCTCTGTCCCCCCTAAGTTATCCCCGTTTGTCCCAGCTTGGAGCTGCGCAGAAGTCCGGCAGGGGAAATGACATCAGGGATACAGCTGTCAGTTCCAAGGCAGAGAGAGAAGATGTAGCAGCCAAGGGCAGGGCAGGGGGAAAGGTTTCAGAAAGCATTTCTGTGGTGTAATGAATGCCAATTTCTGCTTGCCCAGGGAGAAGAGGACGAACTCCCAGCCATTCGGGCCTGACAGTCCCCTGCAGCGAGAGCATACACTGGAAGAGTTCAGGGTCGAAGACAAGGCTGAGGGAAAATCCAGGCTATTTATAAGGGATGATGAGAGGTGGGTCCAGGGTGAGAATCCAGTGGGTAAAGGGAAAAGTGGTGTAAGGGAGGAGTAATACAGGGCAGGGGCCGATAAGGTAGGATGGGTGGAACAGTGCAGTGAACATAAACCAATGGGGGGGGATTGGGGGGGGGGGCGGGGTACAAGGATACAAGAACTTTCCAGAGCTGGGAGGAGACAAGGGATGACATAACTGGGAATAGAGGCAACCAATGGGAAATGAGGGTTATAAAGCTTTACCTTAAAGCTTTACCATAAAGAATTTTTAAAACCTTTGACAACCTTCTTAGGAGCTATTCTAAACTTAAACAAATGCCCTCCAAGGTCTGGGGCCATGGGCCGACTCCTCACCCAAAACACTGGTCTGGCTTGGGACGTCAGTCAGTCCGATTCCTACACTGGGCCTCTGCATGATATTCACCCAGAAGCTGCCTTTCAAGGACTGAAGTGGAACAAAAGGTATAAAAGAAATGTCATTCCCAGATGGAAAACAGTTTCATTTCTCTTGTGTCTGCTTTTTTTTTTTTTTTTTTTTTTTTTTTTTTACAGTTACCTCAAAATTCCCGGATCCAGAACAGCTGCTCTGAGTTTTGGAAGAGATTCCAAAGCAGGATACAGTAGGTTTCAAAGTACACCTTGGAAAATCAATCGTTTGTCTGCAGCATGCAGCATGTAGGTGTGATGTCTGTAACTGGTCTTAGTTGATGCAGAGGTACTTGGAAACAAATGTTTAATCTTTCATCTCTCCCCACCTGCATTCTTCCTCAGTGTACTTTTTATTCAGCAGGACTCGGATGAGAGAGAGAGAGAGAGAGAGAGAGAGAGGAACTCTCTTCACATCAGCGTCAAAGGAAAAAGTGTTCAGCGACTTACAGTCCTAGTGACTGTTCTGTGTAAAAGCAGGATTGTTTTGCCATCAGACCTTGCGTGCCGTACCAGTCTGTGCGTTAGCAGGTGTCTAAGAAAGGTCAAAAGGGAATAACTCCATGTCGTTCACTGGTGTGAATCTTGGTGGGGAGCAGAGCCGAGAGTGAACTGCAGTGAGGGGGAGGTTACTGAAGCCCCAGTTTGTTTCCAGTGAGCGTGGTGTTGTGGTGTTCAAAGTTACAGGTGCCTGCTGGCCTGGAGCTGGATACTTCTGCCTCTGCTTTCTTTGGGGGTTGATGATTCCTTATGTTTATGTTGGCGTGCCAGACAAATTGTTAAAGGTATTTCCATCAGACCTGCTTTGAATGTGTTACCCCTTCATTGAATTAAAAGAAAAAAAGCCCCGCTCCATCACTGCTGCTGTGATGTGTGACAAAAGCCCATCTTCCCTCCCCTGGGAACAGGTGAGAGATGGAACTAAACCCCAAAGGATTTTCTGCTCACTGATGGCACGTGAGTTTTCTTGGGAATTCTCTGCCAAATGTGGTCATTTGTTTTTGAATGTGGCCATGCGGGGAGTCGAACGTGCCCGTCCAGATCTGCAAACATGCAGTGCCAGAAGGAGAAGCCTTGAAATGTAAACCGGGATTTATTCACCTGACTGACAGGTGTGTGTGCTGTGCCCAGGTCCCCTGTCCAAATCCTGGGCGGGGAGAAGCCAGGACTGCACATTCCTTGTGATAGGAATTCAGGTTGTTTTGGGGGGGGTCGGGGTGGGGGTTAAATACAAATGAGATGCCAGG